>NW_026623357.1:855498-867700 GCF_030028575.1 Malurus melanocephalus
GAATGACTTCAAAAACAAGAGACTTTGATATGACCATGATAAGATTTGCTAAAACAAGTTTCAAAATTTTTAGATATATTTCCTATCACAGGCAGTAGCGTAGACGATGAAAACATTACACTTATGTTTCATAAAAAGATGATTGTGCTGAATAATTCTGGTGTGGCCGTGGCTCTCTGGATTTCAGACTARGGGAAATTCACAGTCCAGTTTTAAATCCACTTACACATGATTGATTAGAAAAAATGGAACGAGCTAAGAAGAAGAACTGAAAGTACCACTTATCGATAATGTTTATGGTCTTGGTAATTAAATTAGCCACTCAAATAAATTCTGTAAAGCTGGTCATTCCAATCCCAAGATTATAGGTATTAATAAGACACAGGAAAAAGGGAAAAATTATAGAAGGAATGGCTATAATAATGACCACTTAAACTCAAGCATGCGATATCTGGAAACTCAAGTGAGGAGAAGCACTTCAGGGCCCAAGAACACTCTGTTCTCTCCTTCCTTTCTGATCACAAGCCACAAACACACTTAAAAAATGTCATRAGGAAGCAGCAGATACTCACATTTCCATTTTGCAGGGAAGGTAATGTGCTGACTGGCCAGCTCACCAGAGGTGGTGGAGCCTCCATGATTTCAAACTTGGGGTCCCGTGCGACGATCATCCTGACAGAGTTCCCACAGTTCCTCAGCACYTGGGCAACTTGCTCACTGGTCATTCCCTGCACGTTGGTCCCTCCAATCTGCAGGATGTGATCTCCAGTCTGCAGCCTCCCATCCTTCAAATGCAAAGAAAATGGCAAAAAGTGTTTCCAGTCCATACATGAAGTATCTGTTCCACCACAAAACTGAAACTTTGCGGGGGCATCTTCAYGGCCGTGAGAACCAATGTGAGAAAATGCCAGGAAAATTACCAGGGTGGCAACATTTTAAATGATTCAAGGACTCATCTGCACAGCCACATGCTGTTTTTTCCACTGTTTTGCTCATTTAGGARAAAACAGGCAACAATGTTTTATAATCCCCCAGATTACATTGTGCATTCTGTTTCACAGAATACTCCTCGTCAGATAGGGGTTAAAATAAAAGCATTTTGATTTAGGACATTTTAAGAGCTTTTCCCTCATACTTCTATATTAGCCTGGCATTTTTTTCTCACATGACCAGCTCCAACTCGAGTGAGGAAATCCACTGAAGGTAACAAGACTCCACACAACCCATTTTTTACCTGATAATTATGATTCATAACCTACATCATCATTCCCATTATAAGCAAGAATTCCTAGCACCAAATCCTCAGCTGGTATTGATCAGCTCAGCTCCACCACCTTTGGTGCCTTGATTTATACAGCAATCACAGAGCTATTCCCAGAACCAACTCAAACTCATTTACAAACTCATCCAATTTTAACATGTACATGCCTCATTATTTCACATGTTCTTAATGATGCCTCATTCAGCTGAGAATGATGTGGTGAGTTCTTAGCTCAYATGCTTCGTTGGTAGCCAAAACACTTTATTCCTTACAGCAAAACAGGTGTTAGGCAAAAATTTAAAACTACTCATTTATACACCACAGGTTCAGAGGGAGACAGTCAAGAAAAAGCCAATTTTTTCCAGTAGAGCTCTCCAAATTTCCAGCTTTTCTTTCCATCCTGTACTAGAGGAAGTATTTTTGCCTCTCTCTTTTGTCTTGCATGGGTTCCAGTCCTCAAATATTGTAACTCATCATGACCAAATTCACTTCAAAAATCYGAATCTGCTGTGTTTGAGTGTTCTACTCCTGAAATGTAGCCAGACTTAGCACCAAGCCTTTAAAGAGGAGCAATCAAAGGGTGCAAACTGTGCCTGTACAACTTCAAAAGGCTTTGCATCAAACCTCAGTGTCTCCTTGAACTGGTCAGGCTGCAAGGCAGGGATCAAACCCCACTCCAACGAAATCCACTGAAAACAGGACATTTTCAATCTCCAAACTGAGAGTGAATGCAATGCAGTGGCTCTGGCAGATTCTCTTGCCTGACAATCCACTCAGAGTTTGCCCCCACAGAAGCTGCCAAATGTCCCAAATTCTACAGAGCATTTGTCCTGCCCCAGACTGACCAAAGGCTGAAAATATAAAAATATCAGGCAACTTCTCAGAATTTCTGCGTGTTCAACAATGTTACAAAAGCCAAAGCTCGTCTGAGAAACAACTTAATTTATATCAGGTGCTGACTTTTTCCTCAATCATACCTTCAAYGTATTTATTTGTAAAGCATGTGTTGGCATTCAGACTTTGATGYTATCAGCTTCCCTTTGTTTAAGTATATTCGTTTATTTTGAGACTGTCAAAGGCAGTTAATTATACCTTGCAATCAAACAAGAAGTGACATAATATAACAAATTACCCGATCTGCTAATCCCCCAGGAACAATTGTTCTTACAACCACTCCACTCGACTTTCCTCCTACAATTCCAAAGCCTAATCCCGAACCATCGTTAATCAGCTCAACGTCTTCGATGTGGCCCCAGTGAATCTGTAATTAATAAAAACAGGAGATTTTAATTTCGGACCATCATTAGCATTTCTCACTTTCACGTGCAGCAGGAACGAGGAGAATTAATCAGAGCAATTTGCTGTCTCCACCCCACATACTGGAGATCTGTGGGATTTGGTTCACTCAGCTCCATTTCCTCATAAATGCTCGGTGGGATTTCTCATCTGTTTTTAAACACACATTTTGTCCTTYACTCTCAGGATAACAGGATACTAGGAAAAAGCTCGACTTAGAAAAAGCAATTTTAAGGTTTTCCTGCCAAAACAAAAAGTATCCTTTTAGTTTTTCATAAATCCAGAGCACTGCAAACAAGAGGGAAAAACAGAGGCAAGGAGCTTGCGCTGGCCCAGTTTTCACTCAGCGTTGCCCAAATTCTCATTTCTGTTATTTCACTCACWCACTCTGAACACCACCATTCAGCACTGAATTAATAGCACAGCTCAATATTCTGCCATACTGGATTGGAAGCAAATTTCTGAGCTACACTCTACCATGACCTTATGTTCTACAAGACAATCTGAAAATAACAAAGCTGTTAAGCAACCCAAACCCAGCCAATGTTTCTGTCAGATTAATATCTCATACAGACCCAAATGGAGCAAAGTGGGCAGATTTAAGTCTTCTGCAAATAAAGGATTTATTAGCACACTGAAAATCTTTGCCAAAGCCAGTTAAATATCATAAAAGAAGTTTAAAGACCCCCTGCAGAGATATATATTTGTATTTTATTTTGTTAGTCTGTTCAGTGCGGATCTTTCAATGAAAAAGCAGTTAAAATTTAATTCTTTAAAATTTTCAGTGCAATAAACAATATTGATTATCCACTAAAACCTTCAGATTTCACTACCTCTGTAATAATCATGAGGGAAATAATTACTAAGAGTAAGGAAAAGCACTGCTTTTACCCAGRTTTTCATCAGAATCCGCTAGCATAATAAATTCAGATTCCAATACTGCAATCTCTGGATTTAGGTGTGAGGTTTGACCGAATTCAGGGAAGCCACCTGGACCATATGGGTGGAACACAGATGGAAGTTCAGCCCTGGTTTATTAAATGTCCCAGTGACAAGCTCTCCTTTGTCATAAAAAACAAAAGGCTTCCCAATCACTGAAATTTGCAATGGAAAAAAAAAACCCCAAACCAAAAGGAAGCTGATAAACAAACAAGGATTGAGAGGTTCTTTAACAGATAAAYTGTGTTTGTTTTTTCAAACAAAGACAAGGTTTTTCAGTGTGAGCAGTGCCAGTTTCAGTTGGTTGGGCGGTTTCAAGCAGCGTTCATGGCAGGTTATGTTTACTCTATTTTAAGAGGTAATCAGAGCATCTTTAATCGCTGAGCACAAGTAGATTTCAGCTGGGTATACTCATAAAATGCTTCATYCAGCCTGTGCTGAGCAGACCCTGCTGATAAGAATATGGTGATCTACTAAAGCTTCTGCTATCCCACAAAAACCCAGGCTCTGTTTTATAACAACTCCACACAGCTTTGCAGTGGAAGCCCTGTACTTACTGCACMGTGAGTCTAAATGAAATGTCATCACATAGGAAATCTGATTAAAGAAAAAAACCCCTCCATGTAAAACTTGCTAACACAAACACTTAGAGCCATGGGGGAAAAAAAAAAATCCATCCCAGCTCAAAATCTGATTTTGACAGTATTACAACAACTCACGGTCTCAGGTGGATTTACATCACTTAATAAGGCAGTTCTGCTGTTCCCTTGAARCGGCTCCCGAGCCACCACCAGATGCAGGGATCCTGTGGATTGCTGGAGGAGGGCAATGGCGTGCTGATGGGAAATGTTCTGATCCAATGGCGTGCAATTAATGGCCAGTATGTGGTCATTTTCCCTCAGCCTTTGATCCCTTAACAAAACATTGAAAGCAATTTTTTAATGCAGCGCAGTGACTTCACGTCAGGCTCGTGCGACTGAAATATGAACATGCAAAATCCACGGTTGTGCAAGGTTAAATGTTTCTGTGTTTTAAAAATCTGCTTATTAGGGTGCCTTCACCAGCTTACAAACCACTTTCAATGCATGCTGTTCTGAACTACCCAGTCACATTTTGTTCCTGCTTTATCACAGTACAGAAATTTGCTCAGTTCTTTACTTTGCTTCTATTCAAAATTTAATTGCGATTTCCTCCTTACGAAATTGAACTACAAAGCAGAAAAAAGTATTTTTGTAGTTACACAAAAAGCTAGGAACTGTTCTTCATTATGTTTAGCACTACATGACACCATCACTAAGTATGCACAACCCAAGCTTTGATGCAGTTTGGTATCATTATTTAATCTAAAGATCGATGTGCTGCATATTTATATTTTACTTAAAATTTATAGTATCAAGCTTCAGACATGAAACTTTCTTGGAGCAACACAGAGTTCAGTCGCTACCTTGAGATAATATAAATTTCACAGTTAATTCACCCCAGTGATGAATTTAGATTTGTGACAAGAGAGAAACCATCACTCATCTCCTTTGTTAAATATTCATTCTGAGCACGAGACCAAACTGTTACATAGACAGACACTGCCTTCAAAGCTCTGTAGGAATCCAAAAAAGTCTCCAGGAGATCTTGTCTCCGAAGCAAAATGGAAAGCATGCTGGGGAAATTTATAAACTCCGAAACAATATAACTGCACATCTTAACTAAGGCATTTTAAACTTCCTTTTTATCACGCCACATTTAAGATGTTTCCCAGAAATCACTTTCTTCGAGCACTAACCATATTTCAGATTCTCTCATCAAAGAAAGTGAGCAGCAGGTCATCAAATCCTAAAGTGAGATATTCACCCTCTTTTGACATCCGGATCAGTCCATCTGTCTCCACTTTGAAAGAGCCTTAATATGCTTTTCTTTAAGTGTTCTCTGGTGTGTTCTCTGCGGGCCCATCGCCATTATCATTCCAACCTCTCCCCACTCTTTTTGTCATCCTGTGTTGGCACTTCCTGACATGTGTTATTTAAAAAGTGACACCAGTGACTTGAAATCTAGACACATTTTCTTGAAACATAATTCCGAGCACTGCGTTTGTCTCATGCCAAACTCTCGTGGCTTTACAATCGCATTTTATTTTTAAAGGATTGCGCTGCCTTTTGTTGTTGGGTGAAAACCCACAGACAATACAGGAAGAAACTGCCTGAAGCCTCGATTCTATGATGACATCTGTGCAGGGATCTGTCAGGAGGAGTGGATCTAAATTTACACGGGAAACAAACAGTAAAACTATCTATAAATAGGGCATTGTCAGAGGAACAAAAATAAAGGAATGAGGGGGGAAAAAAAAATCTTTCAGGGACACAATGTGTAGAAATTAAAAGGGAATCTAATTTTTGTTTTCTTTGTCTTCTTTCCTGAGTTTTCTTTTGTTTTTTTTAATCAGAACTCAAGATTCTCTAAAGTGAGTCACRATTTCTGGAAATTCCATTTAGGAATGGCTCGGATACTTAAAACTCATCTGAAAACCTGATCCTCAAAACATGAATCCCTTTAGTCRAAAAGCCAGAATCCAAGATACCACCAGCAAAATATCCCACCAGATAACCCAGACAAACATGTTWTTCTGATAGAGTTTTCAACGTGAAGGTCATGACTTCTCCCTTCATGGAAAATGCAATTTTCCAACACAATTATGAAGATCTCACCTGTCAGCTATGCTTCCTGGCTGCACTTCCTTGACAAAGATACCAACTTCTCCCAGGCTGGGATTTTTAAGGGCAACCACGCTAAATCCGAGACCTCCMACGGAAGGTTTATCAATGGTTATTGATTCTATTTGTCTTCCCTAATAAAACAGAAGATAAAATGATTTACTAATTTTCAGTGCAACACAACGAGCAAGTTTAAAATTTATGAACGCTGGGAGAATTATTCTCCTCCTAAGACTAAACAAAGGCAAAATACTGAATATGTTATTTCTATAAAAGCTCCTCCATTTATTATTTTTAATATAGCAACGTATTGGATATGCAAGCACTCTGAGGTTCTGAAACCTCAGGGAATTTAAGAGCTGCCTTCACACTTCATTCACATTATGAGATGAATTCCAAACTGGATGAAAACTATGAGCGAAGTGCTGTCTAGAGCAATATATTTGGGATTTCTGGAAAKGCTGTATAGCTGAACTAAATTACTTGTCTTTTGGCTCCCCTTGCTTTTAATGCTGATTTTTAGGTGTGCCTTCAAAAGACTGCAGCTTTTAAATAAGGAAATTAATTTCCTCGCCCTCCCCACAGCTTCACACTTAATGTTAAAAAAGTTTGCTTTTGCAACTGTCTTTTTTTTAGTTCTAATACAAGAATGCTGGGGTTGTTTACTGGGGAACACTACTGGGAGACTGCACTGCTATCACAGCTCTTTTATTCAGAATAAAGTGCAGTCTGCACTGCTAAATCTTATCTCTGATGAGTTAATGACACACTAATGAGAAGAGTAATGCTCGAAATATTACAGCTACATTAAGGTAGTCAATTAGCAACAGTTAGTTAATATAGAAAGGCATGACTAACCAATTAAAGGAATGGTTCAAAACAGCACAGAACAATACATTTGTGGTATAAATGCCAATCCCACATGGGTGGATGTCTGCACCTGTGCAAGTTTTTAGAGAATTCAGCACATGCTACATCACAAGTTTTTAAAACTGACCTCTGTCTGGCAAAGTTAAGGTATATTAAATAAAGAGTTAAATAAAATATTACATGCTAGTGTTTTAAATCCTTTGCACTGCTCATAATGTTGGTACATTTCCAATTTTAAATGTACTTGATAAACAAGTGCCTCCATCAAAACAAGTTTCTGCTGAAAATGTCCATTTTCAATTAAGTGTCATCAAATACCAAAAATGTTTTCTGGCAGCTGAAATTTCCTTACTACATTGGTGTGTTTGGTAGAAAGTAAAACAGAAAATTGGCAAAGAAAGTTAAAAAAACAAAACAAGGCACCAAACCACTTCCTATTGCTGACATGGTCTTCCACAGGGAAAAGTTCTCAACACTTCTGCTTTCTCCTGCTTCCAGACACACAACAAAAAAGAAGCAGAGCGAAACGCTCCAAAATGAAAATAAATTTTGTTCACTAACCCTGAGAGCCTTACCTTTGCCATTTGCTGGATGATCATGTTAAATTCATTAACTCCCAGGCCTGGAGTGAAGGCTGATGTTTTGGGTCCAGGTGAAGTGCAAGGTGTCCCAGCAGTGACTGATTTGTCAGCAAACACCAGCAGCCCCCTCTTGGTAAAATCAAAATCCACGGAGCGGTCGGGAGGCATGTAATTGAGCTGTTGAAAATGAACAAAAGTATGGAAAAACCACTGAAAACAAAAAAAAGGTTTCCCACAAACACCATTTTGTGTGCAGACTGCCAAAGGAGTGAGAATACTCCTGTTTCTGTATGCCCATTCACACAAATACAATCACCTGTATAAATCAGGCAATGCTAATACATAAGCTGTAACCAAGGCACCAAATCGAATTTGAACTGTTTTTCAGAAGGCAAGTTCCCTGAATTTTTCAGCTGCATTTCTCTGTTTCTTTCATGCTTCTCCCCTGCCTGTGCCCCTTATCCTCTTTTCACCCTGGTATTCCAGAAACAACACATGCAAAAGCACCAAACACTAAAGAGGCCCTCAAGACCTGATGCAACTGTGAAATATAGGCAAACCTGTATGAAATTTTGGCACAAAAATCCAAATATTTTCAGTCACTAGGGAGCCCGAGGCCTGATCTTTATTATCCCCTCCCCAGAGAGAGCCTAGGGTACAAACCAACCACCACTGAATGTGTTATCACTGCCAGAACTTGCACTTGTAGCCCTCACTGATAATGAAAAAATGCAAAAAATATTCCTAGGGCAACATAGTYAACTATAAAATCCCATCCTGACTGAGGCTGTTGGTGCTTAAACAGAATTTCAGGAAAGCCAAWTTTTTTTAGATATGAGAGCTCTGACTAGGTTGAATATAAAGCCCACTATACCACAGTCACTTCTTAGCTATATCTGCATTTTTATACATTTTTGAACAGCCTGCAGACATGCATCCAAGCTTTGGAAGGAAGGGATGCAGCATCAGTTCCTGCAGTTATGCCATGGATGCCCATGTCCACCAAACCCAGTGTCAGCTGGCTCTATAAACCAACTCACACGAGTTCCAACCTCTGCTGAAGCTAAAACATTTTAAAACTCGCCCAGGTACAGCAGCATCAGAGCTTGGAAAATCTTCAGGTGGGGCTTTCTGAGACTGCACCTCCCAAAGCAGGTTAACCATTCTTGTACTAATCAGCAGGAACTCAGTGATGCTGTCTTTTAAGGAGAAAAGATGCTGCCAGTGAGCTGATAAACAGCACTTGTGAAAAACAAAGGATCCCAGTTCCAACCCTGATCAGAATCAAAACACTGGAGCTGATATCTTTTGCAGATGTTTTTTTTCCAACCCAACCCTGCCTCTCCTTCATCCCTTTCAGAGCACGCTGTCCCATGATCTGTTTGTTGCAAAACCAATTCTTGTTTCAGCAGTGCCTCTGCAGACACCAGCTCCATGGAAGAAAAAGAGCCCAACACTCACTCACACCACGTTACAGCTTATTAATGAGAGCAACCTCGTTACCACACACCCACACATCCTGATTTAAGTTCCACTCGCCCAGAGTTATCATCACACCAACAACAGTAATTTTACACTCACTTGTTCCTTCAGCTGCTTGATGGATTGCTGCAGAGTGAGTATCTGGTTGAACAGGGGGCTCCTGAGGGTGTTCCTTAGGACAGCCAGGTTTTCCTGGTGCTGGGAATCCCTTTTCTCCTGCAGTTTTGCCTGCAGCCGATCCAGGATYTGCAGCACCTGCTGCTTATCTGCACCACAAAGGAGCCCAGGTTAAAAACAGAGCTTCTTTGCTCAGTGCTCAGCAAAAGGAATCATTTTCAGGCCACGTACCTGCTGCAGGATTTTCTGGCATCTTGAGGGGTGTTTTTGGAATCACTCAGAATAGCCTAAGTGAGGTTTAAAAAGAAATAAATCAAATTAATAAATGATATATTCAAACAGAATATTAACAGTTGATAAAAGCAACAATAAAATACTAAGATAATTACATCAAATTTAATAAAAAAATACTACTACTCCCTGTTGTTTAWCCAACATATTCATCAAAGCTCTCAACACAGCCACACCATATTCAAAATCTTTTCCTTGTTTCACATGCTTTGCCTTTCAAACACAGGAAGGAATATGARCAACACTTTCAAATATGAAGAAAAATACAGGCTATGCAAGTGAAAAGGAAAATAAAGAAAACCAAGACACAGATATATTCAAGCAAATCATTGTGAATATTGACATTAAAGCTGYGACCTTCAGAAATATACACAGAGATAAAGTCTACCTGTTATTTAGAAGATACTTGCCACCTGATCATTTGCAGACAGTATTCATACCATGATAGCTCAGCCCTCTGGATGGCAATATAGGTGAAACTTTGTGTTTCCCTTAAAAAACAATGAAGCTCCCTTCACTCGTGGGACAGCACAGAATTAAAGCCCAAAACGGAGCCCTAATTCAACACGCTCCTTATATAGGTCAGCTCTAATCACACAGATGAGGGAAAGCTGCTTTCTCCTGCAGGTGTTTGCCATTTGCTCTCCTACATCCATGCACAGCTGAATATCCTTTATCAATCTCTGAAGGAGTGGAATATCCTTTACCCTGCTCCTCCACAGTGCAAAACAGAACAGGTCTCCAGCTGGGGCTGAGGCCTAGATGGCAGTATAAAAACAACAGACTTGCAATTAGAAGCGATGATAAATTTGTACCCTTGCTCGCACGTTATTAAGTCGATGTGGAGCCTGTCATTCTGAAATCTATCAAGGCAGCTCTACCAAACAAGATTCCTTCACTCAGTACAAGCTCCTCTGAAAGAAGTCAGCCATTTAACWGCACAATTTACATAATTTTAATTCTATCCAGTGTATAACTGTGTAATTTCGGAATAATGTATTAGGAATTATTTTGGAACAAAAATAGCCATATCCCTCTCTCTGTGTAAAAGGTTTTTATTTATTTTTTAATCTAGCAATTCAAGCGTAGCCAGGGTCACATGGTGAACGTGACACCAGGGTAAAGCACATTCCAGGGGCTCTCTCCCAGCAGGACCTCTGATCCTTTCAGCTCTGTCTCTGACGCTGTCTGTGCTCACACTGAAAACATCTGGAGTTCTGGGAGGACATTGTTATATTTACTAAAATATTAACTCTGCAGGTGAGTAGCTTCCATTCTCCTGSACAGTCAGGGTAAGTTGATTTACCTAACAGGGGAAAAGAAGTGGATGGAGGCAAATCACAAACCACAACTTCAGATTTCTGCACCCTTTGCTGTGCAGCTTTGGCTCCTGCAGGAATTCCTGCAGAACTCGGTGGGTCTGTGTGGTTTCCACACAGGGCCAGGCAAAACCAGTCGCTTTGCACGACTACTAACAGATTTAGGAGGTCATTTTAAATCAAACCTGTAGCAAGAGTTGAARCAGCAAAGCCATACAACCCCTGAAAGATTTTCAGGAATGCATCTGAACTTTTGGAAGTGCTGCAGCTTTATTTTCTTTTCCATTCGAAATAAAACACTTCTAAGAGCACAGCAGCATTTGATTCTGTGCTGGGAGCTGATTCTGAAGAACAGATGAAAACACCACTTCCTTACACACTCCTGAGTCTTCATTAAACCAAAAAGACAAAACTTTAACTCCTCAACTGAAAATCCTGCATGAACCTTAACAAATCAGGACAAAGGATATGGAAATTTGTTCTTTCTTCCCGGTGTAACTTCCCTCCATTCGCTTCCCTCCTCTGTTTTTCTACCTTGCATCAGCAGTAAAAGAAGGAAAAAAAACTCTAAAGCAAAGGAACCAAAATCAGAAAGGGATGGAAAATAACTCMTATGAGGAAAAGTGGCTTGAAACACCTTTAAACCAGCAGTGGGGTGAGGAAAAGATTAAACCCAAAGAAATCCAGCATGGCAGGAAATAACGACGACTTGACAGCACCATGCCCACCCAAGAGCCAAAGCCAAGAGGCTGGTCCAGCTCTCCAGCCCTTTGTCATGCTTTATTCTTCCCTTTCCCTTTTCCATTCAGCTGATCCCATAGTGAGCTGGAACAGGGAGCTAAACAYGCAGAAAGAATCCTTCACGTTTTGGTGGGGTGAGCTTTGTGCCCAGTCAGCTCTGAGCTGCCAGCACTGGCAGGAGGGGACAAGAGGGGATGGGGTGACGTGTCCACACCTCCCAGCAGGACCAAACTGCACCACAAGAAACATCCAGCCCCACTCCAAAACAGCCTCCAAGTGCCCTGCTGACCATCCCCAAAATTAATCTTTTTTCCATGACAACAACAGCAATTATGACAAAGGGGACAGACCAAAGAAAACTGGAGATTTAAATTTAAGGAGAATTATAGATAAGAGATCTTGGCTCCATCGAGGCAGAAGTTCCCTGGAGAAGGAGGTGCAAAACAGGAGGGAAAAAAAAGATTGAAGAAAGCTYCAGCTTCTTGCTTGAGCTGCTCCAAGTGTCTCTAAGAGCCACTGCAGGCCACTCGTGCTGSTGGACGCCCAAGTGGATCTCAGGGGGTTGAACAACAGTTCAAGTTTACACAGCACTTTGGGGTTCCT
>NW_026623357.1:867745-875918 GCF_030028575.1 Malurus melanocephalus
TTTTTTTTTTTTTTTTTGGTGCAATATGTTAAAACCACACTCAGTATTTCCTTACCCTCCTTTCTTCCATAAGAGAGTAGGGGGAAAAAAATTAAAGCAAGCAGCTCCTTCTGGTGTAAAGGGATCCTTGAAAATATAAACTAATTTAGTTTGCAAGTCATGGATAATTGAGGAAAGGTCTCTAAGACTGGCTTTTGGGCACCAGAGAAACTCACAACTCCATGTATCATTGATCTCTATGTCTAAGAGAAACAGTTTATCATTAAACATTTTCCAAACACACTCKAAGTCTGAGCAGGGTGTCAGCAAACAGTGGATAAATTACAAAGTCCATTCCTAGGTGTTAATTTTGAAGTATGATCCAAAACACTTTGGTTTGTCCTGTTAAAATCTGTCCACACACTCCACATTCCACTTCTTTAGCTCCAGTCTCCAGCTTCTATAGACGCTTATTTATCTTACTGATAGGCAAAAGTGGAAACCTCAGCTCAACGTTTATGTCACAACTCCCAATATAACCATAAAATCATCGAGAAAATGATGAATTTCAGAAAGTTGAGTGTTTTCTAACCCCAGGGCAGCATCCATCTGGGGCTYCACTGTCTTCACTTCTGAGAGCTGAACTCAACGCATCTGAGGGAGTGGGAAAGCTTCAGAAGGTTTTGTATGAAATCCCAAGACTTGGACCTTCTTCAAAAGCAGCATAAGGAAAAAGGAATTCCCCCATGCTGGTGCCAGCAGAGGTCATCAGAAGAGCTGAAAGGTTTAAGGATTGCCATCAACCCCTGCCAGATGCCTGCCACTTGCACAGAGACAGGGAACTATCCCAGAGCTGGAGGGGAACATCCCAACACCCTGGCAGGCTGTGACAAACACCCGCCCTCCTCAGAGGGCTGCTGGAAGGTGGAAATTAAGGGATTTGCTGCTGATGTCTGGAGGAGGACACCGGTTCAGCCTGCAGTGTCTTCTGCCCATTTTTCTTCACCCACCTGCAGCCGTTCTGCTCCCCATCCTTCAACTGTGCCTCCAATCGCCTGCATCCTTCCAGGAAAAGTTTGGCTTCCCAGGATGTTCTCCCCACTCAGCTTAGCTGAAATTTTTTTTGGATACTAAACCCACAAGTGCTGACTAACTGCTGCTGGTTCTCAAAGGCTTCTAACACAGCCAGCCCAAAGGGCTCATCCCAATCCAAAGTCACCTTTCTGCACTAATGCAGTTGGAATTTTCCYTGGCCCTGTTATCAGGAATGACTAATACAGTGCATATTGTCCTCCTTGTCACAGAGACCTCTGACTTGGAAAATTTCAGTTTAGAAGTCGATAAAAGCAAGGGAAAACAGCATTTGTWTCAGCATTAGGGATCTTAATCCTAAATTGTCCTAACGTGACATCAACTGTAACTTTRGAAATTCAAGATGTTGTAGTTTACACGCCATCAAATGACTCCATACTGTGAATAAACCCTGTTCTAACATGTATTTTGCTGTCCTACACGTTATGCTCAGTTTTGCTYATACTGTACAGAAAAATTCAGTCAGACCAAGCGTAGCACATACACACCTTTCCCTATGGAACCACCTCTGCTCTGTGCAATGCTGCAGGATTTATAAAAATGCTGTTRAGCACACATTGACTGCTCCAGGCACTTGAAAGAAGGAAAAAAACTGAATACTTCACCTGAGCACAGATACACCACACATCTCCAGGGCACAGTGAGACAAGGTTATATGTTGTTAAAAATAAAAGAAAAATACTCCGTGGGCAATCTGAGTTTTAGACATGATCAGTGGCCACAGGATGAGGAAAGTGAAGAAAAGCCAGCACTCTGCACCTGTGATTACCAGTTTGGTGCAGATCAAGAGGGGTCTCCAGGCTTGGTAACTTTTAGCAAGCAGAACCTGAATTCCTGCAGACTTCAGCCTCCAGGGAAGCAGCGGTGTGGGTTTTCTGATGTCTAATAGAAGGGAGAGCTCAYGCCAAAGCTGCTCTCCATGAAGCAAAACCACGGTTTTTCTCAGAAACCTGTTCTCATGGAAAACTTGTTTCCAATAGCTAAATAGTGCTGTTGCCAACGAATCCTAGGTATTCTGATGACAGTGTACACAACTAACAAATCACAAGGAACAGAGCTGCTAGATCTGGAACCACTTTGAACTTCCAAGGGTCAAAAATTAACAAGGAATGCGGAAGAACTGTTTTCCTATTAACCAGCCATAAACAAAGTAAAAACCTGCTCTGCTAAGAATCTCTGGACTGACAGGCACTTGAGGGGAAGTGTTGCAACAGGTGTGTGTTACTTCCCTCCTCTCCTCATACTGAGCCAGCCTCTCTGAGCAATGGAAACTGTTTGCACAACAACACAACATCAGGATGACTGCAGTGCCCTGGAAAGTTTTTGGCTGCCATCAGGCGCCACACAGCCCTGCTCTGCCTTTACTGGGTTGCCAAGGAGTCGTCCGGGTCCCTGGTGCCTGAAGGGTTTTCAGTTTGGGGCTTCTGGGTCGGTGCAGGCTGGTGCCCCGGCCGTGGCTGTACTGGTCAAGTTGGTGTTCACAGCAAAACACTGGTCTGGTTGGGGAAACAGGAGATGTTGGAAACATAGAATCCCAGAATGGGTCAGATTGGAAAGGACCACAATTGTGTCATCTGATCCAACCTCCCCGYTCAATCATGGTCATCCCAGAGCACAAGGCAAAGGAATGTCCCCACATGGCTTTGGAATGCCCCCAGTGAGGGATTGTCCAGCAGGGTGTGGAGTATCTGCTCCTGTGCTCTGTCACCTGCACAGGAAAGAAGTTCATCCTCACATCCAGGTACAACTTCCTGGGCATCAATTTCCACCCACTGTCTCTTGTCCTATTGCTTTCCACCACCAGGCAGAGAGCCCAGCTCCATCCTCTTGGCAAGTTGCAATATTTGTCACAGATAAACACAGATTTTTTTTTTTTTAACCCCTTTAGATATTTACGCACACATTTCACCCCGCCGTGTCCGAAGGGGAATTCCCTCGCTCAGCAGAGCCCTCAGAGCTCTCCGACTCGCCGAGCCCCCKTCCTGCCGTGTCCCACCCACCCGAGCCGTGCCTCCGCCGGGGCGGGCGCGGTACCTGCGGAGCCGGGGCGGGATGGCGGGAGCCGTGAGGAGCGGGATGCCGGACCAGGGGGATGCCGGCGGCAGCGGGATGGCCGGCGGCGCTCACCTGGGCGGAAGCGGGAAGCGAGGGGCGATCCCGGCTCACCTGCGGCGCAGGAAGCCGGGGCGGCGCGGCGGGAGAGCCGCCTCCCGAGGGACGGCCGGAGCTCGGCCCCTCCCGGCCCCGCCGCGCCCTCAGCGCTGTGAGGGCACCGCTCTGGCCGGCGCCGTGAGGGGACKGCTGCAACGGAACAGCTCAAATTCACTTTTTCATCCTGGCCCGCCAGCMTGTTTATAGATCATAGTTTGAATCTGTCGTACGGCCTTTGGCCTCCCCAAAGCGAAGGGAAAACGCGTGTGCAAATATTATGGAAAAGCTTGTTCTTCACTTATTTGCAGCACATCGGTGTCCAGACTCGTGATACTTTGTGATTCTGTGTTTTGAACTCCCCACAGAGGGCTCTGCTGGAGGAGTTAACTCCCCTTAACGCAGGGGTGTAAATCCTCGGGTGAAATCTGAATAATAATACAGGTGTAATTAATAATACACTCTGCTCAGCTTCAGCAGCGCAGCCCCCACCACTTCACAGAAGGAAATGGCAAAAATAAAGGAAAACTCGGATAGAATAAAAGGATTTCAAGACTTCCACCACAACACCCCAAAACACACCACGGCACTGCAGTTTCCAAGACACAGCACGTTGCCTGGGATTGCAAAAAAAGCAAAATTTTCCTCCTGCTAATCATGAAATACTGAACCGGCACCATTTTAGTTGAAATTAACAACCGTGTGTGYTTTCTGAAACCTGTACATAAGTCAGCCGATTTTTGAAAATTACATTTGTACCCACATGAAATAGTTTATTTAAAGTCAATAAATACAATTTTTATTCTGCTGCACAGTTTCACGAGCCCATCTGCTGACCTTACGCAGCCCCATTGGTTGCACAGGGTGAGGGTTATGAAAGGTTTGGAAACCAATTCCTCACGAGTTCAGATCGATTTCCCCCCGTTCGTTTCACTGAGCAGCAGCAGTTGCACCAGAGCACAAGACACGCTAGGAACACACCATTCCATCCCCCTTTTCAAAGCATTCCGACTCCGAGAGCTCTAACTTCCCAGTCCGTACTCTCAGTTTTAATTAATGTGGCGCTCGTGAGAAGTGACAATTTTCTTGACAGTGATGAACAGCGAGTGGTGTATTTATCCATCTGAGGGACGCGCCGCAGACAGAAGAGCCGGGCACTTTTCCCATCACTGCACCTCTGTCTCCATCTCCGAGGGCTGAGTTCATCCCAGAGCACGCTCCRGCCCTGCCCTTTCGCTTCCAGTTGCTGAAATGAGTATCTATTTTCATTTGCATACTTTGCCTGCTGAACTCCAGGCTGCCAATTCAGTTTACACCAATCTCTCAAAAAAAAGCTGTTAGATGGCAATATTTCACATCGCTGAGCTCTTTGTCAGCCATCCGCAYGTTTTAAATCGGCGTTTCCGCGGATTCATGGAATATTTGGGACTGGGACAAACCTTTCTTTGGGACTGTCAGGCTCCAGACAAATCACCACGCACCAAAATAATGCCCAGGAAACCCAAAAGACTTGCAGAAGGGATGGGTAACGATGATGTTCTCTATTTCAGAGTTGCTTTTCCAGCTTTTTAGGAGCAGTTTTCCAGTTTTTAGGTCCCTGCTTGTTTTTCAGGAAACACTTCTTGAAGAGATGTAAACTTAGGAYAGCAATGCTGCCTTTCCTGGGTGTGCTCACTCCAAACAACCTCTCCATCTCCTGTGAACACTCCAGGATACCTAGCAGTTCGTAAGTGGAAAACTGATGCCTGCAAACACTAGAAAAACCTGAAATAACCACAATAAAAAAAACAATAAATAGCTGTCAAAATAGTGAGAATATGAAAAGGTTTCTAATCACCATGAAATACCTTGCAAAGAACAAACACTGATGAAAAGCTTGCCTGCTCYAGAAGTATTCATTTAAAATCGAAATAAAAAGCACTTTAAACAATTTAGTCGCAGTTTTATGTGAAAATAGAATAAGAATCTTAAATTATTCCTTTAATGCGACTGCTGTGGGTGTGCTGGACACAATGTGAGCACRCCAGGCCCACGTGGATGATAGGGGATGTGCCAGTCTGGGTTAACCAAGTATCAACCCTTTTAACCTCTCCTGGACTTTTCCAACTTATTTTCAAGTGCTTAGCAAACTTCAGACACCACCGGTGCGATTTCATCGCGTGRGCCAAGGCTACAGGGTCGGTGTTTGGAAGGGCGGCCAGGATTCGCTTCACGTTCCTGCCTCACCCGGCCGCACCGCTCGGTTCAGGGCGCGTCCTGCCCGCGGTGCCAGCACCGGAGCAGTCCTGACCTCGCTCCGAGAGCCTCCTCAGGGCTCCTCAGGGCTGCCCACGGCTCCCCCGCCATCCCCGCACCGCCCCGGGGCCGCRGCCCCTCACACCCTTCATCTTCGGTGAGGGCAATCCCACCGGGTGCCGGCGGCAGGCGCCGCCATCTTTACTCGGGGCACGACCCCGCCCGTTCCACCGCCGGGCCCTGCGGGCGCCATCTTGAGTGCGGGCACGCTCTGCCCTCAGCGCGGCCTCGGCAGCCATATTTAATGAGGTTCACCCGCCCCAAAAAATAACCCCTTAAGCCCCTCCAAAAACCGTAACCCACCGCTTCAGCGCCCTACGAACATCGCGGTGTTTCCCTCCGTTTCTCTCCGCAGCCAGCGCGGGCTTCCCCCGCGGCAGGGCCGCTCCGCTCCTCCCCGGGTCAGCTGACAGCGGCGGCGGTCCCGTCATGGCCGCCCGGAGCGGCGCGGCTGAGGCGCTGGTGCTGCTTGTCCTCTGGTTCGCAGCCCTGGAGGGAGCAGCGAGCTCGGAGCCGCCGCTCAAGTGCGAGGAGCTGCGGCTGGGGCAATATCCTGAGCGGGGCCGGGCSGGGGTCGGATCGGGGGCGGTTGTTGTGGCGATGGGCCCGGTGTGAGGGCTTCGGGGCAGCGCTCGTGGGGAGGGGAAGGGGCGGTGTGGCCGTGAGGTGTCGGTCAGGCCGGGGGATCAGGGAAAACCTCAGACTGGGAGCCCCGAGAAGGTCTCGGCTGGCAGGAGCAGGACAGAGCTCCTCAAGGTGCRGGAATTGAGGAYRCGGCCTCAAGSTGCACCTGGAGAGSGTCAGGATGGACATCAGGAGGAATTTCTTCACAAAAAGGGTGATKAGACATTGGAAGGGKCTGCCCAGGGATGTGGCGCAGTCCCCATCCCTGGAGGTGTCCAGGGAATGACTGGATGTGGCACTCGGTGCTCTGGTCTKGGTGACAAGGTGGGCATCGGGCACAGCTTGGACTCGATGGCCTCAGAGGACTTTTCCAACCTAATTAGTTCTGTGATTTCTGATGGTGCTGTGTGTGCCCCARTGCATGCTTGRGGTGTCTTTCAAAGAGAAATTCCCRTGGGATGAGAGAGCCCGCTCCACCACTCTTCTACCTTTAGATTTTTTTGCAGGACTCTGGAGCAAGACATGGAGACTTTGCCATTTTATTAAGATGTAGTTCTTCTCTCAGAGACTGGGGGGCTGCCCAGGCTCCCCAGGGAATGGGCACGGCCCTGAGRCTGCCAGAGCTCCAGGAGCGTTTGGACATTKCTCTCAGGGATGCACAGGGTGGGATTGTTGGGRTGTCTGTGCAGGAGCAGCAGTCGGATCAATGATCTTTGGGGATCCTTCCAGCTCAGGATATTCTGTGTTTCTGTGCCCTGCACAGCTCYGAGGAGCAGGAGGTGTGAGGCTCCTGGCTCTCCAAGGTACCTCTTGCCCTCCCCAGAACATGTTGGTTGATGGCAGCTGACAGTTTTGGATGATCAAAAGTGTCAGGAAAGCAAATCTTGGAAAAGCTCGTTTCATCTCCTGCTTTACTTGGCTGTAGGAGTTGAGACCTCTGGAAGTCAGATCCTGCTCAGTTCGTTCCTGCACCAAATTCCTGGCGTTTCAGATGCTCATTTTTACGTGTTCGTGGAATTTTATATTTTGCTGTAGATTAAATTTTCTCAACCAAATGCCTCAATTTCAAGGCACTGTGGTATTTAAATAAGGGAAGAAGACTAGATGAGGCGTGTGCTACCTTGTTGCCTTCAAATACAGAGGCTGTGACTGATAAATACTGTAGTTCCTTTAGGTAGTGCTGACTGCAGCACTAATTAAACGTGGGGCTTATGCGATATATTGGTGTATTAAATTGGATTAGCAGATTTGCTGCATGGTAATGTGCTGCTCCTCTTTTGGGGGATGGGTAGGAACCAACATCAAGGTGCATCTTAACTCCTCRGGGTTTAAAGAGGGTGGAATAAATTACTGTTAAACCTGTTGTAGTGTTTGATATGAAAACTGTTTTCCTCAATTACCTGAACATATATGTGTGATGAGCCTAAAATAGACAATAGCACACAAGAACCAATGAATTGCACAAATCACACAGCATATGGTAAGGATTTCTGACTTATATATTGATTAACTATGTTTTTTTTCAAGGAATTGTTCAATTGACGGATTTGTGTATCTGCTAGATGAGCTTGATAAAAGATGGAATTAGTAATATCATTAGTCTGAAAGKCCAAAACACTCGTGTGGATTGGGTGCTTTACTGAAAATGAGTAAACACACTGTTTGTGATTKGTTCTTTTTAAAGTGAAGTTTCTGGTAAATCTCTTCAGTGTRTGTTGCACCCTTTAGGCTCTGTCCTGCAGTACTGTGATTAAAACAAACTATTCCTGTCACACTGATTTTGCATGTAATTATTAAAAGAATTGACATCTGACAGAACAGCCTTCAAAATATTCTAATTTTAAAGGTTTTTTTTTTCTTAAGGCAACACAGTGCCTTCCATCATCACCAGGTTCTGGTGCATGAGGCTCTGTTTTGAAAGCACATTTATTTGATGTTCAGTTCTGACGTACTTTGGAGCACAATAGAAAAATTCTTAAATTGTGCTTAACTTCTTTGATGTTCTCAGGCATTGAAATAAATCATCTGTGATACT
>NW_026623357.1:876097-913007 GCF_030028575.1 Malurus melanocephalus
TTTGTAGTACGGATAGGCATTAAAAAAAATCCATCTCTTGCCTATGTACATTACTGGAAAATCTTGAAAGAAATGTTAAACCTGGCTTGCAGTTTTGTTGGAATTAACCAACAGGGCTCACAACTGCTGAAACATGATAGAAAGTGGGTAAAGGACTGAGGTTTTTCCCCTTTAAAACAACAGACTACAGCATTGGAGCGTGAGTAATATTCTGGTAATACTTTGCAAACTTTTAGCAGGGATCACTTTCTGCTGTGATTTCCACTTTGGTTCCCCTAGGAGTCAAGAATAGTGAAATAATTCGGGTAGAAAGAACCATCAGGAAGTTGCATAGTCCAGCCTCCTGCTCAAAGCAGTGTTGGCACTGAATTCCWACCAGGTTGCTCGGGGCTTTGTGCAGTCAGACCTTGAAAACCTCCAAGGATGGTAATGGCATGACTTCTCTGGGCAACTTGTTCCAATATTTSACTGTTCTCATGATGAAAATGTTTTCTGGATGTCACATTCAGGTTTCTCATTGACTCATATGGAAGCCAGAGTGGAAATTAAACAGAATTGAGGCAGCAATTATGTTATTACRTTTTGCTTAAAATGTACCAAGAAAAAACTAGAAGTTGGTGGTAGGAGTGGCTAAAATAAATATTTTTAAACGAGTAATTGTGTGTGAACTGTGCCTTGTTTCAAGACAGTTGCACAGTAGAATTTGTTTCACTTGTGTGTTGTCAGAAAACTGCTATGAGTGTCAGTTACTGCTTAATTTCAAATAATTTTTCGTCCTCAGTTCAGTGTCTGCCAGCACCAAATATTACTTGCAGAGATCACCTTGGCATAGAGAAAGTCTTTACGGGACATGAAGTTGGATTTTACAAGCCTATTGAGTGTCGCAATGTGTGAGTACTCTTTGGTTTTGAAAACCTGATATTTGTCCAAAATCGCATGATGTGTTGGCAGAAGGAAAATAGAAGTAAAATAGAACCATGCAYGTTGCCCAATAGTTAATCCTCTAATAAACACTGTAGGGATGCAACACAGGGTCATRGAATGGTTTGGGTTGGGAGGGRCCTTAAAGCCCATCTCATTCTGTYCCCCTGCCATGGCCAGAGTCACCTTCCACTAGACCAGCTTGCTCTATAAACATGCATGTTCATAAGGAAGTCTGTCTCTGCCTGCACATTGCACATTTTTTGTTATGTTTGTGTCTTTGCTTTACCTTATTACTTTACCTTTGCTTTACTTCCCATTTCAGCTTGGCAAAATTTTGTTCCAAATTCTGAGGCTACATTTCACGTCTGCTTAAAATCAGCAAGTTGCTGGAAGGAGCTGTTGGGGACACTCTCCATCCCCTTTCCTGACAGACCCCAGGACATCAGGGGACTGGTGTGGGTTTGAGCTGACTTGGATCCATTCCCCAGTTTGAGTCACAGTACAGTGGCTTCAAGTGCTTGTGCCAGTGCAGGGCTGAGGGTGACTCAAGGATAAAAAGGAGAGGACAAAGGAAGGCTGGACAGGACTGTGCTGCTCAGTGGTTCATGCCAGTTTAAAGTGTGCCTGTAGCTGCAGCTGAAGTTGTATTATGCATGAATTTTGGGGGAGCTTCAATACCTCTCCAGTTCCCCCCAAAATCTCTATAAGAGAAACTGTTCTGTATTTTGAAACAACTTTTGTGTTTAATCCAATCCTCTGTGTCYTTTAAGAGCCTGTTTCTGTACATGAATGATGGACCTCATTTTTCTAAAGCACATTGTGAGTGAAGGAGAGCTCTGGATACCAATAAATGTTCCAACTGGCCAGTGCTAATGATCAGCCAGCACCTGTCACTACCATTTGTTTCCTCTTTCTGGGATTCACGCTGGAACCTTTTTCTTTTGTCCTACTGGAATCTTTGGAAATTAAAACTCCAGTAATACTGGGTACTCTCACTCTAGGGGGCAAATAACTCTGATGTGCTACTTGCTGCTCAGTAATTTGCCTAACTCAGAAGTAACAGCTCTGCCTCTTAGTTTTATAAATATTTTCTCTGTATTTAGTCTTCTCAACAGTCAAAGCTCAGCAAACTGAAGAAAACATATTATTACATCTAATCAAATTTAAATKCCATTAAAGTAGACGTCAGTCACATTTTTGTCCAGAAACAATTSTGTTTCAGTCCCCATCACAGATGGGACTGAAAATGATGAAGATGAGCTTTACTAGCTTAATGAAATTGTTTCCTCTTTAGATTAGATGGTAATTCTTACGTTTGGAGGGTTTTTGTATACATATATTTTTGGTTTAGTGTATTTTCAAGAAASAWAATTTTTTAAAGGTAGATTTTCTTGACATTTATTAATTAAAAACAGGTCTGTAGGCAGAGAAACGTCATCCTTGTTAGTGTCTATTACTTGATCTTGACTACTATTTATGATGAATAATCAATGGTTACACTGCCAAAAGAACTTGCAGTGGCTTTTCTAGTCCCACAGCTGCTGGTATGGCAGAAAGAGAAGAGACCCCTTTTTGGGCTGAAAACTCCAGTAAAATACAACCCTGAATGTGGACAAAGTTACACAAGCATGTCCTTCATAATGTCCTAAAACCAGTAAAAAATGGCAGCAAGATTAATATCACCATCCTTCATCTGTACACTTATTTAAAAAGTGGTTCAGTYACTGATAGACCTTTTATGAGACACTTTGAATGTTACCTAAGTATTAGAAATGTTGTTTTAAGAAGGAATCTCCAGCTTAGTATTACAATAGCCCTGCTTTTTCTACTGTTTTTTGGAGGTTTTCCAGCATTTTACCTGAGTTTTGATAGAAATTGTAACTGTAGAAATAGGTGCACATCATTTAACCAGAAAATTAGTTTGAGAAGGCATCCTCCCATAGCAGGGTTGTCCCAGCATTGGGACACCAGGTGACTCTCCATCCCCAGCTTTTGGAAAGGGCAAATCAGCAAGTTGGCTTTAGCCAAAACTGTAATTTATTTTTGGCTAAATTCTGGGATCCAGTTATTTTAGAGCAAGACCAGGAGATGTTACGTGTTTGCGTAAGGGAAAGCTTGTTAAGGTTGTTCCAATAAAGAAGTACTGGGAGTCAAGATTGCTTAGGGTTGGTTTTAATTTGATGTTTTGGAGGAAGATCTTATTTTTTTGCAAAATTCTAGAATCCCCCAGATAGCATATATTTTTCTTAATACGTGCAGGCTCTGATGCTGCAGACTGGAAAAGTCCATTGTTACAGTGTTGCTATTCCGGGGAAGCAGGCCATGAAATGGTYCTCTGTGAAATTCATGGGGTTCAATGTGGACAGGTCTTTGAGCAGAGCCAAAGAGGCCCTGAAAGAGCAACCTACAGCATCCCCTGCTCTTGTCAACTGCTGTGGAAGAGCTGGGAGGAAGAGTTTATAACATGGCAGCTGGAAGAAATGTTTGTAGAAAACATAAAGGTTGGATGAGGCTGAGATGCAAGAAAAAAATCAAAAGAGRAACTGACAACAAATTGCATCTTTTATCCAATTGCAGAAATTCTTTCAGATGCCTGGGAAGTGTCATTTTCCTACTCACTGGTTCACTCTTCATGCATGTTTTTATCTGAAGGAGTAAGGGAAAGGAAARAGGATGCAGCTTTGTTTGTTACAGTATTCTCATTCTTCCCCTTCATACTGGATTTCTTCTGCCCATCAGTTTSATGTTGACAAGGTTGCAGAAACTGTTCTGCTTTCAAAAGCATCTCAGTGCATAGGCAAGTGCTCAGTTTATTACTAGTTGTGATCAGGAGCAAAATTAAACCGTGTTCCCATTTTTTATGTAACAGCTCTTTTTATGCTTTAGTGTCCTTGGAGGGCTGTTGACACTTTGTAGTTGATAAACAATTTCTAACAGTTTACCTCCAGTTTTAAATAAACCCATTAGTGTTCTTTCCAGTGGAAACAAGACAGTTCTAAAGATGATAATTTACGTTACATTAAGTTCCAGGAATGCCCTGTGTGTTCCATGTTGCTAATAAACACCAAGTAACAAATACTGAGGTAAGAGTCATGATTTAATCACTTAATGTTGCCATTAGGTTTTAAAGTCAGTAAATTTAGATAATAAGCAAAAAAGGTAGGTCTCTACTTGGCACTGAAAATGCTTAATAAAAGTGCTTGGACTTTTGTCAGCTACTGTCTTTTTGAAACTGTTTTATTCAACTGTCAACCAAGAGTTTAATTTGGGCCTATTAAATAATTGCTGGCACGGAGTAGTGCACGTATCAAAACAGTGAATTATTGAATATTTTTCAGTTCTAATTACATTTGGGTTTGCTGTTCAGAAGGTTGCTGTTCGCCGAGGCAGCAATTCCAGCWTTGAGAGCGATATGTTTTTAGCTCCCTTATTAGTGCAAAGTTCTCCAGCAGGGACTGCAGTAACAGGTGGTTTGGTGGCTGCATCGCTCCAGCTGTTGGCAAGAATGGTTCCAATTAGGATAAATCTGAAAAAGTCTGTTCTATCTATTTATTTTGTATGACTAACCATGGGAAGCTTAACTTGAGAATGCCTCTCTACYCCTGTGCATCTTTGTACTGTCAACAGTTCTTTGCATTGTGAGTTTGTGCCATTTAYGGTGTAATGAGTGAATACATGACTTACTCTTTTTGTTGAATCCTTCCTGCAGCTTCTTCAGCCGGTGGCCATGGTTCATTTCTCCTTCAGCTCTCGTGGCAATTACTGTCTCTGCTGACATCTCACCTGTCTGTCCTGTTCCTCTCGATTTGGCTGCGTGTGAGGCTAATGCCTGCAGACAGTATTCACACACCTCCTGGCTTCCTGGGCTTGTCTCAGTAGGGCTGAACTGTTAGGAAGTGCTCTGTGAAGCTGGGGATGGTTCAGCAACTGAATTATGTCTTGACAAGAAATCATCATTTAGTTTCAGAATAATCTGTATTCTGCAAGAGTACCCTTGAGTTGCAGCAGCTGAGGTTCCTTTATGGAGGATGCCTTCCCAGTTTGAAAGCTTAACATTATCAATGCCGTGGCCGTTAATTGAAGACAAATAACAAGTCTGTTGTATTTTTTTTTTTTTTAAACTGGAGCAGCAGGAAAATGAGTCACTACTTTAACAGTCAAAAGTATGAGTGAGTATATTTTGCAGTCATTATCTACATTGCTTGTTTCTTTTGGCAGAAATGGATACTCCTACAAAGTGGCAGTGGCTCTGTCCTTATTTCTTGGATGGCTGGGAGCAGATAGATTTTATCTAGGCTATCCTGCATTAGGTAAGTTTATTCCTTATGTTTTCTTTGAGGTAAAGCTKTGTTATGACTGAGTTATATGTGTATGCTCATATTTTGAATAATGAAGGCTGACAGTCACAGTTTTAATATTTACAGCTAGAATCCATACTTTATTGTCAAGTGAGATAAAATGCTGCATTATCCTCAGCCTGCTCTTCTGTTGGAGTGGTGACAAATGGAGATACAGTTGTCCAGCAGATAAAATCCTAATAAGCAAATGTGGTTGTTGCTGCTCAAAGTTTTGCTTTGCATTGATGTTTACTCCAGCATTCTTTGTGAAGCACTGGGGCACAAGTGGCTTTGACTCATGTGCCAGCCTTAAATGAGGCTTGACTTTACCAGGAAAAAAGTGGACAAATTTTACAGTCAACCTGGTGTTTTGGGAGATGGAATTTATTCTGGCAAATGCATGTTTTCAAGATAACTCATGGTGTTAATAACAGTTCTGCAGAGGTTGAGACTCTTAATAAGACCTCTCTCTGCTTTTTAGGACCTGATTCCCAGGCTGATGGTGCCTCTGGCTTTTAAATAATGGAATACATTATTATGTTASAACTGCCTTCACTGGCCTTGGTTCTGAGCTGGACAAAGGGAGTAAATTTAAGTGTAGATAGGATGGAGCAATGATTTGGAAAAAGCTGTATGTGTTGCTGTCACTTCAGCCAGAAATTGGGAGTTTCTGCCCATTAAATGCAGACTCCTTTTAATGACATTATCTGTCTTTCTCTATAATCTTGATTAACATCCATGTCTTTCATCCCTGGGATTCTATAATTGGCATTTACTTTGTCCATCTGCTTCACAAAAAGATACATTTTTGAAAGCAGTCAATAAGGTGCATTATTTTTGTTGTACCACTGGATTTGGAATAATAATTTGCAGTAATAATTTTTTAATATATTGTGGTAATATAGATTCATAAATCCTTAATTCTTTTATAGAAGTTTTTTATGGCTGATGCTTTAACCCTACTGGATTATACTGTAGCCAGCAGCCAAAGTTAATATTTAAAATTATACTCTTCCAAAGCCAAGTTTTCAAGCTTTTGAAAGGTGAAGAAGGCAAAATAGGTAAGAGTAGAAAAGAATAAAAATCAACACGCTGGATTCCTTGACAGTGGATGATTAGGGATTTTTTAGGTCACCTGTGCCCTGGCAAAAAATGGTTAAGAAAGGTTAATAGCATTGAAATCTTTTTTGCAAGTGTAGTGAAGACTGTAAATGCTCTTTGGTTTATTTTTTTCCCTTCTCTTTTGTTTAAAGA
This sequence comes from Malurus melanocephalus, assembly GCF_030028575.1. NCBI lineage: Eukaryota > Metazoa > Chordata > Aves > Passeriformes > Maluridae > Malurus > Malurus melanocephalus. The sequence goes on from NW_026623357.1 coordinate 882,613, forward strand.
GTGCACAAATACAAACAAGCTATTGAGTATGAAGAAATCAGGAAGGCAACCTCTTCCTCTCCCACACAYTGTGAACTAAACCATGAGTTATAACTGCAGAACTACACTATTTTTTCCCTCCATGCTTTAGAGCAGTTTATTTTCTCAGTATGATCTGCTTGTGGGGAGGGAAGTGAGGAGGAAGAAAAAACCCAACCTTACCCTGCACTCCAGAAATAAATGCCAGGTTCAGAAACAGTTCTCCTCCATCTAATTCCTTAAGTAAAGTGGAGCTGCTGCAGTGGCCTCWCAGGGAAGGATGCACATGGGCTTTTCCTTCCAGTCAGCTGGGAGCCATATCCAGACAGGGAGATGCTCTGCCCCATATGCAGCCCCATAAAAAGGCCTGGGGGAGAAGAGGTGGTTTGTGGACACATTGATGCTCTGGAGAGAGGGAATTCACCAAGATATTTGCCTGAAGTAATACTCACAATATATGTAATTCCCACTGGWTTACATTGATTGTACAAGAAACTATTAATATTAAAAAAAAAAAATAGAAATTTAAAAAAAGTCTCCTCTTTCTGAAGGCATTTTCCAAATGAAGTCTGCCTTGCAGGACAACTTCCAATAAAACATTCATCTGTCAGCTGCTATTCCCATATATTTTCTATTAATCTTTCMTTTATTTGTATAAAAAACAACATTTTTGAATACCCGTTGAAAAGAAGTATTTATATATTTTTAWRTATATTCAAAACAAATTCATATTTCAGCAAAAATATGAAAATTATAYAAAGGATTGTTTTCCAAAGTTGCATGTTCTGAAAATCAAATCAGTATGTGCTGCAACTCATGAGGTCATAGGAAGTCTCTRTTCATAAGTAAATTTTGCAGCTCAAGTTGGGATTTTTTTGTCTGTGCCTCAGACAAAGGAATATTTCAGTAACCTGATTATCAACTTTGGCCTTTCCTTGTTTAAGAATATTTATATGTTAGAAAAACTAATTGTAAATATTTAAAATCTCCGAAGTGCATTCAGGATGTAGAAATATGGATATGTGGGGTTTTTTTTTCCATAATAATTAAAGAAGTTTAGGCTTACTTTTAAATTAAACACACACACATTTTGTGAGATGAAGAGAGAGTTTGGATGTGATTGCCACCAGTGATTAAATCCTAGTGATTGCGTAAAGCTACATTAAATTTTATTTTTCTTTTTTAGGTTTGTTAAAGTTCTGCACTGTAGGGTTTTGTGGAATTGGGAGCTTAATTGATTTCATACTTATTTCAATGCAGGTAAGCCAGGGCTTTTAAAGCAAGGTACAAATCTGTGGTTTTTAAAGCTTTTTTTTTTATTACTAATACTTTGTTAGCATTTTGGCCTTAAGAATCATTGGGTATTGAAAAATCAAGGCATTTATTTTTGTTCTGTTTGTAGGTTGATGTTATAGAATATAGACACAAAATATCAATATAGTTGTTGTTGGAATTAAAAATTAGATTAGCTAGCTATAAATAATGAATAGCTTGGAAGCTGAAGCACCATAAATTCACATGGTCAGAACCTCTTTATGGGAGGCAGAGTGATGGACTCAGCATGAGATGTCCTGCTGYTCCCAGAATCCTGAAGTTCTGTGCTTGCGTGTGCTTTATGCTGATGAAAGAAGACATTGCCACTTTCATTTTCCACCTCTCCTGCACATTCAAGTCCCAGCTCACCTGAGAGCTGTGACTGAGGGATTCATGGGGGTTAAATCCCCAGCTGGAGTGACATCCTGCCACATCATGAAATTGCCAAATTGTTTTATTCGGCGGTGCAGCCATTTAGTGTGAATTGCAGATGGGCTATGATGAACTCAAAATCCACTGTGGATGTGGGAGTTGTTTCTATGGGTTTGTAGGAAAATATTTTWAAAGTGTGCACTTTGTCTATGTCTTTTGTCTGCATTCTCAAATTCCWTTCTATGCTGTCGTAGTGATCTTGCCTCAGAGCACTTACAGATCCAGTTGACTCTTTCATCTCTCCTTGTTGATCTCCCCGGTGACTCCACATCAATTTAGCACTTGCAGAACAAAAACTCAGCGATCTTTCCTCCTTCTCTTCATTCCTTACCTGTTCAGTATTTCAAAGACACTTGTCATCAGCCTAATTCTCTGCTGCCGACCCTCCTTTGTTCAGGAAAAGTGGTTTGGAGCCCACTCATTTGTTAGGCTGGTTTTGAGACTCAAATCCTCATCGGATTAACYGAGTCCCAGTGCCTGGCTGTGTAATTTGGTTGATTAGAAGCCCAGGGGAAATGTTCCTTCTGAGACAGCGCTCACTAAAACAGTTAAACTGCAGCATAACTTCAAAATAAATCTAGTTTCTGTTTGACTAATTAAGCATGACTAATTTTATGATGGGAAAATTAGCAGTAATTGAGACATTAGCACAAAGTATATATTTCACTTCATATTGAAAAAGTCTTGGTTCTTTTTTCTGTTGCAGATCGTTGGCCCTTCCGATGGCTCCAGTTACATCATAGATTATTATGGGGCCAGGCTGACCCGGCTCAGCATTACCAATGCAACCTTCAGGAAAATGCAGACCTATCCCTAACTCTGGCAGAGAGTGGCACAAATCCATAGGTGCAGCTTATTTTTACAGCTGGATCCAGTCATCCACTGGAATTGCTGAGGACTTACTGATTACACCTCGTCAGAACAGAATATTAAATGCACGGTGAACAAAGATGATAAAATGTGAAGGTTCYTCACATAAACAAGTTTACCTCAAAGGTGGAACTTTGGGACTGCTCTGTTTCTGGGAGCACAGAGTTTGTAGCTAAATTATAACGTGCAGACTCTTGCAATTTGCACTGGTRTTGTGTCTGTGTCATTTAGAGTGTTACAGAGAGCTGCAGAAGGAGTTGTTCCTAATAAATATACTGATATTTATTCCATTGAAATTGATAAGAGTTTTAGCATGGATGGGCTAGGATTACACTTGGGGTCTGTCCTTGTGGCAGTTTGGAAATTAATTTAAATATCCCAAACCACACAAACTGCCTTCTTTTCTATCCTGTTGAAATCCAAAGAGCCATGAATCTTAGGCTGGTGTAGCCTGTGAAATTCTGTTAATTGAAGTAATTATTTCTGTACATTTTGGTCAAGTTGCAAAATTTGGTCAGTGCTGATCAAAAGTAGAAATATGGATGCATCAAAAAGGGAGCTGTAGATGATACACCAAAAAAAAAGCAGGGTGGATGTTGGGGTGTGCTGAGGTTAGACAAGGAAATAATTGTTCTGCTTATTTTGATTTTTTTCTTTMCTCTCTTGCAACCACCCATAGTGAAATAAATACTTTTTTTTCTGAAAATAAATTGCTGTGTGTTTTACAGCTAYGGAGTGTCAAAAGAGTGAATTCTTTATACTACTAAAACCCTCAAAAGGCTCTTATTTTGGATCAATTGTGTTGCAGTGAAATAAATTCGGTGTCTTTCACAGCTGTTTGACCAAAGTCTTCYGGACAACCAGGATTTCACTGGATGTTTCTTTCAGGAAAAGTACGTACACACAGAGACAGAAAACATGCCAACAAAATCTTCATGCTCTTTGACCAATTTTAAGTATTCTCTTCACCTTCTAATGAAAACTGGCACTGACTGAGGGAGAAACCCACACCATAGAAACTTGAATGTAATATGGTTTTCTACAAAAATTTGGGCTATTCTTTTGTTTTTCAGGTGAAACTTTCAACCTGTCATTAATATATCCCCAAACTCTATTTTTAAGGGAATTACAAAAAATGAGATTCCTAAATTGATTTATGAAAGCACAGTCTGTGRGGTTTAGGCTCTTTTTAACTCACATTAAGCCCAGTGCACAGAAAGCTTTGTAAAGAAATCCTTTTTTTTTCCCAAATCAGCATAACCTGACATGTCACGTAATGAGAATAAACCACAAGGAATACTTTGTGCTTAACGTTAATTCTTTCCTTCACGCAAGAAAGATGTGGTTTTGGAATACTTCCTACCGTGCATTTTCCTTGTGGGTTCAAAGAGACAAGAACACCCTGTCAGCTCCATTCCCTTGCCTGATATTTGTTCTGTCTCCCTTTGGTCTCTCCCTCACTGAATGCTCTTTGTGCACATCAAGTTTTGTCCCCTGAAATACTTTGAAAAACAGACGGGAAGTGGATGGAAAATAGATGTTTGAATCAAAATAAAATCTCCTGCCTAAGATCATCCTGTGACTTGTCTGCTTTTTGTTTTTCCACCCTGAAGCTGATAATGAAGCTGTGAAAATAGGAAGGTGTCATGGATGTTACAATAAAAAAAATAGCCTTGGGGAGATTTCTCATACAAGATTTCATTCTCAAATGTGTCTCCAGGTGCACAGATAGCAGGGGGATTGATTTGGTGATTTCAGCAATCCACATTGTGCTTTGTTATGCGTTAAAAAATTCTGAGAGCAGGTTTTATGTGAATGGGATGAGAACACACTTAGTGATCAGGTGCATCAGATTGTTATCCCCTGAAGCCAAGCAGCCAGCAGAGAGAACAACCTGCCAGTCCGAGCTGCAGAGTTTGTGTAGAGGGAGAAGATGTGCATCAGCAGCTCCAGGRAATCAGAGCTGCTGTGGGACTCTTCCCTGCTGGAGCCTGGTTTGGGATCCGGGGCTGCTCTCGCGGGGGCTGCCCTGCTCTGTCACTGCAGCAGGACACGGCCATGGGTGACCTCTCTCCCCTCCAGAAGGGATTCCCTGGATCCTCTGTCCTGTCCTGACAACTTCCCATCTCAGCCACAGCCCTCTCCCATGCCTGGTGAGCCTTTTAGGGACGAGTGCCACAGACGGCTTAACCTCTGGAAATGGCGTGGGCTGCTGCCAGGTTGTGTTCTCTATATGAACACTCGGTGCTGTTTCTATATGCTCAYTCAGCTGCGTAGTTGAAGTGCAGAGAGGGTTAACTGAGCAAGCAGATAATGCTGCAGGGCCAGGAGACAGTTAGTGAGGTCTTTGTTTTCATCTTGTAATTGTCAGATATGGCATGTTTACCATAAGGGCTGTGAAAAGTGTGATGCAAGATGTAAAGCTGTCCCACTGTGTTAATAATAAATTGGCTGCAGTAATATTTATCAAAATGTCTGTCCAATGATGATTTTYTGTGTTGCTGCCTGCTTTAGCTTTCTCCTGTCAATCAAGTTGTCCATCCCAGTCTTTCTCTAGTTCTGATTGCACCAGAATAATCTTCTCTCGGGGTTGTTTTCCCCAAAACAGTTGCAAAGCAATGAAAATAATTAGACAATGTACTATGTTGTCCTCCTGCCTCATTCCCAGATAAAATGATATCTGCTGGCCTTGCAAATAGTCAGGAATCCCTTCAATGTTCCAACGAGGCAGAGAAGTATTATTCTGTATCTGTAAAAATAAAGAACATAAAAAGTTAAGGCCAGAGTTTAAAACAAAAGTTTGAGATGCCCAGTCTTGAAAAACTCAGAGGAAACTGTTCACAAAGATGCTGCAGATCCAAGCCAGGCATTAAATCCAGATCTTCCCAAACCACTAGGGCACTTCAGTCATTTCAAAAATGGCTCTACAAACTGTCCTATTTCCATCCCCTCTTTTTTTTAATGACCAATTTAAGATTTTCTGCAGTGTGCTTATTCATGCTCTGAAAAAGTTGGGAGAAACATCCAGCTTTGGGCATTCCATGTTCTCTCCCACAGGGTGAAAGTGTGCTGACTACACTAATAAATGACTCTGGGCTGCATTCCTTCAGCTGGGTCAACCTGTGCATCTCTCACTTGTTTAGAGCTCATTTTCATTGAGGTTCTTTAGAACAAACCTTTTATTCCTCCCGGGATTTAAACCTCAACTCTGCTACGGCACTTCCTGTGACAGTGTTTTGTTATCCTCACCGTTTCCCTCTCCACCACCACCCACAACTTATTACATGAAGATATCACTGCTGCTTTCAGGACCTGATAACACCTTAAATGTTAGCTTTTATTCTGTTTCCAAGGATGTATTCCTGTACGTCTGCCAGTAAAACTTCTCAGCTCCACAGGAAGGTCTTTGTGTTTGAAATGCTCCCTTAGAATTTTTTCTTGGAGAACATCTGTTGTCACCCCATCAAGGATTGTTTCCTTTGTTCCTCAGGAGTATATTCAGTTATATTTGCTTGCACAGCTCTGTCTATTCAGTCTGCTCCCATCTCCTCTCAGTGTTTTTGAGKTTTTTTTATTTTTAGATTCATTAGGTGTTTAGGCCATCTCTGCACTGCTGCTTGCTCTGCACTTTTCAAACCGGCTTCCTCCTGAAACTGATGTTACAAACAATAAAGTTGGGTGCTCAAGCACCCAGCTGGGGAAATTCTAAAGGCAAGACCGTGCATTTCCATTGCCTCATAGGGCTGTTGCTAATTGTGTGATTGCTGATTATTTCACTAATGCATCATACAGACTTTCAAACTCGGGGTGTCATCCCTAACCACTCTGCCATTTTCATTATTAAAAGTGGTCWCTCTGTGGCTTCTTTAAAAAAATACACCATTTAAATTCATTTAAATCATGCTCTCTAACCAGCTACCTTGTTCTGGGTTCAGCCTCAGAGTCTGCCAAAAAGTGAAATATAAGAGATTGTTCTGTTTGCATCTTCTGCCTGAAACCGAGGAGAAAAAATAGCTTAACTTTAGGCATATGCTTAAGTGTTTTGCTAGACTGAAATATGATCAAGACTCTTCCCACTTTCTTCCTCTCAATCCATCTGTGATACCCAGAGAACCTCTCTAATCTCTGGGAATTATGAGAGAAAATCACATTCTGCAGGGCAACCTCAGCACCGGCAGCGTGAATGGTGTTTGAGACAGTTCTGTGGTATCTTTGTGACCTTTTGTCAYCTCAAAGCTGCTTTTTGTAGCTTTTTGTCCACCTTCCAGCTCCCTTTGCACATGCTGTCCCAACCCTTCAAGTTTTTCTCGGAGGAGGWGGACTCCTCAGAGCTGCATCAACCGCGAAGAAAAACCCCGGCATCGGATGGGGGAATGTGCGGTAAATCCGAGCAGAGACCCTTTGTGGGGCAGGAATGATGTCGGGAAGGGGCGGCTGTGGGGCTCCAGCTTCTGCGGGAAGCKTCGGAAAATCAACCCCGCGTTGTCTGTCTGCTTTTCAGCTTCCTGAAGGTGGAGCCAAACCCCCTATCAGATCCCCGAGGCTTCCCCGAGTTGTTCTTTATCGCAGCCCCGGCTCAGAGCGCCGGTATTTTTCCTTGCACGGCAGAGAAAACTGGAGAGCGGCTGCGAGGATTCTGTCTGGCCAAGATGCATTTTGCACCGTGGATCTCRCACTGCAGCAAAGGGAAACAAATCCAAGGATAAAAAGGACACTCTCGGTGCTGCTTGCACCACGATGGAGATMCGGTTCCGTACATTCCCGACAAAATAAAGTGTTTTTTAAAAACTCTGCTTGTCTCAGATACGAGCTCCTTGCTTTTCCCAKGGTTTCTGATTGTAACTCTTTGTGCTTCATAAAAATCCCGGCCGTCCACGTGCTCCAATAACTCTCCATGATCCATTTGAATGGCTGCTTTCAGGACTGCAGTGCTCCCCGAGCAGCACATTCCTCGGGCTCTGCAGATGCATATGACACAGCAGAATTTTAGGCACTATAAGAATTATAAAGCTCCGTTTCCATTACTGTAATTGCTATATAAATCCTACCTTAGAAAAGGCCTATTTAACCTTGGTTCGAGCTGAGACTTGGTCCAAGTCTGATTAAGCTGAGCACAAAATTCTTTTTCTTGTTGATTTTTTTTTATTTTCTCTGCAGTGTCATAACTTAGTGGGCAGCAGGGCGGGGAGGGAGACGGGGTCCAGCGTGTCCCCTGCGCCCTGTCCTGCCGGGGGTGGCTGCAAGCAGGCAGTGCCTGTCCCCAAACAGCCCTGGGGTGAAATGAGCTGTGCATTTTGCTCCCTGTGAGAGCACCGTGTCTCCCCTTGGATCCTGTGGCTGCTCCCGTGCATTGCYGTGCTCAGAGCAGGTGTGAGACGGCTCCGAGGCAGGCGGAGTGCTGGGGTGAACCTGCCCTCTCCGGGGGGATGGAGCAGGAATTCCCATCTTTTATGTCATTTGCCACCACCTCGGTGACAATTGGGTGCCCTGGGGTTTCTCCCTTGGGGCACTGAGTGCCTGAAACTGCCTTTGGGTCAAAACCTTCAAAACTTGTGGCAGGACAAGGAGTTGTGGGTCAAAGTGAATGGGGGAATTTTTAAGTTAGATTACAAAAGAAATTCCTCCCTGGGAGGGTGGGCAGGCCCTGGCACGGGGTGCCCGCAGCAGCTGTGGTTGTCCCTGGATCCCTGGAGTGCCCAAGGCCAGGCTGGACGGGGCTGGGAGCAACCTGGGACAGTGGGAGGTGTTCCTGTCCATGGCAGGGGTGGAACTGGATGATCTTTAAGTTCCCTTCCAACCCAAACCATTCTGGCATTCTGTGATTCCAAAACTGAGGAGGAAGCTRTCAGCACCACAAGCAGAGTTTGGTGATGTCCTGCTGCACTGCTGGAGCTGCCAGGCTCCCTTGCAGGCCAGGGAGCAGCTGTGATGTGGACAGACACGACCAGCTCCAAAGAAACCCGGGCACAGCATTTCCCATGCCACACTCCCAGACCTGCTCTGCAGTGGGTGCTTCGCCCCCCGAGTCAGGAAAGCCATAAAATGTATTTATTAATGTATTCTGCTTCCTTTACAGAGCCTTCTTCAAAGTTCCTTGGGTTTACCGTGGGGAAAATAYGGCAGGAACATGCAAGGGAACGCTGAGAACCAAAAAACTAAACGTTCACCTTGAGCCGATGAGACTGCCCACCATATGGATTGTGTTGGCAGAGTCAGCAACCTGGGGAATGCAGAGGTGGGGGGTAATTTTTAGGGCTTTCATTCCAGGGTCCCATTGGTTATAACCCTATTAAGAGGCTGATGCATGCGACTTTTAAGTTATTTTGTTAACTAAGTGTAGGCAATGGATGTGTCATGCTAACAGCCATAATTGCTGGTGTGTCTAACACAGTATGTAAGTACAGTGGAGTGAATTTAAAAGGTTGTGGTAATCTAAGAATGTTAAAAGGGAAATGTGTGCCTGAGGGGCGTGGGGGCTGGGGAGAAAAACGACTTACTTGACATTCACTGTCTTCCTCCCAGCTCCTTTTGCTAAAGTAGGAACAGAATCGGAACAAAAAAATGTTTGTTTTACAGCTGTACCAAGTTACGGCGCGGACTCGTGCTCCCCCCCCTCCTCTCCCACTTGCATCAAGTACATCCTGTACTTTTGGCAACATGTTGACTGGATATTTAAAAGCTGTGAACTGTTCTGAAAGTTTCACATACTGGGTTATGGGCCATGTGTGTTTGATCAAAATTCAATTACTGCACTGTACCATGCTTGGAAACCTATCATCCCAAGTTATGAAGTATGACGAAATAGGCTAATCTAATTGGTTCAGTATGGGAGCAGTATCAACCAAGCTTGTTATGATAAATAGCTTCCTGTGTTAAAGGTTCTCTAGAGCTTAAGTATCTTGGCTCACCTCCCTCTACAAAATAAGAATAGTGTTCCCTGGGAACAGTTACATCACTGTCCCTCTCCTACAGCCACCATTAAAGGCTTGTGGGTTTTTTTTTTCATCTTGCTCTTCCTCGAGCAGATAAACTGTGGCTGTCTACTGTGTTCCCCACTTCCACCTCCTCCCCCTTTCCTCAGGTTCGRCTGTGTCGTGCTGACTCTGAGTCTGCTGTTCCTCGGGGCTGGGACATGCTGGAAGTRTTCAAAGCCAGGTTGGAAGGGGCTTGGAGCAACCTGGTCTGGTGGGAGGTGTCCCTGCCCATGGCAGAAAGGGGGAAAGGGATGAACTTTGAGATCCCTTCCAGCCCAAACCATTCCATGATTCTAGGATTCCAAAGCAASCTTGACCAGGGTGCCAAAATCCACCCTGGGGCTTGTTTGCTGCGGTGTCAGTACATGAGAAGTGTCTGCTTGTACAAAGATCTGSAATTTTTGATGTAAAGTTAAAAGTGGAAGCACTTTCATCTCTCTGAGCATCCAATAAAAGAACTTGTGTGCAGCGAGTTCCGTACTTACGGATGTGCGATCATCTCCTTAAACCCCAGAGTTTAGGTCATCAGTAGTTAAACACAAATCCAGTGTGCAAGTGCTGGATTATGGCTAGGGCAGGACTATGTTCTCAGCCTGGATTTGCAGTCACTAAATTTGGCACTAAGACAGTGAGCTGTCTCCCATGAGATGATACTGGCTTCGTGATTTTATCTGGTCCATCTTTGGCAAGAAGCGCTTAGYTCGGATTTTGATGTCACAGTAACAGACAGTGTCAAGGGGGGGAAAAAAAAAACACATGGAAAAGTGGCTCCTTGTGATTCAAGTTTTTCCTTTCTCGAACCCCTCCCCCTCCATGTACCTCCTCTAACTTAGAAATCCCCTTCAGGCAAAACAATTGTGCGATGATCATTTTACAAATATATAACTCAGGCCTGATGCTGCAAGGGTCTTTAGCACTGGTGAGTTTTCTCCTAAGAATAAAGTTATTCACTTACTTAAGGGCTGGTAGAACGAGTTCTTATGTAAGTGAGTCTTCGAATTAGCCCCGAGACTGCCTAATACCTGGATTAAGCCTGTATGGTGATTAATGCCTATTTACTATATCTGTTATCCCACTGCATTTTGCTCTTCAGCCTTGATTAAGCCCTTTGCTTTACCATTTAAAATGTCCTGCTTAACCTTCTGCTTACAAACGTACGCAGTGCTGAGCTCTGCACTTTTAACCGGCACAAGTTCCACCATAAATAATAGCATTTAATTTTAAAGTGCAACAGCTACGGCCGCCGCTTGATTAAATGACAAAGAACAGCAGCGGCAAACTGGGGAACGCCGAGTTTTTCACCACAAATGTCCACGTCCACCTAAGAGAAAAAAAATTACACCTTCCTGCTGCTGATTAGCACTTTCTGTGCAGGTCTTTATTTTAAGTGTTTATAGAAAATTGTTGCCAGAAGAGCCTAAACAGCGACTSTCTGTGATTTCCCCAAATATGTTTTGAAGGAGATAAACTAGATTAATCTCTCTTTATAAAGTTCCCACAAGAAGGCTCACAGACACAGTAGCTTTACCTTCAAAAATAGAATGTGACTGTAGGCACTTATGCTAATCTCTTTTTTGGCAAATCAGCTTTTTTTGTATTGAATCTTGCTTGATTGAATAGCACTGGAGCTGCCAGAGTAAATGCTATTATCAATGTACAGTAATTAAGGAAATAGTCCTTGTCACTCCAACAGTGTCCAGGCAGTAGTGCCTTCTGTAATAAAGTTAAATGATAAAAAAAAACCTCTTCAAGGTGTGGATCCTGGAGCAGGGGAGCTCTTGAGACGCAGGGGAAAAAAGGCAGTGGGGAATCACAGGTGGTGGGGGGAGCATAAATGCCCGTGGAATTCATGCTAAAAGCATGTTTGGTGCTGAATGTTTAAATAGTCGCTCAGCACTAAAACACATAATTGTTTAATTTGTCATGTAATTTCCTGACTCAGGGCAGTTGAGCATCTCCCAGTCACCACCCTTAAAAAATGTGCGTGAGGGAGAGGAGGGGGGAGACCCTTCCATCATTCAGCAACTTCAAAGATCTCTTCCCCCTTCAGGCAGCAGCCTGCACGAATGATAAACCTTGCTTTAAGATCAGCAGAGCCCGTCTCTGCCAAATCCATTTTGGGGAGAGAATTTCAGTAGAAAGGACTTGTCATTCCTTCCCCCGCCCTCCCGCTTTCCCTCAAAACTTTACAGCCCGGGAGTCCTTGGGTGGGATGGGATTGTTCCTGCAGCATCCCAACAGGGAGATTCTGCAGAGGGGGAGAGAGAGAGAGGGAAAAACCTTGGGATTAAAACCCACAGCCCCAAGAAATGCCAAATGCAGGATTGCAGGGTGACTCTCAGGTTTCAGGAATAGGGTTTGACAGGCAGGGGATGCTGATGGGCGCTGCCCCAGGTTTTTGCGACRTGCTGAGCTCTGCACTCGAGAGCAAAGAGCTTTTGTCCGAGCGAGGTACGAGCGGGAGAGATGTTGTTTAATGTGYAATAAATAACCAGGGGAGGTATTTAATCAAGTGTGCCGGGAAACGCCGCTCCCGTCCAGACGCATTTCMACAGGGGCAGCCTGGGAGCGAGGAGATGGAAGCGGCCGGTCTAAGAACCTGCGGGGAGACCGCAAAATTTCATCCCGTTACTCGTAAGACAAAATCCCAGCAGCCAGTGTCTTATCTCAACCCTGCGCAATAATTATGATATTTCACAAATCCGGCAGTTCTGCCGGGGGTTTCAGCATTCCCCGCCGCAGCGCATTGACGCTCTGAGGGCCGGGCGTTGTAACCTCGCCCTTAAATCTTTGACACAATGAAGCGCCTTCTAAATAAATWCAGCGGGATCGATCCGGCGCACTCCAGAGCGCACCTTTTCAATTATTTTCTAAAGATGGGAGTGCTCTGTGCATATGGAGCCCTGGATTTGTGGCGCTGAGCTCAGTTCCAGCAGGAGCCGATGGAAACGCTCTGAGGGGAGCGAGCCCTTCTGGATCCGCGCCTTTTCTCTCTTGCACGTAAAACATTAATTTTGAYTCCGAAATATTCGAGTTTTTTTGCCTTCCCGTAGTTTTCGACCTTCAGAAATCCGAGCAGAGGCGCTTTGGTCAGAATTAAAGAAGAAGTGATAGCCCGGGCAGCAGGTTTTTAATTGAGGCCTGCCAAATACCAAAGGCAGATGCTTTTTCATTCTGTAGCTCCTGGATACGCCGTCTACTTTTCGGTTTCAAGGACAAAGGAAACACTCACCCAATTAGATGAGGCATGAGATTGTGACATACGGGCTCTTCCCTTAAATAAAAAAAAAAAAAAAGAAGAAAAAAATGCTGGAAAAAGATATTTGACCCTAAGTCAATGAGTGCTATTAAAATAATGAATACTCCATAAATCCAGCCATATCCGTGGCCCACGTTCAGAGCTGTGCTGTTCCTGCCGTGGAGGAGGCTGCAGGATGAAGTCCCACGGGATTCCCTCATCCACAGCACATTTTGGAGGGCTTCCTTTTGAACCAGGATAGCCAGGGATGTGGGCAGTGATCAGGGACACCGTGAGCTCTGCATCTCCTCTGTCTGATGCCTCTGTGGTGTCAAACATGAGCTGGGGCTCAGAACACCTGGATTTCCCCCAAAGCCCAGGGAATCTCTTGTTCCTCTCATGAGGCTCATAGGAGTCAGTACTTTAATGTGAACGTGGCTTGCCCAAGGTAACACAGATTTTTCCTGCTGAAGGTAGGAAATTGTAAATTTGATGCTTTCTACACCTCACACCTGAACCTGAAGCATCCTAGAAGCCATTCGAGCTGCTGCATGAGGAGCATCCCATGCCTCCTGTGGAAGTGGGACACACTGGGATGTTCCTCGTTTCTGTGCCTGGAGATGGGGGCAATAGCTAAACTTTGAAATAATTTCAGCTCTGCTGCCTCCCTGTTTACTTCAGCCTTTCCCAGACAGTTGACTGATAATTGTGGTGAGCTCCTCATTCTGCAGAAGAGAGAGGAGCCTCCTCTGTCCCCTGCCTGTTGTTCCTGTTCCTGAAACCACTGAGATCAGAGTTCTCATCCCTGTGTGCAGGGCTGGAGTCTCAGGTGCTGGGAATTAACATTKCCTGTTTAATTACATCAGTGTGTGTTTGGAGCTGCTGGAGCTGTCCTTTCTTGCAGAGCAAGAAAAAAAAACGGAATTGCAGCCTCACGTCAAACTGGGCAGGGGACTGAGCGATGMTGGAACCAATGGAAGTGACTGGAAAAATTGCTCCTGTCCTCGCAGCCAGGCCCAGCTGCCATTTGGATTTCTGTCCACCTTGGTGGCCGTCCCTGGATCTCTGCAGGTTTGTCCTGCTGTATCCTGCACAGAGCATTAATCAGGTGTGACATCGAGCAGGGCCCAATCACAGCCTGGTCCAGGCATCCCAAATGTCATGGATCCCAGTGGTTCTGGACCATGAGCCTTCCCCAGCCTCAGCTGCAGAGCAGACCGGGCTGGAAGCTGCATCTTTCTGTGCCAGCTCAGAGCCCCAGCCGAGGGCAGTGACAGCACTGCTGCACCCGGAACCCCAAGGGAAATGCTGTCCAGGGAGAACCCCCGAGGCACAGGGAACAGGGAGCACTCGTGGGTCTCCTGGAGACCATGGAATCACTGAATCCCAGAATGGTTTGGGTTGGAAAGGACCATAAAGTCCACCCAGTGCCACCCCTGCCGTGGACAGGGACACTTCCACTGTCCCAGGCTGCTCCAAGCCCCAATGTTCAGCCTGGCCTTGGGCACTGCCAGGGATCCAGGGGCAGCCACAGCTGTGCCAGGGACTGCCCACCCTCCCAGAGATCAATTCCTGCCCAATATCCCATCCAAATGTGCCCTTGTGATGCTCCTCATCTGGAGCAGGGCTGATCACTGCTCTGCCCATCCCAGTGTCCGAAACAATGCCCAGAGGCACAGCGTGTTCTTCCCCTCCCAGAACCCAGCCCACAGCACAGCCTCCCTGGAGCACTCTGCCCTGGACCAGGAGCTGAGATTGTGGCTTAACCTGAGGCTCTGCTTCCTTGGGCCAGCTCAGAGCTCTGGCCACCGAGCCAAAATCTCATGTAATCGCATCACTGTCGCTGCYATTGCTCTTAGGAGAGCTTGCACAGGACTCTTTTCTTTCTGCAGTTTACACATCCATAAAAACCACACAGAGCACAGTGAGGCGAGGAAGAAACATTGAGAATTTTCATCATATTGATATTTCTGSCCCAGTTGACATCGTGACCGTGTCCTTGATGATGAGGAGCAATAAATACCCTCTGCCAGGCTCATATTGCCACGAATGGGAGAGGAAACCAAAGGGTGTCACATTCTGGAAACCTGACCTGGAAAGAAGGATCCACAATTAAHGAGATGGGTAAGGGAGTCTTGATTATCATTAAAAAAAAAAAAAAAAGCTTGATAAAAAAACAGTTTGAAAACATCCCAGGTATTATCGATGAATTTTGTGTTGATGGGAAGAATTCAAAAGGGTGCCATTAGCATTCTGGGCAGAGAGGGAGCAGATCCATAGCATGGCTCTCAATAAATACGTCGCTGCAGTAAACTCCTTTAGCACTTTGCAATTCACATCTGATCTCTGCTGACCTTCTTTTTTCTCCTAATTAAACCTTTAGCTTGCAAATGAGCCATTTCCTACATCAAACTGGTGGATGGCRAAGGAGGAAATTCTACCCGCGATTTATAGGAGCTGCTGGTGACCCAACTGTCCATCACAACCTGTTCTAATTGATCTCTCTTTGGATTAAATTTGACCAATTACTCACTCCTGGGTGAGAAAAGGCTCCTCTTAAAAGCTGTGGTGCTGATGGCAGCGGGCAAAGCCAGGCATGTGAGGTGGATGGGACATAGACATCATTTTGTGCRCCTTAGGAGATGAAGTCTGAGTGCCTCCAGCACCCAAAACCTCTGGTTTCCTCCAACAAGGGTTTTACCAGCGTGGTGTTTTTGGAGGAGAGTGCACAGGGGTAACTCAGGCTGCTGCTCCCATGAGCTSTGTTCCCATCCTCTGTCACTCCTGCCTTGGTTTTGGAGCGGGATCACCCTCCAGGTGGATTTCATTTCTCTATTTCCACGTCTCTGTACCCCTGTGATTCTTCAGTGTTTAACTCCAGACTCCACAGACAGTGCTGAGCTCCTGCCCTCCCATTTTTACACAAAACAATTCCTCTGCAGCCCCAAACTCAAGGACCCCTCCCTGGGCCAGGCCCCAAGAGATGGAAACAACAGAGAATTGGGGGGAGCCAACTTGGAGTGAATGACTGCATTGGCTGCATCTGCAATTGGAGGATTCAACCCCTATGTGCAAATGGACAAAAGTGAGAAAGGGTGAAAAACCCGTGAGCCATTGTCCATTGTGGGTGTGGGACTGCCCTGAATGCACCTGAAGGCCCTGCAATAAATAGAATTTATTTTTTTCTCTGAATGGTGTCCAGCCTCTGTTTTAGGTAGCCAGATTAAGCAAAGATCCCCCAAATCAGTCAGTGCCTGGTCTGTGTCCTGATGAGGACTCAGGAATGGAATATCTGAGGTGGGTGAAGCAGCACGGTGTTGAACTGCTGACCTAAGGAGTTCARATGTGTTCTTCACTGAGCTGTGCAGGGTTTTGCCTGTCCAGATGAATTCTGCACCTCCCCTGAGGCTGAAACACGGGAGTGTGGCTGGGAGAGCACCCTGGGGCAGCAGGGAAGGGTCCAGGCTTGGCTGGGCAGCGAGAAACTGGAGCTGCACCAATCAGCAGTGACACCACAGCAGTTAAACCACTCCAGTCCATTAAAAAGTCATGAGTCTCACCTCAAAATCCTCTTCAGAAGCACATTTTATCTGATTTCCCTTGTCTCCTGASTCCMGAGCSTGCATTTTCAAACCTTGCTTCTGCRGCTGAAAKTATGAGAAATGTCCTTTCCYAYKGGAACYCCTGGTTCCTGCRGCTTCCCAAACAGGATCAGGCTGTAGGATTTGGCACTCCCATCACCCCTGTGCTGCCCCATCCGAGCATTTCCAAAGGCATTGGGTTCAAATCCCCCCAGCTCTCACCCCACAGCACAGGCTCTGCCACCAGRGCATCCCAGAGCTGAGTCCTGGGRTGATTTCAGCCCTTTCCTCTCCTCYCTGTGCCACAGGGAATGGGATCTTTCCTGCCCCTCATCCAGGGTGATTCTTCCAAAGCCTCACTGGCAAAATGCTCGTTCTCTTCAGGAACAGTGAATGTTGTTTTGGAAATCCTTCCCTGTGAGRGTGGGGAGGCTCTGTGGRRTGCCCAGAGMAGYTGTGGCTGCCCTGGATCCCTGGCAATGCCCAAGGCCAGGCTTGACAGGGCTTGGGGCACCCTGGGATGGTGGGTGTTCCCATGAATGTGTTTGTGTTCTGCAGTTGGGAGAGGTTTGATTTTTCTGGGTTTCTTTTGTACTTTTCTCCTCAGTCAAGATCAGCTTTTGAATTGCAGAAGCAACACCCTTCCCCCCTCAATTTTTCCTTCTTTTCACAAGGGGGATAAAAATCCCAAGAAGCAAATGTGAGTGAGATGGCYCAGCTCCCATTTCCAGTTGCTTGGGATGCTCTGGGGTGAGTTACCCTCACCCCCCAAAAAGAAATAGCATCCTTCCTGGATGGAAACAGCATTGTTCTCGGTGGAAATAGTCATTCCTGTGGAAATAGCATCGTTCTTGGTGCAGACAGCACCATTCTTGGTGGTAACACATCATTCTTGGTGGAAATAGCATCATTTGGGGTATTTTGGGAGCAGGACAATTCCTTGGCMGTTGCTGGAAATGCTTTGCTGCAGGGACTGTTCTGCTGTTGGTGTTTTTAAGGAATTGTGGCTCCAAGCTCCACAAGCGTGTGGGAAATGCAGTTCCTGCCTGGAGACTCTGACAAACTTTCACACTTTGGTTTGTCTCAACTGTTTGCTGGCGAGGATGTTCCCTGAGAAAACRRGGTTTTGCCAAACCCARAGCATTTGTGGGAATTTTTCTGGTWGGAAAGGGAATGCTGGMCTTGGGAGRACACTTTCCCATKGTGATCAGTACAGGAAGGGAGGATGGACCATGCAGGAGGATCCCTGAAGGCACAAAGGGTGTCCTTTGGGGATCCTGCAGGTGACTCTGAGAGCCCTGAGCAGAGCTGGGAAGGGAACAGCTCCATCACCAAATTTCCTGCTATTTCCTCAGCTTTTTGTGAGCACAGCTGAGCGGGATCTTGGGGTTCCCTCCTGGGCTGACCATCAGTGGCTCCACCAACATTGCCAAAACTCCAAGGCACAGCCAGGAATTCTCTTTGCTGAGCCATGACCCCTGGTGCCAGCGTTCCCTGTGCCATCAGAGAGGAGAGCTTGCAGAACACGGGAGAAGAGCTGGTTTGAGACACAGCTGGGACCAGGGTAAAACCTCTTCCCAAGCCCTCTGAACAACCAAACCTCTTTTTTCCAAGTCCTCGTTGTGTACTGATGAAGAAATAAAAWAAACATTTGGTAACAAACCCAGCATATGGTTATTGTTCACTGCGAGGACGAGGGAAAGCGTGACTCCGTCGCTGGGCAAAAATGCTGCAGCTGCATCGTCGCCTTTATTTCACAAACCTCACCAAAATTTCTCCTTCCCCCCCAGCTCCCAGAGCTGGTTTTGGTGTCTTTTGGTGCCTTTTGGTGCCTCTTGGTGCCACAGTGGCCACGGCAGGGTCGTGGTGCCCCGCGTTAGCCGAGGGATCTGCTTTCAATCGCGCTGTGTTTGCACAGCGGCTCATCAGCCGGCGGCCGCTGACAGCCCGCTGTCCCTGCGCCATCTCCCGCATTGTTTGTGCGCCCAAAATGATTTATTTACGGTTTAATTAAAATTTGTGGATAGGCCAGTGATGTTCAGCAGCGCCGGTTCTAATTTGTGGTTGCAGGGGGGGAAAATATAAAATGAAAAAAATCAACGAGGGTGAGGAATTTGTGTTTTTAGAGTTTTTAGAGTTACCTGCTGTTGTTGGGTAATCCAGGCCCCACACAGCCGGGACAGATGGAGCACCCCTGGCTCCCACACCAAGGCACAGACCTGGAATTGCTCCAGCAGGTAAAGGGATGTGCTGTGGGTGATGTCCTGGTGACCCAACATGAGACTGAGCCGTGAGTGGCTGCAGAATCCCAGAAAGTTTTGGGCTGGAAGGGACYTYAAAGYGCATGCAGTGCCACCCCTGCAGTGGCAGGGACACTTTCCACTGTGCCAGGGTGCTCCAGCCTGGCCTTGGGCACTGCCAGGGATCCAGGGGCAGCCACAGCTGCTCTGGGCACCCTGTGCCAGGGYCTSCCCACYCTCCCAGGGAACAATCCCTTCCCAATATCCYGTCTAAATCTACCCAGTGTCAGCTTAAAGCCRTTCCCTGTGTCCTGTCCCYCCAYCCCTTGTCCCCAGTCYSTCTCCAGCTCTYCTGGAGCMCCTTYAGGCCCMAAAAGGKGCTCTGAGCTCTCCCTGGATCCTTCTCCTCTYCAGGTGAGCACCCCCAGCTCTCCCAGCCCAGCTCCAGAGGGGCTCCAGCCCTTGGAGCAGCTCCGTGGCCTCCTTTGGATTCGCTCCAGCAGGTCCACGTCCTCTTATATTTAATTATCTTATATTTAATTATACTCTAATTTAATTAATATCCTTCCTATATTTAATTGCATGCTCAGGATGGCAGCAGCACAGGGAAGAAGGTGGGTAACGCAGAGAGGTGGCTGAGCCTCAAGATCCCTTGAGCAGCACGGGTGACCCGTGGCTGGAAAACACAAATTAGGATTTAAAAACGCTTTGGAGGGTGTGGCTCACCCTCTCCAAAGTAATCTGGAGAGCCTGGATGCCTTCCCCACTGGCACCATCCCTCATTTCCATCAGTTTATCTCGCTGATAGCTTCTCATGACTCCAAAAAAGAGGCAGGAGTGGGAGGATGAGGGGTTGTGGTGGGGAGTTGGTGACACCTCCGGGGGTCCCCTGGCCCTGTGGGACCCCCTGGCCGCTGCCCCAGGGAGAGGGGATGTGCTGATGGCGGTTTCCTTGCCTCTCATGACATCAAGATGTGTTTTCAGAAGGTGCAATAAAGAGGATAAACTCACCCCCAGCCCCAAATGATGGAAGTTTGAATCTGTTCTTGGACTGACGAGGCGGCTCAGAGCAGTCCCCGCTGTACCTGATGTAAACACGAATTAATTAAAGCACTTTGGAAATGCAGAGTATTGACCTGGYGGGCCCTAATGGCTCTCCTTGAGCAATCACAATCCATCACCCGCCCCAGACTTCGTGGGGATCCTTTTATTGACCCGAGAGCCCTGGGCAGTTCCCTCCCTCCCCAAACCCTTCCTGCCCCGGGGCTCACATCCTTCCCGGGGAAATGGTCCGAGGGGAAGGCCACAAATCCCTGAAAATTAACAAATAGGACCCTCAAATCCCTGAAAATTAACAAACAGGACCCTCAAATCCCTAAAAATTAATAAATAGGAATCTCAAATCCCTAAAAATTAATAAATAGGACTCATTCCATCTACCCCCTCCCCACCACGGCCTCCTCTCCCACTCCCATCGCCGAGGGCACTTTAAATCCCCTGCACCCACCTGCAGACCCCGGGAAAGACCCACAGCCAAATATTTATACCTAAAAGAAAAACTTTGTGCTTTCCAGCAGTGGAAACCCTTCTCAAATAAAGCATTTGTCTCCTGAGACTCGCACCTTCTAATTTAATTTTCCCCTAAATCAAACAGGGTATTAATCTACAATAGGAAACACGTTCCAGTTGCACAAACAATATTTAAATGGTATAATAGGGACATCTTTTATAAATACTTCTAACAAATCCAGAAAAAAACCCCGAATGTGYGGGCTATAATTAATAGAAATGCCAAGTGCCAGCTAACCAGGAAAACTCCAGCGTCATAAATCTGCCCCGAGCCTTCTCACACACGCTGATGGATGGGGACTCGCAGCTTAAATATTTAACAATCAATAATTCAAATACCTATCCTACCCTATTAAATTTGTCACATTTATTTATACATGCAACATCCAGCTGAAGTTCCTCTGAAAGTTGGGCCTCTTCCACCCAATAACAACGTGAAGGGTTTTGGAACAGCGTTGGAAGGGAAAAAAAAAAGCGTTGGGATATGAAATTTCTGTGGGGAAATAAGGAACAATGGGGAGGAGGAATTAAACCCCACATCCCAAAATAGTTGGCTGCGTCTCCCTYGCCCTAATGGGTTTGGATAATGCAGTGTGCAGGCAGGTGCTGTGTCCCATGAATCACATTTATAGGAATATTTCCCAATTTCTTCGCCGCCCAAGGCAGGGAGCTGCCGCTCATCCTTTGTAGATGAGAATTTCGCTGGCACAGGATGGGCTGCAGCCCCTGCCCACATGTTGCGCCCCTCCTGGAGCAAATCGTGCAAAAAAAAAAAATTAGAAAAGGGAAAAGAGGTGGCTTTGGGGCTGCCCTGAACTGCAGCGATGCGCTGCTTTGCCTTTTGGGAGAGGAGAGTGGGACAAAAATATAGAAATAAATAAATTAATAAATAAGCACATGCTGAGTGTAGCACTGACAAGCAAGAGGATGATGATAATAACAATATTAATACTGATAAATAATATTAGTATTAATAATCAAATGACATTTTTACAGTTTGSAGCACCAGGGGCCTGACTTCAAAAAAGGTTTTTGGGAAAGCAGGATGACTGCATGTTTTATCAGGTGCCTCTTCTGATAGCAAATAACAAAATAACACAAAAAAATACCKATGAGGAGAAGAGCCTGGCTCTGTTTCCATGGGACCAGAGGAAGAGGAGGTGGCTCAGAGCATCCCARATGCTGCTGGAGACTCGGCCGTGCCTCGGCTGCCTGTGGCATGGAGGATCCTCACCCCTTGAGCTKCATTTATTTTAAAGAAGCACCAAAACTGACCTGAGAGGCTGCAAAACTCCTGGACCCAAATTTCTGGGAGGATTTGAAAATCCCAATGGGGCTATGTATGGGATGAAGGGTGTTGACCAYGGTCCCTGTCCCCACCGGGGTGTGCCTGTGGGGCCGAATCATGATGGCATAAATCTCCGTGGCGATTTCATTGCCATAATTTATCAGCTCCTGTTGCTGAATGGCCGAGCAGTTAATTCTGAGATGAATTGGTGCCATTTTCATCAATACCTGTGTGCTAACTGCCCATCAAAACATCAGCTGCAATTAATCCAGCGCTGCTGAAGCACTGAACCAATAAATATTTCCATCTTGGCTGGCCGTCAGCAGATGTTGGATGGACCCAGCGCCTTGGTGAGTCCCGCTCCAGTTGCATCCACAGGGAGCGTTTGCATTTCAGGAAAGGATTAAGGAGCCAGATCTCCCTATGAGAGGGGTGAAGCACCTGCATTTCCCTGCCTAAACCCCACCCTGGGCTTTTCCTACCCCAAGTTTTTTTGATTTCTGCCAGAGGATATTGCTTATTCCTCCCGCATCCCGAGCCAGGCCGGCACATTTTGATAGCGATAAATAATAAATGGGATTTATTTCCTTAGATGCTGATGGAGACCTTTTCTCACACAGGAAGAAAGGGAAAGCCASCAAGCTGGAGGGAAAGAAACTGTGCAGGGAAAAGGAGGGAGAAAGCAGAAGGTGGTGGCTGAGCCCTGGATGGTTCTCACAGCTCTCATCACCCATGTGGGACAGGGGCACCTCTGCACCCTTTTTGCTCTCTCCACCAAGTTCAGGGCAGCCTCAGCCAACACCCTYGATAACAAAGGGCATCAATAAACAACAGTGAATGATTTTTTAGGGGGCTGATGGACGAGAGCGCAAGGAGCTGGCAGCAGAGAAGCGGTCAGAGACGTGGCCATGTGTGACACCTCCCTTTGTGCTTTCCTTGAGCAGTTTTTAATTTTTCCGTGTGTGTTTGTGCAGTGATGGGAGCGGGTGTCCCTCCCTCCCACCCCGGTACCCACCGTGCTCACAACCAGTGCTGGGAGGAAGCATCCAACCCTGGCAGCCCTGTGGGACAGGCTGGCCCACACCTGGGCTCGATTCCAAGCCAACAGGGCACCACCACCTCCATTTGGGCTGGGTTTGCCCAGCTGGGACAGCGAGCACGGCTCAGCACCCTCAGCCCCCGCCTTCTCCCTCCCTCCTCCCGGAGCTTGGGGTGAGAGGGGCCAGCGCTGTTGGCAAGCCCCTGCCTGGGGTACTGTGTTTTCTTTGAGCACAGATTTGGCTTTTCCTCACTGTCTGGTCTCCTTTATGAGGAAAAAAAGCCAAATTGAACAGGCTCCAACCTGTCCTCAGCTGCCACACGGAGCATCGGTGCCAGCACTGCCCGCRTCGGAGGCAGAGAGCGGGACACGGCGAGGGGCACAGACAGGGGACGGTGACATTAGAGCTGTGCCCAGCCTGACCCTCCTGCCCCGGCCTTGCAGCAAAAACCAAAACTGTGTGGAGGTGCGAGAAAGGAAATTGCAGGGGTTTATGAGTGTCAGGCAGCTATTTGTTAGAAAACACTCATTTCCCACAAATGAAGTGGAAGAGGTGGTGTTGCAGCTGGTGCTGCCCCAGGAAAGGCTGGGGGTCACGGTGGCCCTGTCTCCTGTCCCCAAGGGCATGGTGGCCCCATCTCCTGTCCCCAAGGGTGGCAGAGTGACACCAGCCCTCACCCTTCATCATTTATTGCTTTTACCACCAAAATCGCTTTAACACAAAAAACCCTTTCTGCAAATACCCAACTCTGCAGATATCTTTTAAGCAAAAGGTGTTGCAGAGTGAAAAACTTCGAAGGAAACTTTAGCATTTGTAAAAAAGCCCGATTTTTGCCTATTTCTGCCTACAGAGCCTTGCAGGGAGGGGCAGCTCTGCCGGCATCTCCAAGGTCAACCCCAACAGCCACGGCTGTACTGAGGCTCACCAGAAATGCAATATTTTTACAGTTTAGCTACATGTAAAGATGCATTGCAGCATTTGAAGCATCTACGAATCTCCTGGATCTTTCCTAGGTGTGCTTCACGTCTTTAATTTGGACGATTAATCCGCGGAGAATCGCTGAGGATTAACCCAATATAATGAGAGAAACAATTTTGTGCGGCAGGACCCCAAAAACATGGGGAAGAGCGGCCGAGGTGACAAGACTGACTCGTTTTGACCAAATCCCCCAAGATTTGGGATGAAGCTGCTGCCTGGGACTCTGCCCAAGTCGATGCCCACRGCAGCCGGCGACGCTCCCGGTCCTGTGGCCGCATCCCCACCCCGTACCCGGCTGGGAGTAAATAACAACACGGCCTGTTAGCATTAGCAATTTTTTATTTTCCTTTTTTGTTGCATAGGAAATGCAGTACTTGCTTCCAGTAATTGTATTGTAATGTGAGAAGGTGGTAGCACTAATGGTTGAATACAAGAGTTAAACTAATCCACACCAGCTCAAAAAACCTGCGGAGACTTAGTTGAATAAGAATGGATGCCCACAGTGATTCTCAACCAATTACAATTTTTTTTCACAGAACACAGTAAAACTAAAATGGTAACTATGAGAGTCAATACAAGTATACTAGAGGCACGAGGGGCCTGACTCATAAAAAAAAAAATGAACACGACATGGTATTAACACGGGTGTCAAGTGAATTTGCAGCAGATCTTTCACACGGCCGGTGGAAATTTTAGCGCCTCGAATCTCAACCCGCCRCGGAGGGACCGGGCTGGGCTGGGGCAGAGTTCAGGAGAACCTGCACAGCCGGCCGAAAATGAGATTTCTCCTTGATTGTATTTCCCAAGAATTTCGTGGCCCTGTCCCCAAGGCAGCCGGGCGGCAAGGACCAGCGGTGGCAGACACCGAGCCGGGCGCCCTCGCCCTACCATGCTCCGTCTAGAAACTCATCTTCTTTTTGTTTTTTTCCCCCCTCATATTAATTTGTGGATGCAGATAAAAGGGGGGGCATTTCACCCAACACAGTTGTTTTTGTTCATGCTCGAGCACAGAAGATTAACTAAGTGGAAAATAGTCTCCCCTAAAAAAAAAGAAGCGTCCAAAGTACAAAAGTTCACATTGCGGGCGAGCGCTCGCCCTGACGGAGGGTTTCTCCAGAGCTCAGAGGTAGCGATCGAGCGCGTTTTGTTCTGGTGCGGACAAGATCTCTTTTGTGATCGAGTCGCCGTGTCCCGAGCCCCCGGCATGGCCGGAGCCRTCCTCCCCCTTTTCCTCCTGCCACCTCTGGGATCGGAGCATGGTCCTGCGCTGCCTCGGYTCCTCCGCGGCCCCTTCCACCCATCCCCGGTGTCCGCGGGGCTGGGACGGGCGCAGAGGGCAAGGGGAGGGAGAGCAGGGCCAGCGGGGCTCGCCAGGGCGAAGCCCACCCTCAATTTGGAGGAGAGAAGCCCACCAGCATCCCGTGTTAATAGCAAAAAAAGGAGCTTTTATGAATCGGGCCCAAAGTTTGTACAGAGTTTTGTTTGAAGAAAAATATTGCAACTGTGCATGAAACTAAACAACCACATGAGGTTTTTTTTTTCTTTTTTTCTTTTTTTTTTTTTTTTTTTTTTTTTTTTTTTTTTTTTTTTTTTTTTTTTAAAGAGGGTTTTTTTCTTTCTATATGAGGAAGTCTGGTGTGAAGAAGGGTCAAGCATGGGTACCTGGTTCACTGCTGCCCATTAAGAAATCTCTCGCAATGTGAGCTCGGTCTCGTTTGTGGGTTTAAAGGACTGTCCCTTCAATTTGAATTGTTCTTCAGAGCAAGCTCTCTGAATTCTTAGGGTAGCTTTTTCGAGACGAAAATCTTACCAGGCACGGATTTCTGGTCTCAAAACACCATGTCCTGCCCTCTAGGAAATTAAAAAAAAAAAAAAAAAAAAAAAAAAAAAAAAAAAAAAAAAAAGGAAAGGAAAAAAAAAGAAAAAAAAGAAAAAAAACCCAAAACACAAGTAATACTGAATTTAAGTAAATGTATACCTCCAAAATACTGAAAACACCCCAAATCAATAAAGACAGAATTTGCGTTCTCAGTGAAATATCTTTAAACCTATCTGACAAGAACCAAGTCAGAAAAAAAGACTAACATAACTTTGAGTAATATTCATACAGCTACTAAGCATTATGGAATAGCATGCATTAATATTGTACGGTTATTTTACATCACCTATATCAGAAGGTTCTGACAGACAGCGAAGGCTACCGGTGTAGAAAAATCTTACTTCAGAAGAGCAATATAATACAGATTTCACAGGCACTACATTTTAATATATCAGGTATTATGCTGGTTTTCTTATAATTCTTTCTGTCCTAAAGCTGGCATTATAACAATGACCGAAAAGGCAAGGATCGAAGTAAACGGAAAGTAGATACCAAAGTTGATATATTCTTTTCTTTTTTTTTTTTTTCAGATAGATTAGTGCATAGTTTTCATGCAGATAAACACTGCTATGCATTTACATTGTTGGAAAGCAGAGTGAATTGAGCCCAAGTTGTCACATTTTTGTAAATCATTTTGCCAGCCTGTAATAGCACCATGTAATGGATTTGCATTAAACATTAAATTGATTTCAGAATTGGTGACACAGTATTCACTACAGTTAAGTGCTATGGAATAGCTTCAATGTTACCTGCTATATATCAAAGCAATTTTCATCCCACTGCTTTTTTATTGGAAAAAATAAAAGGAAAATGTACTCGATACTAATTAGACTATTGCGCAGCCTTGGACTTGATGATGGCATAGCTGGGTTTACTGTCAAACAGTAATACATGCATTGACTTCAAGACAAAATTGGCATTGTAAGCTTGATTTAATGAAAATCCTGCCTAGCAGGCAGTGTTAACTTCACAAGACCTGCCTCTGACAGACCTCATGAGGTTGATTTTTGTTATTTATTTATTGTTTAGGTGCCATTGAAGCTCTCCTTACATTGTCATGCCGGTTATGGTTTTAATTTTGTTCGATGGAGGCCTTCTACCAATAAAAAAAAAAGAAAAAAAAAAGATATTTCCAGAGACACAATGCAAAGTACAATATTAACTGACATTCTTAAAAAAAGAAATAAATTCACCACAAGGAAAAAAAAACTGTTTTAGGCTATGTATCTGGGTTTTTTTGTATTTTTGTACAGTAAATATTTTATAACACTGTTACTACAAAGCTGCAAATATACGGAACAAAGAGAACTAGAGAAAGAAAAAAAAAATGTTAGAGGGATTTTGCATATTCCTGTGGGCTGACTGAATACTGTGGAATTGAGAAAACTTGGTGTTTCTTTTCCCCTTCGACCTTAAGGGGAGGGGGAACAAGCAACAGAGACAAAGTGTACCATGGCTGCCTAAACTCGAAGCCCGAAAGTTTTTTTTATTATAAAGGAAAAAGAATAAATAATAATGGCATTGCTGGGGTGTGCGGCATGAGAAAAGCAAGTGCCCTCGCTCAAAAAAAATTTAAAAAAAAAAAAAAAAAAAAAAAAAAAAAAAAAAAAAAAAAAAAAAAAAAAAAAAAAAAAAAAAAAACGGAAAGAGAAGGGGGAAAAAGAAAGGAATTAACTTGGGAACAAAAATCAATTCGCGCTAAGCCATCCCTAGGGCTTTAAATTTGGATGGGCGGGGGTGGGTACAGGTCAGAGAATTTGTGCGTCTGACGGTTCTGGAAAGAAGGAGGCGGGGAGGGAAAAAAAGTTGTTGTGGGACTCCAGAAGAGTCTGCTGCCACCCGCACAGCATCCAGGGATGGATGGATGGATGGCTGGGTGGCCGGGAGGATGGACGGACGGACGGACGGATGGATGGACGCTCCATCCCTCCTGCCCATCCCCGCTCGCCTCCCCGCTCCTCGAGGACTAAAACACTGTTTGCTCTCTACACCTGCACACAACGGAACTGAAATGCCGCCTTTCCTGCGGGAGAGGAAGGTGAACGCAAACTGAATTTAGTGTGTAATACTTTACAACCCCTGTTGGTTAACACCCTTGACCTCCTACCTAATGTTTTAAAGCCTTTAAAACATTTTTTTTTCTCGCAATTCTGCTCAGAGTTCCCTAACTTTAGCGTCATCAAACTTAATATGACAAAAATACCTTCAAAAATACAGCATACCTGTAATGTCCATTTACAATGGTTCTTCAGTAGCCTATACTTCTCAAGCATAGGAATATGCTATACCATTGAGAGAAGAAAAATAACTGTATTTAAATACATACAAAAAAAGGAAACGGGAAAGTTTTTAACTTAAATCCAGTTCCCAAAGGAAAAAAAAAAAAAAAGCAATTCTATGAACGCTGCCTTTATAACGAACAATCAGAAATTCCACTAAGCTAATTTGACAGAAATTTTTCCTCATTTAAACAACATTACAAAAGTCCTGCATTATAAAATAGGGTAGAATAAATCAGTGTAATCAATAAAACTATACAACATACAAATTACATATCTTCTGAGTGGGCAGTTTAATTCTCTCTCTTTGCAGCCATGACTACAACATGCTCACTAAAAACAACTAACTGCCCAAACTATTGCTTAGTTTGTTTTGTTTAAAAAAGGGTGCAATTTTATTGTATATACAACCAATTTACTGGTAATACCTTGTCTCATAGCAAGGTTCTGACAAAATGTTTGTCTAGGCTTTTTTCCCTTCACTGTGAAGCACTGAAAGCTGCTATTTTTTTTTTTTTTTAGTGCACATATGTCTTAATAAAGTAATGCCCAGCTAAGTGCTATAGGGAAGGCAAAGGATGCTGGCTAGAGGATGTGATACCATATACTAACAATCACACAATACAATAGAGCAAAATGACTACTCAACCACTTATCAGACACATATGAAAATCCAAAACATTTTATTTTTTCCTTAAATAGAGAATAACCAGTAAACAATTTTCAGAACTTGGAAGTTTAAAAACGTGCATATAAAAATGGGCATTATATACTTTTATTGAATGTGGATTGATTGCAGTCTGCTAATAAAAATGGGTGTGGGATCTGAAGAAAAAGGAAGTTTTTTTTTTTTTTAAGGCTTGCTTGTGAAAGGAACAGTTGTAAAACAAAAATTGCTTGAAGCAGGGTTCAGCTTAGTGCTTCACAGTTTGACTGCTTCTCTAAGAAGAGCCCTTCCTGCATGTGCATTCAAAAATCACAAAAGTACAAAGACAAACACCTAAAACACACTGCGTCAAGTGCAGCACCAACTTTGGTCAAATAAAAAAAAATTAAAAGAAAAATTAATAATTGCTAAGCTTTTCTACATGATATAAGCAGGTATTGCATATTTTCATATATCTGGGAGAAAACAAAACAAAAAAAGGAAGACTCCAAATAAAAGGTAAAATGCAGCAACATCCAAAAATACTGATAATCTAGCATCTACAGATCTCAGAATAGCACTGCCACTGACCATACAGGACAATAAACACTACTCCTATCTGCGGAACAACTAACATCCTATTTAATTCTAGATGTTGGAACTGACAATGGCTGACATAAAAGTCACATTTACAAAAAGTGTCTCCAAATGCTTGACTAGGGAAAAACCCCTTTCAATATAGGAACATGTGCAACAATTCCACAAATAATCGCTATCCAGGGCAAGGCACATTGATATGGAATTTTTTTTTTTTTTTGTTTCGTGCAAATTAAGAAAACAAAACAAAACATCGTTTCAGGGAAAAGATGAGGAGCAAAGTGTCTTCCCAAGAATTTCAGTTACTTGATTGTATAGGACAGTAGTAGAAACCCTTCTGAAGGGTCGAACAAACATAGTTTAAAGGCAAGTGCCTGGAATAGGGATTACAATATTGTGTCTTAATGCACTCTACTTTACCCTACATTAACTATATAAAAATTAGTTACTAACACTAGAACATGCAGAGACTTTCTCTGATTAGCTGGACTCGCCAACCAGAACGTATATATATGTATAGTATAGGAAACCTTCTTAAAGTTGCATGTGAAGCAAAGGGGTGCTCCGCTGTCTGATAGAAAAAATCACTTGCACTCTTTTTTTTTTTCTTTTTTTTTCCTTTTTTTTGTACATAAGATACAGGACGTTTGGGGTCCAAACTTCTTTTTTTTTTTTTTTTTTTTTTTTTTTTCTCTTTTTTTTTTTTTTTTTTTTTTTTTTTTTTTTTTTTTTCTTCAGCAAGTGCCCTTGCTTTGAACTGGCATAAGTTGTAAGATCAGCATCGTTCGTTTCTGTAATGATTTCTTTGCAGTCCAGAAAATGTACCAGTTCAGGGACACGAAGGTGTTTTACTTTCTGGACTGTTCTCTCTTATTCCCAAGGTGTTTGAGAACTGATAAAACCCTATATTGCCGGAAACACGTAAAATTTGTCAGAATTGGCATAATCCATTATAGTGACTTTTAGCTTATAAAATTAACAGATATTATGATTTCATTTTAGTTATGTGCTTTGATAACAGAAAATGATTAATTAGCATTTAATGTAGTTAACATATTGTGGTAAAAGCACCATTAGATTTGTTTTTTTTTTTTTTTAATTTTCCTTCAGTTTTAAAGGGATACAAGTTCAACAATAAAAAACATAAAAAGCAAAAATAGCTCCCCTTTTTCTTGCAAGGCTGTTTTTTACCCCAATAATTTAGAGTCCTGGGGTGGAAGGACTTGGAAAACAAAAATAGAATTTTCAACAATCTCTATCTTACAAAGATATTTAGCTATCCAATGAAATTGCACTTTACTCAATTCAAAATTCGATTGTTTTGATTGATTCCTGTCAGTTTCTGTCAAAACAGACCAACTTCCCCATTTCTGCGTGAATTTTTGTGTAATTGTTGAAAATTGTTGAAAAATGTTTTTTTTTAAATGTAAGTGCAGCATTTCAAACTTTTTT
>NW_026623357.1:913128-915895 GCF_030028575.1 Malurus melanocephalus
AAAAACATGCTCTATGTCTGTCCGGTAAGTTATATATTGCAGAATTCAGCTACTACAAAAGTTATAGTTTTAAGTGTGTTTCATGATTTCTCAAGAAGTCTCACACCTGTATGGGAAAATCCGATGAGGATACTGTAAAACAGTTAGGCTCCATATGGAAAGTGTGTTACAACAGCGAGTTGGTAAGCAGCAGCAGAGGCTAGTTCTACTCAGTGTCACCTAACGCTTACACTACCAACGAAACACTTCAAAAGTTATGAAGCCCAACCATTTCCAGCACCATATGAGAAATTACAACAGTCCTAAAGTTGTCTAAAAAAAAAAAAAAAATTATTTWAAAAAAAAAAAAATCGAAATCAAATCTCGAGAGAGAAAGTTACGGCCTTTGCCATTCAACCATAACGTTTGCCATTTCCATGTACGAGTTTGCTGTCGGTGTCTGCTCGCCTCCCCTTCCGCCGATGTGAAGTCGCTGCGCTGCGTTGCTGCTGCTTCCGTGTTACAGAGGTGGGAAGGGGTCTGGTGGTCTGTCCGGTGCGTGGTGGGAAGCGGAGACTTTTATCCCAGGTACCAGGACTGCAAAAGAGAAAGGACAAGCGTCAGCCCCGGCCGCCCCGCTCTTGCCGCTTCCCCAAGGGCTCCGGGCACCGCCGCCAGCCTCCTCCGCCAAGAGGGGGGCTAATTGAGACCGTGACGAATTGACCTAATTACAAAGCTTAATTAAAAATACTGTACAAATCAATATATTTTTTTTCCCTCGCCGACAGTCGCTGGACATAGCTACAGATGAACGCGGGGGTCATGTCACGTTACAAGTTATCAATCTTTTTAATAGATGATGGCTTGAAGATCCCTCCAGTTCACTTTTGTCTAATCCCCTGAAAAGGCGATACACATTCGCCTCTCTGTGCCATTTATCACCCTGCAGTCGGGGTTTTCTTGGGTATTTAGGCATGTGCCAGCATAAGCATCTGTTGCTTTATACTGCCCTGCTTCAACTGTCTCGCTGGAACAGATGCACAGAAATTCAACAACAGGGCTGTTTTCTTAGGAGAAATGTGGATGGCTAGAGAAAAGCCAGGATAAAGCAAATCTGGGGGAAAGTGGATCAGCGAAAACGTCCCGTATCTCTGCCCATACTTGTGTTTCAAAACAAAACGCGGGCCTCAACTAATAGCTTTTCTTTGGGAAAATATTTTTTTTTTTCTTCTTCTTCTTCTCTTTCCCAAAGGGAGGGAATTCCCTGGGAACTCAGCCCCGCAACAATACCGTCCTTAACCCAACGGCGCAGATGCCCGGAGCACAGAAAGCAATTTCGCTCCTCCCCAGGAAAATAAACACAGTTGGGAAGCTGGAGTGGGCTCTGCTGGAGCCGGGGCAGTGCCACCGCACCGGGGAGAGCCCGTCTCGGCCCCGGCAGGGTCAGCCCAACCTGAACCCRGCATGAATGAGAGCAGTGTTAGGCCCTGGGACCGTGCGCGCGGGGGGATGCTCCGTGGCAGTGACATATTGCTGTGGGAATACACCAACAAGCGGCAACTATTTAGCCCRGAGTAAAGGAATACAGCCAGAAAGGCTCAGGTATTACAGAGCCGTGGCCGATGCCCCCCGTTTTTYGCGGGGGCTCCTGTAATATATGAGGTGCGGCCGTGCGCGCGCACGGACCGATGACAAGTTTTACCAAGTTTTTCCTCCGCTCCTTTTCGGCGTCTGAGGTGATTGATAGCGCAATCAGCTCGGGSAGGATTTATGAACATTTACAGAAGACTCTGAGGCAAGTTTCATGTGGGACTCGGAGATTATGTGGTCTTGCCATGGAGGTAGGAACCGGTAAAATAAATAGCAGGATCGGAGAAGTTGTCCTGCTTCCAATACACCTCATTAACTAACTCTTCCTCCACTCGCCCTTCTGAATACAAACACACCAATCCCATATCGGCCCCATCTATTGCCTACAGATTTTATATTTAGACTTACTCAGGCTGCAATTAAACCAAATAGTTCTCATATGTAAAGTTTATAAACAGAGGAAAGTTCTGGCAGGGTTCGTGAAGCGGAGCCAAGTCCCGTTCCCCTCCCTGACTGCGGGGCCYGACTGATTTTTGGTGGGTGCAGGGACGTGGAGTGTGGGCTGTGCTGTGCTGGAGGCATCYCCAACCACCGCAGGCACCTCCTGCCAGCTGCCAACTTCTCCAAATTTTTCAGGGTCGTCCCTCGTGCTTGTTGTTTGAGTGTGAAGGTTTTTGGCTGGACTCGGAACTGTGGCAGTGCCCAGCAGGGACGAGAGGGGGTGAAGTTTSAGAGGGGATGGAGTAGGGGGGTTAGAACTGCGAGGAGATGGAGCAGAGGGGTTACACACTGAGGTGATGGAGTTGAGGGGTTACAGTTTGAGAGGTGATGGAATTGGAGGGATTAGAACTGTGAGGTGATGGAGTAGAGGGATCAGAGATTGAGATGGGATGGAGTAGAAGGGTTGAACATTGAGATGAAGCAGAGAGGTTGAAACCGCGAGGTGATGGAGCAGAGAGATTAAAGATTGAGAGATGATGGAGCAGAGYGGTTAAAACTGCGAGGTGATGCAGAGGAAGGGTTAAAGGCTGCGAGGCTGTGCAGTGGAGGGGCTGAACAATTCCAGGCGACGGTTCCCATCTCCAGCACCGATGTCCGGCTGCTCCATGGCCGCTGGCCCGGCACATGGCCCGCCGGTGGCGGGAGCCGCTGCCCTCGCCACTCCTCCCTCGTTTCAAAAAAACTGATTTAAAAAAAA
>NW_026623357.1:916080-1016817 GCF_030028575.1 Malurus melanocephalus
CCCTCGGTCCGTGTGTCCGGCCGCCCCGGCCGCTCCGTCCGTCCGTCCCCCGCCGCCCCGCGCTCCTTCACGCATCTCGCTATTCACCCCGCGCCTCGCAGACAAGGTTACCCCAGAGCGGCTCTGTAATCCTTCACTGAAATAGGCTTTATTGATTGCTCTGGTCTATTGTTCCCTTTTCAAGTCCCCCAAGTTCAAGTTCATCCCGGTGTTACATCATGTCTCGTTGCTAAGGGCAACCAGACAGCCCCAGACGTGACCGCCATCCGCAAGCGCGGCGCTGCGCCCTCCCACCGCCGCCAGCCGCGCTGACGTCGAGCCCCGCTCCCAACACACTGAACTATTTATTCTGCCTAATTTATGACCTCCACAGCAAGAGAGACCCCCACTCCAAAAACCAACACTGTTGTATATTTAATTAATCTGTCTTTCTCTGGCACTTGGGAAAGTTAGACAAAGGTCTAATTATTGTGTGTCGCTCCCCACACTTTTCTTTTTGGGGTGACTATTTGCATGGGAAAAGAAACGGCGAGGCTGGGCGCGAGTCCCCTCCCTCCAAAACACCTTTTTTTTCCCCCCTGCCCTATTGACATTTCATGAAATACTTTAGCTGCTTAAGGGAATTAGAAAAAAAAAAATCTGATGTGAATGTAACTCCTTCGGAGTTGGTATTCAGTAACACAAATCAACTCATGACATGTTTAAATTTAAATGCTAACCACACACTCTGCGAGTTACTTTAAAGGTTAGTTTTTAATCAATAGAAGTTGCTGACTCGGGAGTTTTGAGCGGCGCAGTGCAGCTCTGGGGCCTTTGTCTCGCGTTGGGCTTTCAAACTTTTTTTTTTCTTGAGATGATTTTAGCAATGATTTGCAGACACAGAGCGCTATTGTGCTCCTGACTAGCAACATGTCAATAAAGGAGTAGAGTTACCATGCACYAGGGTGTCAATATGACTCCTGCAGACACTGCTCGGCCTTAATACCGATGAAAAACTTAATTAACCCTTACAGGAGCAACCCAGACCAAAACCGCACGCTCGTTTCAAAACTTCCTTGCTGGGGCTCCTCACGGCCTGGACTGAAAAGCTGCTTTTACGGGACCCAAACTCAGAGAGTTTCGCCAACAGCTGCGTCCTGCTCCGCCTGCTCCTGCAGCCCCACTTGGATGAGATGTTTTATGGGCTGAGGCAGCAGAACAGCGAGACAGAGAGCGCATTTACCCGGCAGATCCCACCAGCACCGCTCTCGGGACACCGGTTTAATTTAGAGCATCTTACGGCTGAAACGCACGCACAGAATGATCCTCCTTTTTCTGCTAATCATTTTAATATTAAGATCTCATATCCCCCTCAAGCCTCCTATACACGTCTAAGTCTTCCAGGATTAGGGCTGAAGAGCACCATTGTTCCCCTGGAGCACCTGTGAAACTTCTCTGYGAGGGAGAGGAGACCTCCGGCCTCAAATGAAAACGTCTAGGAAGCGTATTAGGCACTCGGAGACCCGATAGTCGGGATCTGGCAGGGTTTTTTTTTTGCATGATTAGGGAGCTTAGGATGGAAAAAAAGAAGCCCGGATCCCTACATTCAGATGGCCAAAGTATTTTATGCCTTGCTTTTAGAGTGCTGCTCAATGTCTAAGCACCTCACCCATTTCATCCCTTCAGTTCTGTAACCTATCCGACTGCACCCACTCGGGGAAGGCGGTGTTGCCTTTCTTAATTTAAAATCTCCATTTAAATCATGGGCCCTATCGCAGTACGCTCAGGATGATATGATCTCCGTGCGTTTTCATGAAAGAGCYGGTGTTTTATTTCCCCTCTATTTACTTTGCAGCACTGTTCTCCCGGCAAGTTTAGAGCTAAATGAACCCACTGGAACTAAAGGTCCTGCTCAGTGAAATTGCTGCCACACGGTCCTCAGTGCCACTACGAGCCTGTATTGTCCTGCCGAGCATCTCGCTGTCCTTCTCCAGAGCTCAAGGTGAAACATCAGAAAGAATTCTGCAGTCCGGTACGAGATCTTTGCTTCCCTTTCTCCAGTCAAATGAAGAAGTAATCTCATCAGGTTGAAAAGTGCTGACTAAGGATTTAATAAAGTGCCTGCAGATGTGTGTCATCTCTAAGGTATTCAACTCATGTAATGCAAAACAGTTCCACACTGAATGTGCTTATAAAATTCCATTTAACCATTGCAGAGCTCTATTTTACTGTTCTCTGAGGAGTATTATCACACTTCTTTCTTTACCCCCCCCTAATTTACAGCACCATGAAAGTTGAAACTCGTATTTGAGAATCCTCACAGTAGTAAGGTTTTATGATCCATAAACAATATCTACTTGACTGAATCCTAAACAGGAAGTCTGAGATGGCAATTACGGTTCTCTGATAACGCAAGTCTATTTGTTTCTTATGGGGTTCTGGAGATAGCAGAGACACACGAAAATCCTCCAGCCACTCCTGACAATCGGCCCCTTTGTATGGGAAGAAGAGCAAGGAAACATTCCGCGATTCTGGATATTTAACAGGCGAAAAGCTCCGAGTGCCTCATTGACTCCTGCAGCAGATTTTTGCCCGAAACAGCAGTTTCAGGAGCCCGGGAACAGGCCCATTGTTTATGAAAACCTCCTTAAACCAACCAGCCTTCCTGCACGCCGTCCCTCATCCCCAGCCTCCCCGCCAGCACCGCTCACGTGTTTCCAAGCAGAACGACAATCAAACCCAAACTTGTTCCATTTGCTTCTACCTGCACATCTCCTGCCCCAACAATGGGACCTTTCAGCTCGCTCAGAAAGCCGGGGCTGCGCACCCTCCCTATCTGTTTTTCGAATTAAGAAGTTAAACAAAAGTCCTCAAGGGCAAAGTTTAACGCTGCGGAAGGAGGTTGTTAATGTGGAATCCAGAACTGGGTGTGACAGTTGGCTTATTTCTCCGGGCGATGTGGGTTATTTAAGGACATTCACACATTTGAAACTCTGACAAGCTCCACGCAGGGTAGCTTTGGCTTCCCCATACCCACGCAGGGCTCAGAGGTGCTCAGTGRTAGCCGTTTTCTTTAGGTTCCAGCCCAATTTGCGTGCCCGGCAGCGGGATGGGTCGGTGCTGTCGGGACTTCAAACGGCGCTGCGGCCGTTGCTGCCCCGGGCGCGTGCAGGAAGCGATCGCTGCACGGGCCCTGGMGGGAAAACCCACCTGTGATAAGAGCCTAAATAAAAAAAAAAAAAACCCACCCTACAAGCTTTAGAGCTCACCGGCAAAGAGGCTGTTTGGGCAGCTGAACTTGAGACACGACCTGCGAGGGGCTCCTCGTGGAGTGTTGTTTTGTTTGGGGATGACATTTCAGTCACCTCAAAAACTTCGGGGCACTTGCAAACATTAACACCGGGGAGGTGAATTGGGGTGACGAGCCCCTTCTGGTTGCAAAGATAAAGTGAGAGCCTGAACAGTCAGGCAGCAAACYGGGCCTTTTGGCATCACCTTGTGAGAGGTGCCGGGCAGGCTCTTCCCCACGGCGCGTCGTGTGAAAGCGAGGGGACAAAACTGGGGCTTTGATGCCATTTCAAAAGGGTTGCCAGGGTGAGGGGAGGCAGTGGCAGTTCAGCTCCTGGTGCGACTGGCTGGAGGGCTCCCGCAGATACAGCCTTTGGTTTACCCCACGTCTGAATTCATCCCGCTCTTCTAGTGCTTCYCCTGCAGTTTCTCCAGGCCCAAAACCTGATCCTACTGCACGGGACCGAAAGGTGAATATAAAAGACAAGGTCACCTTTGTGCCTGTGCAAGTTATTTTCTTAGAGCTGGGATTAATTATTTAGTAATTATATTTTCCAGGCTGAAATACCAACGGGGACGTAAGTAGCATGTTGGTCATCCCCAAAGGGACATAAAACAGTGAGAGAATCTTCTGGTTGTCCAACATCCGCCCCTGGGGGAGTCACACGCCCCACTCTGAGCACATTTATATTGTCTGGAGGCACATAAAACCCGTCCCAGGAGGGACGCCGCTCTCCGGGCGATGCCTACAGTAGCTCTGCATCCCATCGTTTTTGCGGGAATGCYGGTCGTGGCAAACTGCATTAAATTACGTGCAATAATTTTGTAATATGCACTTTTGCCTGCTGACTATTAAAAATGTATAGTAGTCCAAACCACTTCTCTCCCGGGACCAACAAACTCACTTCAGGCAAGATTTCTGCTTGGGTTCAAACCTCAAGTTGGGAACAGCGAGTGTTTTTAAATAAGTCACCCCAAACCCTCCCGAACCTATGAAAACACACTCGTACAGTAACTCCTGCTGTTGTTCCAGACATCTGAATGTTCCAGTAAAGTGTCCCAGCTGGCCCCAGATGTTTCTTAAGTATAAAGCAATGCTCTGAGTGCTGGACCCCCTGCTGCCCCGACCTGGAGCTCAGMGGATTAAAGATTGACTGCGCTATGACATATTCGCATTTAGCCTGAATATAATACAGCAACGACTTATCAATGGCAAATGTTTGAAATGTAACCCAGCCAGCAGAGTAGGCTGGCACTCTGAATATGATGTATAAATAATGTATGGGAACTTAAGATCTAAATTAGATCTACAGGAAGAAAACTTTCCCTTTTCTCTGCCTCTAAAAGAAAAGTTCTCTCACAATGAGGTCATTTTCCTGCCCGTCTTTTGGTTTACAAAATTGCTTTTAGGCAGAGGGTCTTCCCTTTACTTAGGGGACATTTTGCCAGTTACAGTTTTCCTCCAGTTTTCTAAACAGCCAAGCAACGAAGTTCATTTATTTGTTAGTAAGTCAACTCTGAAATCTGCAAAATAACTTCTAAACTTTGCGTGGTCGGCTGAAAGCTGACTGCAGCCATGCTAAACTGCAACCCTTGCTGTTTAAAAAAAGAAAGAAAAAAAAAGATAGTGGAGTGAAAGAGAGAGAGGAAAAAGAAAGGGAGAAAGAGGGAGAAACAATCCCATTTTGGTTTTTGTTAGAGGACGGCATACTACATAGATCAGAGACTTTTCAAAAAATAAAAACCCCCACTGTACACAAAGCACAGGAAAATGTGAGGAAAAAAGGAAAAACCTAAAAGCAGCTTAGAATGTGTTAACTCTGCCATTCTGTCAGCTTAAAGAGTATTTTATGCTTGATCAACAGCTCTCTTTTATTATGCTTTTCTTTCATTCATTCAAGACATCAAAGACCAGAACCACCAGTGTACCTGATCTACCAGAAGAACTTGTAAGGGTGTTCTAAAGAAACGGGGGTATTGGGAGCCAGACACCCCTGCGGACAAGGCAGTTCAAAGAGAATATTTCAACAATGATTACATTTTGTAAATCTTTGTACGAAAGACAGCTTATTTCCTGCTTTTTTCATGAAAAATAGATTCTATCCATTAAAGTGAGCCCACAGTATGAAAGTTACTTGAGATCTGAGGTACAGCAAGCGGATTAAGTGGAGGGTGAGATGA
This sequence comes from Malurus melanocephalus, assembly GCF_030028575.1. NCBI lineage: Eukaryota > Metazoa > Chordata > Aves > Passeriformes > Maluridae > Malurus > Malurus melanocephalus. The sequence continues at coordinate 921,529 of NW_026623357.1, forward strand.
AATCTTTGAGAGAGACGATGGCTTTCTCTGATATTTGTCGCTGCCATAAGTTTTTCCGAGTGGGCTAGAAACTTTTTTTTTTTTTTTTAAATATTTATTTGTAGACTTGCTGGTGGCAGCGAAGCCGTTTGTAAAAGCAAAATAAACCGGAATGGATCAGAAAGGAAAATCGCAACAAATAAAAAAGGAACTGAGAAAACAAATGGCTGCAAAAAAACCCTTTGACGTGTTTGAAAGGAAAACCATATATATTTGCCCTGCTCCGAAAAACGCAGGCGAGCCATTTAAATCCTGCAGACAACTCCAAAGTGAGCGCGCAGACCCAAGCCAGCTGTTTACTTTTCCAAGCCCGTGGTGGTTTCTGTGCTGATAAACTATATAACCTCACACACACACAGAAGGGATTTTAGCAATGCCAGACCTCGTTGCTCTGTCCCGCTCTCTTTATGTGCTGTCACAGAATAAAAATGATCCTAACACAAACCCTGAAATCAGATCTCGCTCCAGAAAGAACATCTTTGTAGATATTTCCTGAGTTACTGCCAAGCGGGATTTTTTTTTTTTTTTTCGCCCATTCATCCTTTCAAAGTTTTGCTATAAACATAGCCAAAAATTGTTCGGGAGTAATCGGGAATGACCAAAATATGACCCCCCAGCTGTGGGGAGAGAGGAATGGAGATGCCCCATGCCTGTGGCTGGGACAGCACCACCCSTGCCACCACACCTGGGTGATGCTTTCCCCTGCTCCGTGCACACTTTTGCAGAAGGAGGAAACAGCACAATGCGTGGAATCAAAGAGGCAAAACCAACTTTAAAACACAGTTCACATCTACCATTGCGAGCTAAAAGCAAATGCGCTGCCGGGGGGGTCGAGTTCTGCACTCTACGCCTCGTTTTTAGAMAGCCCCGTATTTTTCTCTGCTGGAAGCACAACTAAATTTGCTCGAGAAGGCAACAACCCCGCATTTCTTACAGCAGATCTCACTCATTTCTTTCCTTTTATGAAACAACACGTGTGCGCGGGGACTCGGAGCCGGCGGTAACCCCATGCCGGGAAGTCCCGTGGAAACTGGGACGGCAGACACACCGCTGCCACGGGGCTTTCCAGCGCTTTTGCTGGGATGAAAGCAAAACCYCTTTGGCTCCCCTGGGCACGGCTGTCCCCCTGGACACGGCACAAAGCCGGTCGGTGCCCGGAGAACCCCCCGGTCCTGAGGGCGGGCGCCCGCGGCCTTCGGCGGCCCCGCTCCCGTCCCTCACCGCCGCCGCCCTCAGCCCGGGCTCCGGCTGCGCCTCCCCAAGTTCAAGTTCAGGTTTAACGGGGAAATAAACCTCTCCTGGGGAGCCTGCAGCCAGCCCTCATTTCCATGTGATCCCTCTGAACCTCGGCTGCGCCAGCTCGCCCTGTTTCCAGGGCTTGCCGAAGGAATGTTTTACAGTTAGAGCCCGCAGTGCTTTCTCAGGCATTGCAGACCCAGAGGCCCGAGCTTCAAGCTGCAGCATTAAAAGTTTCCACAGAGCTACTGCGGAGAGAGGGAGGGAGGGAGGGGGGCAGGGAAATGAGGAGAACAATATCGTCTTAATTGTCTCTATATAGCTCCACAGTTAAAGTATTACTTTTTAAAGGGACATAATTTATTCTGGAGGCACGGTGTTATAACAACCAGTACATACTTTCGCCGCGGCGTAACCCGCTCTATTCTTCATTGTGCTTTCCGGCGGTGTTGCTTTTGCAGAACTCCTTGTTACGCCGTCCCCGATACTGTACTTACAGTTTTATTCAATTTAAGCCAGTTCCTGCAGTCCTCKGGCGAGCAGAACCCCCCCTACACCGAAACCTCAGGAGTTCTGCTTGCACCAGGACTGCAAAAATAATCTCCCCTCAACCACCGTTCCTCTCCCCCCACCCCACCAAAGTTTCTTTACTTTTATTGCTTTAGACAATCGGGGAAAGTCATCCAAAGAAAATCCACCCCCATCCTGGGCCTCCCAGGCTGGGCTGGCGGCTCGCAGCCCGAGCACACACGCACAGACACACACGTACACGCACCCACAGCTCTCCTGCCTTCCCATCCCGACACACGGGAGCTGTGTCCATCCCAAGGGTCCCAAAGGGATGGATGGTTCTGCCACCGAGCTGCTGAAGATGCTCTGGCTCTTTGCTCCATGGTTTTTACCCCGTTTTTTYCCCGTTTCTCTACTGGAGAGCAGGGAGGAGGGAAAGGTCACTGCAGCCTGCAGAGGTTGAAGGCTGAGGTGGCCTTTTCCTGCCCTGGTCACTCAGCTCCTGTGTCACCCTRGCTCTGACAGCCCCAAAGGAGCTGTAGGGGACCTGTCCGCCACCACATCCCTGTGCAGGGGCTCCCTGTGCTGTAACGGGAGAAGACTCATCACAGATCAAGTTCAGCTACAGCTACCAAAGGTAGTTCAGCTGCCTTTTCTGACTGCCCTGAGACCACTTCAGAGCACAGGGAGGGGAGAGAATAACTTGGACTGGCCAAAAAAGTGAGTGCTCCCTCCAAAATCCCCCCCAAAAGTCAGATCCCTGCCTGTGCTCTCTGCCTGTGGGTGAAGTGGAGCAGCCCTGTGGGGASAGCAAATTGTGCTCAGTCTGAACAAAGCAGGGCAAAAACCAGGGGGGATGGTCATTGGGGGACTGGGAGGCACAGGTGAGGAATTGGGAACCGTGGGGCGAGCAGGGCACACTCCAGGCAAAGGGACAGCTCCAGGATAAGGAGGCCAAGAGAGGTGGGCAGAGCAAGGTTGGGTTTGGAGACCRCAAAAAAGGAAGAGGAGTTGGGGTTTTGGCAAGTCCTAGGTGTTACTGGGCAAGGAGATCAAAACTGGTCTCCAAATTAACACCGACAGAAATAGGAGCAAGAAGGCAACTCTGGCACTTTTGGCCTTAAAATCAGAGAAGACAGTGAGCTGGAGGAATAATGACTCGATTCATCAGGAAACCCCTCCTTCCCAAAACTCCTCTTAAAAACAGAAAGCCAAGAGGGCATTGAGCTGAACAAAAAACCTCTCCTGAACGTGGGAACTTTTGACATCTGCATTTTTCCYGGTGCTTTGTACCTTGCTAAACTGCTCTAAGAAAAATAGAAGGTGGTGCATGATGCTCAGGGACCCAGTGTGGGATCCACAAAGGGAATTCTGCCGTGAGGATCCATGATGGGGCTTCTGTGGGGAATCAAAATGAGTTTTGTAAAGGTCCATTGGGGCCTTTGGGGTCAGGATGCTGCAGGAGCTGTGTGACTGGTGCAGGGAAAGACCACCCTAGGCTCCAGAGGTTGCCAGCTCTCCACTGGAGAAATGGGAAAAGGTTTTTTTGGATGAGGAAGGAGGCATTAGACATGGTTGGCTAAAGGGAGCTGGGTCTTGGCCTAGCTTGGAGCRATTTTCACACATACTGCGAGATGCCAGTGAAAGTCTTGGTGGAGTGTAAAGTCATTAAACGAGATGAAATTAAACAATTTAGTTATTTCTGCTTCATCATATTTGTGCAGTATGGCAGGCAGAATGAATTACTACTAATGATCAAATTTAGTAATACTAATTAAACTATCTCAATTTAATTAATACTAACAGAGAAAACAGACAAAATTACTAATGTAAACCTTGAACTTAAAATCAAAAGGTGCCTCTTCGCTTTTGTGAGTCACTGAATGTGAGGCTTTTCCCTGGAAATAGCCTGCGTAGAAGTGGCTCTTTGTACTCCCTGAGTAAGCTGCTCCATTGTATGGAGAACCACAGCTCTCCTCCAGCTTTCTCTTCCCCCCTTTTTTTTCCCCCTAAATGTTACTACTTTTACTCCTCGTGTTCCCAGAGAGCTTCCAGGAGAAGAATTTGAGCTCTGTTCAGACTCACTCAACATCAACAGCACTGATAAAGCAGCTACAACTGCTGGGACAAATTCTGCCCTTTGTGCTKGTGGGAAGAGAGTTTGTACAGAGCCTGTGGAGCCTCCCTTGCTGGGAAATCACGGAATCRCAGAATGGTTTGGTTTGGAACGCACCTTAAAGATCAGATGATCTTCCAAACTCCCTGACATGGTCAGGGACACCTTCCACTGGATCTGGTGGCTCCAAACCYCACCCAACCTGGCCTAAACTTTCAGATCCAGCCTTCAAGACCAGTAATTTGGGAAAACCCCAAACCCAAACCCATCTCGACATCAAGGAAGATGGCTTTAAAGTCATCAAGAGTTAATACCTGCAGCCACAAAATAAAAACTCCACAGATACGAGAAGACTGCACTGMAATCCCTCCCCACAAAGAAAATGTGAATTTTAACTTTCATCTTATCTGAAAAAGACTAGATTTACTCTACTGTGTGCAGTTATAAGCAAAAGACTAGCATAATTAAACAAAAATGTTATTGTATTTCTAAAAGAAACTCCTGCCAATAACAAAYCTTCCATCTCCTCCTCTCATCAACTGTCATGAATGTATGGCCGGGTCCCATACCACAGATTCTCAGACATGACCTTTAACCCAAAGGACTACAAGGAAGTCCTTAAAACAACCCCAACAAGCCAGAGAAGAGTCAAACAAAGAATATAATGTGTTGAAGTGTTCTTCCAAAATCTCAAGTCTCATTTTTTAGCACATGCAAAGATGGAAAAAACTCAACTCCACGTGAAAATGTCATATCTCAGTTTATCCTTTTTTTTCCCTTTAAAAAGAGATACTTTTTYTGTTGTCATATCTAAAAGGAGGCAGTTATAGCAAAAACACAAAAGGATACTTAAAGTTGTATAAAGCTGCTCCAAGCAATGCAGAAATTATASAATCCCAGAATGKTTTTGGGTRAAAGAAACCTTAAARCTTMTSTYTTTTCACATCCTGCAGGGCAGGGACACCTTCCACTATSCCARGGTGCTCCAAGCCCCAATGTCCAACCTGGCCTTGGACACTTCCAGGGATCCAGGGACAGCCACARCRTCACAGAGAACAATTCCTTCCTAAATTATTGTGTTCAGCCTCAGAGGTGGCTGCACTGTGTTGKCTATGACTTTGGTTACTCATATCTTACAATTAAAATTACATTTCATKGCCTTCTGCAGGGCATTCAGCTGCATCTCTTCACGTGTGATAACCAGTGTTTGTATAGGTGATGTAACAGTTGGGTCACACAAGTGAATATGCCTGAGAATATTATGATTATAGTGTCAGTACTGTTTTCAAAACTGAATATTAATAACTAAAGCAACTAGAACCTAGAAGGTGTTTTTAAGTTTAGCCCCCTGATTTTTATTAGAGGGTTTTTTTTTTAAATCTTGGTTTTAAATTAAACTTTTCCAGTTCCACCTCTGCTCCAGCAGAAAATGCTGTCAAAGCAAAAGCTTAAAACGAGAGGTATTTTGCTGTTCTAAACTAAAACCAGGTACAATTTGAAAGCTGCAACTTCTCATGCTGTTACTAATCCTTACTAAGAACAGGCACCATTGTCAAATTTAAAATATGAACAGGTTTAAAATTGAGGTAATTTTGCTGTGTTTCTTTTGAAACCCCACTCCWTCCCCTCTATGTTATTTACATTTATCCAGGACAGTCCAGCTCTAGGGAGGTGATGCTTGAGAACATGGAATCTGCTGCAAATTGGGGAGGGAAAGGCTTCTTTTGGCCCCTTCTTATGGAATTCAGTATTAATTTCAGAGYAGGACAGTCCATTTTGCAAAGTGTTCACCTCTGGAGCTTATTCATTCCTTGACCTCTGTGTAAATGCCATTAAGCAAAGGTGATTCTTACAACAGAGGTAGCTTAATGCCTATCCATAGGGAAGGATGTAGGGATTGTGGCCTTTAATTTTTGACCTTCATTGTAGAATGGTGGTCCTAATCCTTTGATTGCAGAATTGTTAAAAAGTATATGTATATACTTTATGTCAGTATATATGGCAGTTGGCAAAAAATCTTAATGTTCCAGTAAATGCAAAAGCCATAAATTCAGCCGCTGACCTTTTCCATCCAGGTCACATGTGACACCTACTGGAGTTTGTCAGGCTGGGTGCAATTTATGGAGCTCATATAGGTATCAGCTGCGAAGGCTGAACTTTCATGAAATGTCTTTCAAAGGCACTTCCAAAACCCTTGTAAAAAGTCAGGATGGATTTTTTTTTTTTTTTTTTTTTTTTTTTTTTTTTTGTAAGGGTATACATTCCGCACACATTTTAAAAGGTCTCATCGTGCCACCTCTGCAAATCTTCAGCACCTGGCAAACTTCAGCTCTTAAATTATTACTCTTTACAAAATAGAGAAATCAGGCCAGGCATGTAATTATTGTGATTACCAACTTCCAACAGCCCCTTCCCGAGCCCGGCTCTCTGCACATTCCCTCCTTTCTGGTGTGCAGCCTCCTGCCCCTCCCTGGGATCGATGGCATCGATGGCCTATTGTCAGTCAGAGAAATGGGATTTGATAGTGCCCTCGAGCAGTTGCAGAAGAAGAGAAGGAATACAAAACCCACCCAGGTCCACACCGTCAGCGTGAGATCAATGCTCTCAATAATACGTTTGCCGCCACGTAGCGCCYTAACTGTCGCAATTAATAATGTAGAAGGAGCTGATTAACTTAAGTAAAGTGCTCTCCACTGTGTAAACACATCAAGATCTATAGGGCCAAAGAGGAAAGAACGAACAAAACGTCATTTTTATATTTTATGTGGACACATTCTTGCTTTCTATTCTGCTCTTGTAACAATTACTGTACTAGCCACTCTGACAGAGTCAATAAATTGATCGTGGGCCTGATGCAGCAGCGAGCAGACTAATCCAATACAGCATTATCTGCCATGGAGGCTGGGGTGGGCAGGGGTGGGCAGGAAATCGGCCATGCCAGCCAACAGCAGCAAGAGGCACAGAACTCTAACTTTGCCCTAAATTGCTTGATTTGTGTGTGAACGCCGGGATGTGAGTGGTGCTCTGCCTGTGCTGCACCCTCAAAGCCCTCCCGAGACCCCAGCTGGCCACAGGACCCCCTAAACCAGACCCTGTGTCTCAGGGAGGATCAGCTCCACCCTCATTTTTTCATCTTGGCAGCGTGGGCCATGAATTTACAAACAGCTGATGACCTTCTGCCCCACCACACCAAAGTCACACTCCCTTCAACTGCACCCACCACAACACTGCGAGAACTGCTGCCTGTCCGCTGAAAAACAAATCTGGGAGTCCCCTCGCATGTACCCTGACCTGTGAACACAGGGAATGTCACATTTTGTCATCTTAAACGGCCACTTGGGTCTGCTATTATGTCTCTGACAGTGGTTGCARTCCTCCTGGGAGGAAGCTGCAAGAATCCCCACAAAGGAGATGGACCAAAATGATTTGGCCTGAGGGGAAGCTTCTTCCCAGCCCCATGCAGTAAGTGGCAGGGCCTTGTAAATCCATGTTAGCGGGGAATATGAGATTGAAAAAATAAAAATAAAAGAAAGTTTCCTGCTGAATGGAAAAAAGAAAACTGTTTTTTGGCAGAAGTTCTTCAAGAAGGAGAACATAGGCCATTGTTATTATGAAGACTTTTCAATGAAAACACAGAAAATCATTGCCTTTTAGAGTAATTGTTTAGCTAAAGAAAGGTTACACAGCTTGTAGAGAATTTAGTAAGAAATTAAATCTCTCCAGCTCATTCATCATATTTCTGCATTTGCCAACTCTTCCCACCAGGCCCACACTTAGTTCTTCCCTCTCTTCTCCCCCACTGTGGAGTAAGTAATGGCCATAAAACCCACAGAAAGGCAGCCTCATGCACAGGCTTCCTGGTTATTGTGAGGAGGGGGAAAGCTCAATAAGTTTAATTGCTTAGTTTGGGAAATTCATCTATGTCCATTGTAAATAATTCTACGCTAAATCTAYTGGAAATAGGATGCTGAGTGCTAGTTTCCAAAAAAGAGCCTGARCTGTTCACCAGAGCCTACGAGGAGGAAGAAAAAACCCAGGAACAAGGATCTCCCCTGCTGAGGACTAACCCAGGCGTTTTGGGACTGGTTTGGCTCCAGCCCACTTTGAAGATGCAGCCACATGATGAGAGTGGGAAATTCTCTGTGAATCTTAACCTTTCTAGTGCAATATGCGCTTTCTCTCTGAGGTATGCTGCTCTCAGCTCTTTTTAAGAACTGACCTGAGAGTGGAATTCCATAGTCTTGCCCTTTGCAAGAGCTCAGTTAAAAGGGCTCTGTGCCCTGAGATGAACAGGAGGGAAGGGAAGGAGAATGACCCTCATTTCTGGTCACCTCTGTGACCTTTCCTTGACAGAGTCTGGCACTGCATTTCCTACCCACACTCCCTCTAGACTCTACATTTTCCAGGCCACCCTGAAGTTCAGGATGGTATTTGCTATATCCTGGGTGGAAGAGTAAACAGCACCAAAATGCAGATCATGATGCCATTGGTTCAACAGCAAAGCACTTTTTGGGCAGAGATCAAAACTTTGAGTGGTCATAAAAGGGCTCAGACCTCCAGTTGTTGGAGGAGAGCAGCCCTTGCTTCCCTTTGCCAATTTGGGAAAGTCCACAGATCCTATTGAGTTTGCTCCACCTTCAGCAGCTCAAGAAAGTCCCACACCCCAAAATTGTGTTTTTATATCTGATCTATGYAAATTTCCCTTCTTTACACACTAGAAATGTTGTTCCTTCATGGAAATGGTGTTCTGAACCTCCCACTATATTTGCTAGACAGGCCAAAAGWAAGAAAAGGAGTGTTCAAGTCTCTGTTTAAAAGTGCTTTGCAGCTGAAATTGGACACAGGTACTGGTTTAGGGAGGTTCCTGTACGGAATATGGAATTCTGAAGGGGCTGATTCCAACAAATGCTTCTAAATTAGTGTTTTCATCTCCATTCACAAGCAGTGTGTCCAACCTCGAGGATGAGTATTCTGATCCTGAGGATGGACAGTCCTCTGAGCAACAAGTAGCTCTGACCTGGTTCAYAAACAGTCCTGCTCAGAAGCCCCAAAATAAAATGCCTGGTGTCTTTCCTTCAGTCTCTCATGTTTTCTGCCATATCCCCCGCACAGCCCTCAGTTTCCCTACCCTGCTTTGTGTCGGAGCGAGGTGGTGGCTCAGCTGTCAGCACAGTGCCACAAAACCCTGCCCTTCYCCTGCCTCCCCAGGGCCAGCAGGTCCTGCCTGTGTGCCCAGCACAATTCCTGGGCTCTGGGAAGCAGCAGAAAGGCAGCAGGGTGTGAGGCAGCAGGGCCAGGCATCCCATGGTGCTCATTAATAAGGCACACGGCCACGAACTGCGCAGGGATCAGCGTCCCCTTCGGAGGGACCAAAGGGCACGACACGGGGGCACCGAGAGGCAGGGATGGAAAATCCCCGTGCAGCCAGGCACACGTTTGATTTGTCCACAGGAAAAATGTGTGCACTGGTTTCTTTCTTCCATAGGGTGGCAATGGAACCTGGGCACTGAGCGGCTCCGCGGTTTCGGCGGCGGGAGYGACGAGCTGCAGGAGCTGCGGCAGGCTTTGATCTATGGATCCCATACAATTTTGGGGTCTGCCACCTGCCAGGCTGCCTCCCTCCCTGCCTCCAGCCTGGAAAGGGGCATCACCTGCACCACTCTCCTCAGATTTCAGGGTCCGGGCAGCAGCACCTGGCTGCTCTCACAGAGGGACCCTCTGCTCTGGAATTTGCCTCCCCCTCCGGCTCTGGCAGAGCTCACATCTGCTATCCTACAGGACACAGCACCCAGCTCATTTTTTTTTTTTTTTTTTCCCTCGTGCCCTTTGTTTTAAAGTGCTGCCAGTGAAAAATTGCAGGTTGCAGTTTGCTCTCTAAAAGCCTTGTGGGGAACCAGAACAGGCTTTTCCTTGTCTCTGGGAAAGAAAGTAATTGTACAATTAGGTTTGCGTGTGCACCTGAGGCATACGGTGGTTTCTTTAGAGATAAATAAAAGCCCAAAAGGAGAAAGCTACAAAGAGACCACTGTCTAATTTGGGAAAGGCAGAGAGCAGGAGCAGATCTAAAGGAGTTAGCAATTTCCTTGTACTATAAACATTTTGCTAAACTTCAGTGATTTCCCCCCTAAGTTACTATTGCTCTTTTAAAGATGTATTTCACAGGGTGCAGTTTTGTACCTGGTCTTTATAAAGACGTTCTGCTGAGCTTGCTGGTTTCCATACCTGTCATTTTGCTGCCTAGATAAGCTTGTTTGACTTTTGGGGTTTTTCTTAAACTTTACTTCAGTGTTCTGGGCAGGTTACAGGCCTTTTGTTTCAGTTGTTTGGTGTTATAAAGGGTGAGCTCTTTTGTAGCAGGGTGGCTCTAGGGCCCAACCAGGGAAAGTGTGAAAACACAAGACCTTTCCTCATTATCCATGATCTAACAGTGATTTGAGATCATAGAAAGGCAGGACCAGGAAGAGCTTCTACTTCTGTTCTTCTGAAAATAAGTTTTATCTTTTCCTATAGAAAGGCAAGGGAATAAATATTTGGGGTTGTGCTTTACTAAGTTCTAAAAACTGTCTGGGATGGATCTGATACAAAGCATGTTTGCGTAAGAGACTGATTTTTCCTGAAATAGCTGGTCAGGGGTACAAAATTCACTTTTTTACAGGGTGAAGTGTTGATCCTCTGCCTGCAGTGGGAGGCAGTTTCTGTTCCCTGCATCCTCATAACCTCCCTGTGCAGGGCAAGGTAGGAGCGATTAGATGGAGCAGGCATGTGTTTCTCAGGAGCTGTTTTTAGCACCCCAAGTACAATTTCCAGGAAGATGCAGGCTAAGTAGGTGGCAAACAGGACTCAGCCTAGTAAACAATGTTTAGTGTGAAGTGGAGCTGCAGCACGCTGAGTACAGCACGCTGATCCCTAAAGGAATTCCGTACCCTAGAGCAAAGCCAGGGCACTGGAGAGCAGCAAACAGCATTTGGTGAGTGGCAAACCCTGCTCACAGGCTGCTGGTTTAACATTCCCAGCTGCCTGCCCTCCCAGCCCACAGCCCGTGTTTCACTATTCAATTCAGGAATAAAACACCCCAAAATTCAGACCCCTTTATTCACCTCGTCCCTAATTAATGCCGTGGTACTTTCCCATCCCTCTACCGCTCTCCKTATTACGAGCCCTTGGCAATATGAGAGACGTATCTATTACTTAGTCATGAGCTATCCAGACCAACTTGCTTTTGAAACCAGAGCCCCTGCACCCCAGGCATCCTGTATTTCTGATTTGCATATGGAAGAGGCAGTTAAAAAGCTGATGCCCCCATATTGCTTGCGAGTCAAGTAGCAAAAGTAAATGATTTATCAAGCAAAGGTTACAACACCTGCGCCTTTTTGTCAACATATACAGGGGATGCCAAGTCAAGTGTTGCTTCTAATAGCTCAAACAGAAATTTAGATTCCAGTAACTCCCCAGACAGGACAATTGTGCAGTGACTGGAGTGGCAGAGTGATGGATGGTGGAAGCAGCGGATGGAAAACCAAACCAACAGAAAAGTTTGGGAACTGCTAAAAGCAGACAAAGCCAACAGCACTTTGGGGGCTTTTGTTACTGAATCAGAACTACTGACTTCAAGCAGTTTATTTCCTGGTCTGTTCGGTCATGGAGTGGCCATCCTGTTACAACCTTTGTCAGCACAGGAAGATGGCTTTTTAACAAATACCGCATAAATTCCATAAAATTCCTGTAAGAGATTATCCTTGATACAACATGACATAAATCAGAATGCAGTGCTAATGGAAATGTCTACTGATGATTTTTCTAATACTGATTAAGAAAGGCATGTACTGGGTTTGGTTGTTTACAAACAGCCCAGGACAGAAYGATCCTTGCCCCAACCCAGCCAGGCTGTTGTACATTTGCTGGGATTTTATTCCAATGCTCTGTGAATGCCCTTGTATGGGAACTGCAACTTCTGCTCCGTGGAGCTGCCACATCTCTTGCACAGATTCACTTCTGCAACATCTGAGGACTAATGGTGATGATGATGATGATGTGTAACCTGTGCCTATAGTCCAACGTTCCATCAACTGGAAGAGAACATCAGAGCCACCCAAAAGCYGACCAAAATACTTTCCTATGGGTTGTGGCTGGACCATAATTTAAAAAAAAGCAGATGTTCAGATATGGCCTTAATTTTTATTTTTTGGTTCCAGCAACAAAGAGYTGCTTAACCCTTATATTTAAGCTTGACTTCCAGAAGCTCTGAGTGTTCCCTGCTTCCTTTTGTCTCAGGGAGCTGTGTCCCTAGCAGTCAGTGGTGCTCAGGATCTGTATCTCAGCCTAACTCTGAATGCATTATAAAGATCCTGATGGAAAGGAGCCACCCCAGCTGCTTTTAATAATGCAGTCCTATGTGTTTKTACATTTTCATTTTGAAAATACACTAAGTGGTCGTTCTATACACTAACAGAACTTTTTGCCTGCAAAAAGAGCACAAAAGGCTGTCTTTGTTTAGAGGAATGCTACGTAAATCCCAAATCATCGCAGTTAGCACTTTTACCTCACTTCTCTGACTCAAAGCACAGTCAACTTCAGAGTTCTTTCATGAATAAGTAGTGAGTTTGCTGATAAATTATATATTCAGTATCAAGTGGGCTGTGGTGGTGTAATGATGTATAGGAGCWGGGAGATGCAGCTGGAGTCAGAGGCTGGGAGTCAGTCTTCTTGCCCACTGCAGCATGTTAGACTTTAATTGAAAGCTGTGCTTGAGTATTGTTTTTCACTGTACAGCATTGTTATTCACTACACTGCATTACAGAGGAGCACTTAAAGTAACGCTAGAGCACTCTAAAATGATTTAAGTCATAAATAAGGAGGATAAAAGTTTACAGGCAACAAACTTATCTGGGAAACTTAGGCTGCAGGATGCAAGTAAGTTTTAAATATTTTTGGAGGCTTAATGCTGTTGTGTCTTGCTACATAATCAATTTACCAACTAGGGGTTTTTCAAGTCTTCTGGAAAAGGTAAGTAGCATTCTCCAAAGGGTTTCAGGTTTCCTGAGCTATGAAGGAAAAGACCAAATGCTTTAAGGACTTTAGCAGTGCACCTTAACATTCCTGTTTGCCGATTTCAGCGTATTTCTGTGTATCCCAGTTGTTTCCAAAACAACTGGAGAAATATGATTTAAATGGGAAGGTGCGTGAAAACTTGTCCCACTSATGAACCCAATAAAGCACAAAGCTGGAGAAGTGGGGTGCAGGCTGAGTTTTGTCAAGGCATGAAAAAACCCCCCAGAATCTGATGGGTTAAACCCCTCTCTGCATCGCTGCTGTACTTTCTGTGACCCTATTTAATGCAGAGAAGGTTTGAGATTCGATATAGTTTAACCTGTGCTGTGCACAGAGCTATAAACTAAAGCCCCTAACAAATTGTACACAAAGAGCAGGCAGCAAAAAACCCACGCTGTGCTCACAGGCAGCTGGCTGCAGCCCTGCAAACTGAAAATCTTTGGGAATGAGTGACCTGTGCTTCAGTGACAGCGGAGGTGCTGAAGCYATCACAACGAGGAGTCTGTCTTCAYRCACCTCCTGTGGCATGTGACAGCCATTCATCTGCACACTRATTGTTCAGAAGCCTATAAACCATCTGAAAGAACTTACAGGAGCTAAGGGTAGCACTGCCCAGTTTGCCAGTTCTTTGAATTATTACTTTTTTAGTCGTTGCAACCAGCTCAAAACAAAACCTCAAATATTTCGTGCTGTTGACCTTTGAAAGAATTGCAACGCAGTCAAGCAATCACTTCAGACTATAAACTGCAGTTGTCCTAAAGCACTAACTCCGCTYACTTTTTTATACCTTCCCCCCCATGATAACGTGATATTAAGCCCAGACTTAATTTTTTCAACATCTGGCTCAAATTAGCTGCTAACAAAACTGCCAACAACTATTTTCTTAATCGRCCCTGGGAATTCGATACAGCTTGGAAAAAGCACATTTAAATCTCGTCCTTCTCCTAAAGAAACACAAATGTTTACTTGAGCTTCTGATTTGACCATAGCAGGACYATGAATTCAGCTAACCCAGCTTTATAGGCCTGCCTCAACTGGACTTTTTTCTYTTTGTGTAAGGAAACAGATGTGCTCGCAATTGCAAAATCTCCTGCTCGCTYGAAGCCCACCATGCAAATGGCCAACCAGGAATTTGAGTTTTTTTTTTAATCGTGGAAGTCACAGGGGCAGTCTCCCGTCGTGTCTGGTGGGGAGCTGTTACCTGCTGGGTCTCTCTGAGCTYCTTCTGYGTATCTYACAGAYTGRTTTGGGTTGGAAAGGACCRTAAAGATCATCTTGTGTCATGGGCAGGGACACTTCYACCATCCCAGGAGCTCCAAACCCCAATGTCCAGCCTGGCCTTGGACACTKCCAGGGATCCAGGGGCAGCCCCAGCTGCTCTGGGCACCCCACCCTCACAGAAAGGATTTCTCCCTACCATCTAATCCACACACAATTAAAGCAGTGCCTGGGGGGAGCAGGCTGGAACCAGAGCCTCTGAAACCCCAGCACTAAAGCAAACACCTCGGGAAGCGAGAGAGACCCTTCCAGTCACGAAAGCAGCGTTATCACCACACAAGCCCAAAAAAAAAAATTAAAAAAAAAAAAAAAATTAAACACAACAGACAAACAAAAAGTGCAAGTGACATTTCAGCGTAGTTACTGAGACCATGGGGTGAAGTGACAGCGGCAGGGCAGCTGCTCCGCGGGGACACGTTAGAGGACACTGGAGGAGGAGGAAGAGGAGGAGGAGGAGGAGAAGAGGCTGCAGGCAAACAGAGAAGTCGAAAGCGGCCCACCTGAGTCTGTTGAGGGATATTTACAAAGCTTGGATCCCGTGGTCCAACACTGACGAATCGGTTTGCGGGGGAGGTGCTGGGTGTCGAGTAGGCTGTGAAGGGAAGGGACACATGCGTTGAGGAAGCGGCACTAGATTGCACACGAACAACACCAAAACACACTGTCTGAGAGCCACCTAAGCAGATGTTTAACACAGAAATGTGCGAACGTTTTAGAGAGCGAGAGTTGGGTCTGAGACACCGGAAAGGTTCGGGGGTGTCAACACGGAGGGGACCGGGCTGCTGGGAGAGGGGACAGCCACAAAAAGTGGGCTCAGCTCAACATGTGCAGCTCTCCAGCCTGAAGGAGAACCACTGCAGGCCTTCCCACCATGGGCTGGCACAGGAGATTTCTGCAGGTTTTCACGCAAATGTCTGGTATCTCTTATTTTTAACAGACTTTTGTGTAGCAGTGAAATTACCAAAGTGCTCATTAATGGAATCAGACCCTTCATTTCRTGCTAATCCAGCATCCTCTCTGGATATAAAGTTTTTTGGTTTTCATACTGCTGTGGTCTGCACTCTCTAAAATGTTCACTTGATGTGTTTGACAAACTGGGAAGATCCTTTCGGTAAAAAATTAATGGGTTGCAGTTTCACTGGGGTGGTAAGTGCAATCAGTCTGGAGGCTGAAGCTGCCTTTAAAAACTGGAGTGGCTCCCATAAATGTAAAGCTATTAAATGCAATGCAAGCCAAGAACCCAGATTACTTCCAAACTTGAAGTACTTTAATGATTTTATTGTTGCATTATATTCTCCACTGCAACTGTCCACAATGCCACGTACTTCCACATCCAAAAGCTTTCAATGCATTTTTAGTCTTCCTCTCATTTGAAAACCCTCACACAATCTTCTCCCTTCCTCRTTTTTTTGCATGTTTACATCTAAATTCAAATAACCTAAATAGATGCCTTAATACAGAGAGGGCTCCTGTCTATTTTGAATGTATTTATGGGAATGCATTCTGCTGAATAAAATCCCCAGACAACCTCGCTATCCAGTGAAGAGACAAAAAACAATGAAAAAGGAAAGTTACTTGCCAAATTCCAGTCAGGCTAAATATAATGTTGAGGCCTCAACATTATAGAAAAGTACAGCGAGTTGAGAGTCAGAGAAGACACTGAGTTGGCTGTGTGGARGAAACCCTGAGCTGCCTTTCTGAGGGCAAATGTTCAGTAAAAAGGGATTTAAAACTATTCCGAATCAGACCAATCCTCCACCTCAGCCACTSTCACCTCTCTTAGAAGCCACAAGCAGATGCACCCAAAACAGGTCACACATTTACCTTCTCCCATCCTGTCCCACCTCTGATTATTTCCAGCTCAGGATTCCCTGTATTTAAAGAGGGATTTCTCACTGATGAGTGCCCAATCTGCATGTGGACCCATGTGGATGTTCTGCATCCCACAAAGCCCTTGGGTGAGAGGTTCCCAAGTCTGGGAGCAGCCAGAACTACATCCTTCCCTTCCCTCTCTGCCCAAGACTCACAAACGTTTTGTGAAGCCTCTTTGTTCTCACAGCTTCATCAGAAAACTTCCCTTTCTCAAGACGCCCTGAAATCACCCAGGAACTGCTTATCTTTATTTCCTGCTGATATGAGGGGAGATAAGCATTCCTGGATTCTAAGAGGGAATTTTTCCCACTCGTTTCTGGTCAGGTGAGCTTTTCTCCCCAAGAAGCTAACATTTGCAAAAATCATGCAAGGAACACTTCTCCTTCACAGAGTCTTAAATGAATTTAAGTGCACTAATTCATCTTCCTGAGATTGCTTTGCAAACTGTGGTGCAGTTTGAATACTGCGAACAGATATGCTGGTGTTATTCCTATCTGCAAATCAAGGAAGAAATTAACTGAGTAGATCTGGTGAGATGTTCTCCTCACCATTTTACCATGTTAATTTGGTTAATAATGCAAAGAAGCCACACATTTGCAAAGGGCATTTCCCTGTTGTTAGTGCCATGTGCATTCATTTTCTTCTGTGCTGTTCTTCGTGGAGGTAATTTTTTTAAAACTAACWAATGAATTACTGTTGTGCAAGACTAAGAATTCCTTCTGCAGTGGGGAAAATTAACTCTGAGCTCAAAAATCAAACATCTGTTGTTTGGTTCTCCTGGTCTACTTTTAAGGAAGCAGATTGAGTGGAGAGGCCATTTAATCCCTTGGAGCAGGTAAGTTCCACCCAGAAGGGAAGGAACTCAAGATCTTGTTTACAGTTCCCCTTTGGCAGATACTTTTGCTGTGATATTTGGTAGGAAATCAAAGAGGAACCAGCAGAATGCTGACTTAAATGGCTTCTCTGTTCAAACAAAAAACCCRAAAGCGTTTGCAAAGTGTGTAACATGCACAAAAGCCCCCTCAAAGCTCTCTGGGTGAGTTGCTATGTACACCTTCCTTCCGTTCCAAACCGTGTTTAACTTGCTTTCTGAAAATACTCGGATGTCAGCTTGGTATTTCCTCCAGGTCGTATAACTGCGCTGCTGGAGCCAAGGGGGGAAGAGCACCAAAACGACAAATATGCACAGAGGATTTACACTGAGCTCTCCCAAGGTGCTGCTGCCTCTTCCCTGTAAAACATCYCGGGATGTTTGTGGACTGCAAGGGGCCGTTTTGGCCTGGAATATTAAGCATGGAATACACATTCCTCTGTTTGGGGGAAATTTGTTTCAGGAAAGGGAGAAGTGCTCAGTGTTGCTCAGAGCATGATAAGCTTCCAGCAATGTCTTATTGTCTTCAGATAAACAGCCCTGTCTGATGTGGAGGTGGGATTCCTGCAAGTCTGACCCCTAGACTTTGCTCGAAAATTAGGATGGGGCAAACTGTCTCACTGGTTGAGGCTGGCTCACATTATACCATAGCACAAATATAAGCTAAGCCTATGCTGGGGTATTCAAACAAAGCAAATTTGGCTTGGGAAAAGCCAGAGCATGGAAAGGGACAAGGAACAGGAGCCAGGTCTCTTAGGCAGATCTTCTCCAGATCTTATCAGCTCTGCTCCAYGGGAATTGCACAGACCTACCCTAGTTTACACCAGCTGAGAGCTGTCCTGTTGGGCACGGGCAGGAACAGCTTCCTGCTCTTTCTGCTACTGGAATTCACTGAGGATTGTCTGCAACACCGCAGCCCACAGCCAAGGAAATGAATGTGATGCCACAAATTTGCTATGATGCTTCACTTCAGGAACAAGCAAAACAGGAGCTGGCAGAGAAAGAACATTTGCTCACACAGACAGCTTTGATATTTAGCCAAAATGGCAAGAAAGTRTATGAAAGACAAGACAAACAAACAGTTTTGGGGATGTCGTGTGTTTTAAAGGTGCCTGCGGTAGGGAAATGTTACTTTTAAAGATACTTCGCTGAAATAATTGCTATAAAGAGCGGCAGTGTGTAATTTATCATGGTTCTGGATTARAGGGATAAACTTCTGATAGGTGAAGATGATTTGGGTGAGTGATGACCTAATGCACCACTAGGTCTCCCTTTCACAGACCARCCTGACAGGTACATGTGTTTGATGTGAGGAGTTGTCCTGTTTCTCAAGCTGTAGCAGGRGGATTAACTGGGGGAATGTGGTGCAATAGAACAATTCCTGCTGCAGTGCATTCTGCAGCTGAGTATCTGAGAGGGAACTGCAAATTTTAGCAAATTAAATGATAYAGTCAACCCTCTTCTTTATGGATGRGGAAAGGAGCAAACAGAAAGCTCAAACCTGCCCAGAGTGTGCTTAGTCAATGCACAGAAGAGGAAGGGAGGGAAAGTAAATCTGATTGCAGGATTATGGAATTGTTTAGGTTGGAAAAGACCTTTAGGGTCATAGAGTCCAACCCCTACCCCAGCACTGCCAAGGCCACCACTGCCCCATGTCTCCAAGCACCACATCCACACGGCTTTGAAACCCCTACAGGGATGGGGTCTCCACCACTGCACCTGCCTCAATGCTTGACCACTCCTTCTGGGAAGAATTCTTCCCAATATCCAACCTAAACCTCCCCTGGCCCAGCCTGAGGCCRTTCCCTCTCCTCCTGTCCCTGTTCCCTGGAGCAGAGCCCGACTCCCCCGGCTGCCCCCTCCTGTCAGGGGTTGTGCAGAGCCACAAAGTCCCCCTGGAGCCTCCTTTGCTCCGGGCTGAGCCCCTTTCCAGCTCCCTCAGCCCCTCCTGGGGCTCCAGACCCTTCCCAGCCCCGTTCCCTGCCCTGGACACGCTCCAGCCCCTCCATGGCTTTCTGCTGCATTCGAGGTGTCACTGCCTTGGTCCTGTGGTGGCCTTCTTGGCCACCTGGGCACACCTGGGCTCATGTTCAGCTGCACCCTCAAGTTCTTTTCTGTCTTTCCAGCCCCTCTTCCCAAGCCTGGAATGTTCCATGGGGTTGTTGTTCCAAGGGYAGGACCCAGCAGTTGGCTTGATGAATCCTATACTACAGCCACAAGATCATTCTTCTCATCCTCACACAAGTGCCATTTAACAAAAAACCTCCTTTCTTCAAAGGGACATTAACCAGTAATGAGTTTGTTAAAAGTTGTTACGAGTTGTGAATCTCAGAAAATAACGTTTTGTAAAAAAAAAGCCATTTAAAAATCAGGGTGGACAGGATAGCAGTATCTTTAATTCTGCTCTGGAATGATTCAATTATGGTAGTGATAAAGCCCAACTGGAATGTGGTGGAGGTGGTGTTTGCTTTGGGCAGCGAGATATTAAACCCCAAAACTGCCAAGTTCAAGAAAATATTGTGTCATGCTTGTTATGGGTCACCAACCAAAGAAAATCGAGAAGAGATCTGAGATAAGATAATGTTGGGGCTGCTTCTGGTATAAAGGATGCCTTCTATTGAAAAAGCTGTTTGTGGAGGAAAAATGAACCTCCCCAAACCTCATGAATCCCATCTCCATTGTGTCATCTGACTGAGGAAAATGCTGGCTTTCCAAAGGGAGAAGATCTGCAGCTGAAATTGTCAGCTCCCAGAGCACGCCTGGCCACCCAGCAGCATCAAATCCCCAGTGYGCATCTCCAGGGGCTCTTCCTTCCTTGGACAGCACTAATGTTCGTGTTTTGGTTAATGTCACAGCTGGAGAGTTTCACTATTGCTCTGAGAATCATTAACCACCTTGTTGTGATTTTTAGCTCTGGTTCCCAGGAGGCCATGCAGTATTGAACAGCTGCTCCTGGCTCYTGCACCCCTCAGGAGGGCCATATTCCAATTTTTGGTTGTTTCTGCTGAGGGCTTTCTGCTAGACCAAAAAAGGGAAGGAGAATGGATCCATTTCCTTGGGAGGGAGGGTTCATTCTCTTCCACAGGCTAAGGACAGAGTCTGGCCAGAATTTCACATGGCTCCTGCCTTTGTTGCATCAGTGCCTTTGCAATATCCTCAATATCCCAGCGCCAGCTCGCTTTGGCAGCCCAAAACCACGGAAAACACCTTTCTGTGAGGCTTTTCTGGTGGTGAATCTTGCTGGTTGAAGGATAATATTTGGTTAAGGAAAAAATAAACATGGAGGAAAAAAGAGGGCTGCTGCTGATTGACAAAATGAATGGAGCCCGGTGGGTCCTCCTGGCAAAGCSTCGTTGAGACACCACAAACTTCAGTTTGCTCTGCTCTTCATGTGGCCAATACTTCCACTGGCTTTGGTTTACGTGTCATATTTTTTTTCCTTAGAAAGTATTTCCTATAATCTAGTTTTCTGCAAAATTTGTCCCTAAATTAAATTATATGCTTCCTTACAACTCGAGTCGCTGCTATTCAAACCCCCTCACCACGAGGAAGATGCGTGCCTGAGTATGTACAGAGCTATATGTTTAGACATCAGCGTGGCTAATTAACAAACACTAATTATTTTCCTAATCTTTTGTTTAAATACCATTAACTGGCTGCTTTTGAGAAAACCTCCATTCCCAATTAACGTGGCAGCTGTCTGCTGAGCACAGAGCCCGGTGACCGGCCCCGAGCCGACACCGATGGGTGTCCTGCTCCCTTCRGAGGAGAAATGCCCATTTTYCTGCCAGCTGAAAATCCRGCCAGACACGCTCTGAGCTTGTTTAAACCATCACAATATCATAAAAATTAAGTATTAAGATTACTGCTAAAATGTTGTTGGGAATTTTTTTTCGACACCAGACACTGCCAGTAAACTGAGTCACAACCGTAATGACAAGTACACACTGACCTAGTTTTGTTTTTTCCCAGTTCTGAAGACAAGGAAATTGTAAGGCACTGCTGACTGTGTTCAGTGATAACTATGACTAAACATTAACCTTTTAGATCCCACATTTATTGATAGGACTCGAGAGTTGGTATCTCCCCTCAGAAAGTGTCAAAGCGTCCTGACAGCACCAAAATGCWGCTCTGAGGTCAGGGAGAGGAGCGGAGGGGAGGGAATGAATCAACCTCTTTGCTCAACAAAAATCTGCTGATCAATTCGAGAAGTCCTGATTCTAGAAGATCGTGTTCACCATCTCACCAGACTGTCTCATACTAAAACCCATTTCAATTTCCAAGCCAGCCAGTGCATCTTGCTGAGCTTGCAGTTGATGCACTATCGCGTAGCAGAAGGCAGCAAAAACCTCCCAGAACTACCAGATTTTAAAAATGCCCCTGGAACCTGTGCAAGTCTCCTGAATAAAGCTTTAAAAACACGGCTTCCCTTGGTCTGAGGAGCGAGCACCTCTTTGCACATCAAGCACTGGCTGCATATAGCATTTAAATAATAAGCTTGAAAAGCACACAGAGGGATTTGCTCTTTCGATTAGATTGATTTTTGTTTGTGGATGTTATTTGGACTCCCTTCACTGTGGAACAAGTCCCCTACAGTTGCCATTAAAGCACTGAAAGCTTCCCTTTTGTTTTTAAATGTCAGTTTGAGCACAGCTTCATTAAATCATTTCACAATTAACTCCCTGAACATCCAGACTTTTTTTTTTAAAGCATCAGACACAGCTGAATTGCATTTGTTTCCCAGAAGAGTGGCTCCAAAGTGGTATCCCCAAGTGTTTATCCAGGAATTCATATATTTGACTTGTGGCTACACAAAATGCATATGGGAGCCGTGTGGGTGGTGGGAGAGGATTAGAGCTTTCTCCCTGGCCCYAAGACATACCAAAACTTGTTGCCTAAAATGCAAGGCGTGAGGGGAAGATGTCTGGGTTAATCTAGGAATATTTATTCCCAAAAGAGYGATAATTGAAGTGAACTGGAAAGGGTTGTTAGTTTAGCCCAGTGTGCATGAGCAGYGATGTTTTTGAGGAGGCTGCCTGGCTTCCATGTGGGATCTGTCCCCTAAAATCTGACTTGAGCWACCAACTCATCATGGAACGGYTTGGGTGGGAAGGGAKCTTAAAAATCACCCMGATCCAACCYCYTGCCGTGGGCAGGGACACCTTCCACCAGATCAGGCTGCTCAGAGCCCCATCCAGCCCRGCCCTGAGCCCTTCCAGGGAKGGGATGTCAACTCGAGTCCTCATGGCAGCAAACAAGACCCCAAAGATCCGAGCTCTGTGTCCCAGCTGAGCCACCAACCTCGGTGTCCCTCTCACACGTGGTTTGTGAAATGCCAACACAGTCAAAAATAAAACTGCAACCTCCAGCTAAGGCTCGCCCTGCTCACASAGAAGCAGCTCAGAATTGTGTCCATGGTGGAGAGCAGAGAGCTCTCCCGTTCCCCRGGATGAGTTCATTCCTCATCCCTGCACAGCCCTTGGATCCCGCTGCGTCTATACTTACTTGGAGAAGTGGGAGAGGTGGCCCCTCCTTCTGTTGATGTGGTTGGAGGTTTTGTGTCTGGCACTGGCAGAGGCACAGGCCTAGCCATTGGTGGCGGAGGTGGTGGTGGCAACATTGGGGTAGGAAGGAATGGATTGTGCACCTTGCCTTGGCTGCTACCATTGGGCTGCCGAGAAACAAGCAAACAGACAAAAAAATTATACTAAAAATCAGAACCTCCAGTAACAACAATCTACTTGAAAACTATGTGCAATACATTTACAATTTACTTGAGAGGCGGCTAAGGAAGTGCTGGCTCAAATTCTCCATGGATCTCAAGGAAATTTTGTCTCAAACTCTGTGAACCTTGTGAAACTATGGAAATTCTGGCTTTTTAACACTTGTCCTATTAACAGCTTGTCTGAACTGTCCTGGATTAAATCCTACCCCTCTTTACAAAATTTCCTGCAGCACTAACCCATGCTCAGGGAGAGGTGAAGCAATATTTTTGACCTCTAAAAGCCCCTGGTCCCGTGCCTCTGTTATACCCTCAGGATATCAGTGCCTGGGCTTGAGTGTAAATTTCTTAAAGATACTGCTCATTAAGAGGAAAAACAAGCGTTTTTGGTGGTCCCAAAAATCATGCTGATATCTTATTACAGGAAAATGAATGAGTGCATATTAAAATAACTGCTCTCCCACATCCCTTTGGAGTTTGCAGTAGTGTAGCCCTCGGTTTAGCTGCCATTRGGATCGTATGGAGAAATGACTGAACTTAGAAAAGCTTCATTTTACACATTGAGAAGAGGGAAAAAAAAAAACCACCCTGCCTTCGGTCTGGGATGTGGTCAGTCACAGGCTGAAGGGGATCAGCTACACGAGTGTGGTCTTTCAATTAATCACCAGAAAAATGTGTCCGTAAGTAGAAGTGTTTTCAAGTATCACAAAAAAACAGGAATCGGGCTTAGAAAAACATGCCGAGCCTCCCCCCAGCTTATTAAGTTTACATTTTAAATGTAACCCAGCCTGGACACTCGAAAACCATACAGAGAGATGCCAAATACCATTAAAAAGAGAAAGTAGGACAGGCTGTGAATCAGGTGTTCCATTTTAGTGACAAAAAATGATGAGATCATTTTCGACAGCACTCTACAAATTGATCTCACTGCAGTTCTTCTGGCACTGAACATTGGCTTTTCCATTGATGATAAAAGCTCAGCTTTAAACACGGATCCATATTCTAAGTACCGCYAAAGAAAATAATATTTTAATTCCTGTTGGGGTTCCCATGAGCCTGAATCGCTGGGGACAAAACACTCGTACCAGGAAAAATGCTTGGGATGGGTTTTTATTTTTGTTTCACCTGCTCTGGCACTGGCAAAAGGCCTTAAAGTCGTGGAGGTGCAAAAATGGTTCAGGGGGATAAATAAGACTCATCTGCATTCAACTTAACAGCACTCCCACGGACTTCAAAGCYTGCAGTTAGCAGCGTTTGCAGCAAGGAGCAATCCTTCAGGGATATTTATYTTTCCAACATCCAGCACCTTTAATAAACTAATATGTTAGTGACATCTCTCAAACACTATCTTGTCTCCCAATTAGGTCCCTTTCCTGCCAAGCAGACCCCCGCTGCCTGTTCATTGTGAGTGTGCTAACAGTTCATAATGCTGAATGGTTTGGGATAAATTAAGCAAATGAATACTCAAGGAAAAAAGAAAAGCACTGTATTGATTTGTTGTCTAGACATAAATGTATCTGCTAACATATTGCAGACATTATTCAAAGCCAGGACTGGCTGGAATAAGTAGAGCCAGTTTTTCTGCTGGGGAAAGGAAAACACTGAGAACAATACAGCTTATTAAATAAGTGTAATAAATTAGATGCTAATAATTAAACTAATTCTCATTAACACTTTCAGCCRTGTGTATGTCAGGAGAGAAGCAGTAATTTTGCCAGTTATTACTTCATTGGCTGGAAAAAGTTACACGCATTACATTTCATGAAATATTCAGAGCATTATTTTAGATTTGATTTACATAAAATTTATAAATTCTCTATTTGACCAGAATGCTATTTCAATAATAGCAAGATGATTCACTTTATTTGATTAAAAAAAAATGAAAATGGTTATTTGAAGCTTTGGAACTCTGCTTAATTTTTCATAGAGATAAGGGGAAAAGATAACTGCTTACAGAAATAACAAACCATAATAAACTGTACTTTTAACATCTTGAGTTCAAGTACTGGTCAACTTGATCTAAAGTGCTATAAGGCAGTATTTTTTTTTTTTTTTAATGAACTTAGCTGATCTGAAACATCTGTTTCTCACCCTCCCTTTTCCTGCTCCTTCCTCCCCCCCCCCACTCTGAACTTCAAAAATAATTAATAAAAATTATTCTGCCTTCGTATTTTGTTAACCCTGGTTCCACAAGGGTTACAACACATGCAGCAAAGTCATTTGTGGGGGGACCCAGCAGGTCACTGAAGCACCAGCTCCTCTGACAGCTTAAGCCACTTCCACCTCAATTGTGGTCGAGTGGTTTTTTGGGGAGGCCTCTTGTTGTTCTTTAAAATACTTTTGCAGCACAGCATGATTATTATTATTATTATTATTATTATTATTTATTTTTTTCCCCTCTCCCTTCCAGCAGCTATTCAAGGTGTGCCCCTGCGGGCGACATGCTGTTAAAATAACCCCCTCGATAACCCCGTGGTTAATTTTTTTTACAAAGGACAAACACTTCTGAAGAAAGAAAAACGGCTTCCTTACATTTAGGAACCCCACCTGTCCAGCCTGCTGACCAGCGTCGGGGCAGACAAGTTGGACAAACTCTTTCAGAGTCTCCTGAGGATGATAGCGGATTGCTGGGTGTGAGAAGTATGGCCCAGGCTGTTGAATAATGGGTGATGTTGGAAAATGAAGAGTCGATGGTGTTGCATGTGGACTTGCTATAGGAAAGAAAACAAAGACGTTATATAGAGTTTTGCCTCTGGAAAATAAAACAGTTTAAATCTGTTGTAGTTTTTTAAGTAATTTTTTTTTTGTTTGCTTGTTTTTAAATGTACAGTATTGTGTATACATCAGTTAATATATTAGACCACATTGTACCCTACGCTCACTTCATCTGATCCTGGAAGCAAACAGAGCCAGACATTTTGAAGGATTTTCTGTGTTTTTGGTGGACACATATAAAGGAATCAGCAGTCCTTTGTGAGAGTGAAAAACTATTCATCACCTTAAGAGCAGCCCTCATCAATCAGCAATAAAAAAAAATGTATTTGGGAGATTAGGGTTGATTTAATTGACATTTCATGTAACTTGGATTTGCACATATGAATCCATTTTATATTGTAGTATAAACAGTCGATAATTTTAAAATGGTCTAACACTTCTTGTTGTTGGGTTTTTTTTTTTCCATCTCACTTTAAGAACATTTATTTTAAGCACTGTGTTTTCGTTTAACGAACATGCACGAAGTGGAGAGATCGTTGGGAAAATTACATTTACATTTGTCCTGAACAAGCTGGGCTCGGATCTTCAGCAAGCCCCCAGCTCGGGCTCGGGGATGAAGTTTAATTTGGTGAATTTATGGGCCAACAAGCCAGCTGGAAAATGCACTCCAGAGAAGGTGCAGAGGTGTGATGTGCACAAGCCCATTGGCAATGACCGATTTCACCCTCAGCTGATTTCAGCAGAACTACAAGCGCGGCTCAGGAGCCTTTTGCTCTCCTACATTATGTGACACCTTTGCCCAGTTCCTTGGCCTTTTAAATATAWTGGGTGGGACCCTTGTCACCCAACAGTGCTCTTTCCATTGTTGTCACCACGAGGCACCAGTGCTGCCATGAATTCTCCCCTCGAAAACGAGGACTCGCTCTTCCTTCAGAATGACCCATCAATCTGGGTGCACACGAGCTCGTCTGTAAATCTGTGCTCATTTCCCACCAAGCACTCCTTGCTGCTCCCTTGGCATGTCATCCTAGGAATCTTTCAGGGGTGTCCTGAAGGTTTCAGGAATTCAAAGGTTTTCAGGTTTCGTGCGTAGATTGTGCTCGTGCACTGCATGTGACCAATTACATAAAGGCTTTACGAGGGAGGGGATATCCTGCAGAAACTCAGGTGTTGGCTTGGAAAGAACTTAAATACACAGGAGGGGAAAAAATAAAAAAAAGCCTTTGGCACTTTTGGAAAAATTGGAGAGATGCAGGAAAGTTAACTAAAATCAAACACAAATGAGCAAACATTCATTTCATGATGAATGTTATGAAAAACCTTCGGTTAAATAAAAGCTAAAATCTGCCTCTTACTCTTGTTCATTGCCAGTTTAATAATATGACACTTTATTAATAATTTTCTTTTTCTTAAGCATTGTTAAACCATTAGCAAACTCAAGAGCCTGAAGATGTGGATAAAACATGAACTTGGAGACAGCAGCAAGGAAACCACTGCATTTTCCTGTAAGGATTCATTAGGCTTGGCTGGGCAGCTCTTCGGTACACGTCCCTTTCCACCACAGGACAGGAATTATTGCTCTGACACCACCACCAAAAAGAGCTGCACTCGTGCCTGGGGTGCTGGTATGGGATGGATGTGAAACCCCATGAAAAGCTCCCCTCTATCCACGTTCACCCCACAATTCTCATCCCCTTAATGCTGCTGACAATATTCCCAACAGAAACACAAATGTGGTACTAGAGGGGAAAACACCACAGGAAAAAAGCGTGGAGATGAGGAGTTTTTACAAACCTTGCTAATTATTTTCTATTCACTTTTAAGACCAAGAGTTTTGKTGTGAGTTTGCATCTTAAATCACAGTGTATCTGAAAACTCTTCAGAGAAAGAACCCAAATCTTCAAAGGAAGCAATGAAGGCTGGTTTTCCTGTCTCCAATTCCCTGGGAAAGGCTGTAACTTTGAAATGGGGTACCAAAGGCAGAGATAATGGGGAATTCTCTGCTGTAATTGTGGGTGATCACCACGGAGTTGATCATTAGAATGGACAGAGTACTAAACCGTGTCCAAGGAGCYGTTCAGCTAATCCCAAAATCATCCCCTGCCTTTCACTGGTGCTGCTCTGAGGTTGACACCTGCATTTTACAGACACACCTTTGGTCAGGTGAATACCACCCAGCTGGTATTTTGATGATTACAACATWTTTTTTATTATCAGACAATATTTTTGCGTTCCTCTCTTCCTTCATATCTCCTTTCGTGGTTCCCCCTTTTTCCTTGTGTGCCAGATGGAATATGAAGGATGAAAGTAAAAGTGAGAAATGGACATTTAGGTGGCAAACATCTAATTAAGTCAGAAATAAATCGGAATTTCTAAAATATTAAAAAAAATATTTCCTTTTAGAATCAGCTCTTTTAATACTATTTGACATCGTTACAGAACTGCACTGTCCTTTGCACRCATCTGGGAACAAACTCATTTCTATTCCTCTGCTGGGTGAAAAGGAGATTGAAATGCATTTCAAACAAGAAGGAATAAAGAAATGTATCCAGGGAACAYGTGGGAATTCAAAGCTAGGCCTGAGACAACATTGTATTTAGCTTTTCCAAAGTATGGCTCTTCATTTAATAATTTGATTTGCTCCACGAAAGATGAAAGAAATATTCATTGGCATGTAAGGAGCGAGCCTTTCTCTGCTGCCTTGACCTCCTCAGCATGTCAGGGCAGAAAACAAAGTGGAAAGCGTGTGTCAGTGATCTTCCCAAAGAGGGAGAGAAGGAAAATGAATGCAGAAACGATCAACAATAATTCAGCAAAGTGCTGCAAGGAGAAAGTGGTTCCTCTTCGGAGCCCTGGCCAACCCCTCAGCTCATCTCCAAGGGCTTCCTGCTGATCTGGGAAAGACTGGGGGAGGGAAACAGGACCAAACTGGCATCAATCCTCGCTCTGTGCCTTCCACTGATGTGCAGGGGCCATTTCCCTCTCAGTGTAAGAAGTTATGAGTGCAATAAGGATCTCCAAAGGTTTGTTTTCGCAGTCTCTGACCTAGGAAACGGCGAATTTCTCAAGTGCCAAAAGAAAGGGCTCCTTGAGAAGAGGAAAAAACCACTGCTGTTAAACTGATCAGCATTACAAATGTTCCTGCCTGATACTAGAGAGAGGGAATTAAAAGTTAAAAGTCTAAAATCTGCTGGCCCAGACACAGACCATTACTCTGATAGCTGTGTTGTGGTCAGCAACTCTGGCGAGTGCAAAAGTGGCCACTCCAACAAGTTCTGAGWGCAGAACACAACTGTGATTCCAAACAGAGGGACCCTCACAAGCATTTGTAATCAGTTAAAACAAAGAGCTAATGAAGCAGGTCGTTATTTCCCCTGTTTGCCTCTAAAAAGGCCAAGGGCCCTTTCAGTCATGATTTTCAGACTTCATAAAAATGATGAAGTCTTTAACTCCCAAACCCACACCTACGGTGATGGAAATTAGCCCATGTAAGAGAACAGGCTCTTATTACTTCTGATGGGGTATTACAAGTCTCAATCAGCGACTGTAAATTCTTTGAGATCTTCAAATGGAAGATAAAATAGGTCTTTGTCTATTATTTATTTACTTATTGACTTATTATTTATGTATCCCTAAGCAGCTCCATCCTGCCAAACCATATTTCTCCTGGCGTCTTTCAGCCTGTGACATTTATATTTTATTATTGACCTCAGTAAATGACATAAAATATGACTTCTACAACCTATGAAAAGATGTGTGCTCAAGATCAGAACTTCATTTCTACCTGCTGTAGGTAYGGAGGAGTCRAACTCCCCGGCGTTATGAAATCTGTGATTTTGTGTGGGGGTTGGAGGCAGRAGTTATCCTTCCATCTCCAGGCGAGCATAAATATTTCAAAGCACACATGATTCTAATTCCATTGGAGCTCGCCTGAAACATCCCAGACTTTTTATTGGAAATGAGATGATAATGTATGGTGGCCTGCAACAGATATACCAGTATTTTAAACCCACTGCTATTGGGCCAAGTGATTATGCAGTGCAGCTGTTGAGTGCTGCACTGGATTCCTCCGTGCTTTATGAGCTGGGGGTGCTGTGCAGCACAGAAGTCAGGGGGKTTTTTGGAACTCTGAATTCAAAACTCTGATTATTCAGGTCTGTCTTGCCTTCCCCCTTCTTGATTTGTGCAGCCAATAACAAAGAGGCGACCACTAAAATCAGCTGTGCCCATTGATCAGGTGAGCACTCACGGCCGAGGCTCTGAAGAAGAGCCAAAATTGTGAWTTCTGTCCGAGCAAGAACAGATAGKAAAGAATCAGTTAATTTGAAGCAGGTTATGGYTTTCTTCAGATATTCAGAATCCTGGAACAAAGCAGCAGTTGCAAATAAAGAGGCCTGGGATCCCTGCTCTCTCGCTGACAGGGTGAAGGGACACCCAAAGAACTCAGACAGGTTTTCCACCRGCACAGCCCAACAGATGGGACATCTATTGATCCTTTCACCTTCCACCTCCTCTTCCAAAAACAGCCCTGCCAACCCCTCCAAGTCCACGTGACTGGATGAAATTCCTTTCTTCCTGCAGTCTTTTGAAGTCTTTGAGAGGGTCATTTGGYGTTACTCAGGAAAAGGTGTCATCACCCTGGACTCCCTGCCTGTTCCAAGGAGAAGTTTCGGGAATCAAAATTGCTGCTCCTCCACAAGGGCTGGTCCATCAGCTGGACCAGGGCACAATGCTCAGATATCTCCTCTATAAAGCGATAATTAAGTTTACTAATACTTCATTAAACATTGATCAGCCTTCCTAGAAATAGCAACATTAGAATCATAATGAAACGGGATCTCTCTTTTTTTCTTTTTTTTTTGCATCCGCTTGTTTTTGAGGCCATCGTAATTGGCTTCATTACAATTAAGAAAGTATTTTTTGAAAAGTCATTTCCCTGGAAATGCTAGGGAACAGTTTGTTCTGCTGGCGACTTCCACGTCAGGCTGCAGAGTGGCTTTAACTCCCTGCGTGCTGCGAGCTCTCTCCTGCCATTCCAGGGATGCCAGTTCAAATTATGCGAGATGGATCCCACCCTTTGTACCCCAAAGGTACTTATTCTGAAAATTGACCATATTAGAGGACTAATTGGCTAAGCCACCATGCTGGCTGATGTGAAATGCTTTCAAACACCATGAAACAGCTGTGTTTATCGGAAATATGAAGAGTGACTTTTTAATAAGGAGATCTGGCAATAATCCAAATTTGTTGAAAGGAACTTACACTTCTGTGTATAATACAATACAAGAGGTAAAGAATGGAAGCCTAAAACAATAGCTTTAAGCCCACAGATTTTGGTGATGAAAGCAGTTACCCAAACAAGGAAAAAAAAATAATTAAGAAACTTGGGCTGGGATTTGCAGAGGTCCTGAGAGAATTCATTAASTGCTTTTTGAATTTCAATGGGAGCTGCTTCCCTGTAACACTTTCAAAGGTTTGTGAAAGTCCCCGTTTTTCTTACTGCCCATTAGGAACAGACTTTAGGGTGATAAATGTAGAGGAATTGCTTACTCAGGTTAGGAAGAACCTGCCTCTGCTTAAATACTGAGCTGCTGAGGATAGGACTGACCAGTCCTAGGATGAATCCTTGGGAAGGGAATTCACATTCCTGGAAAACTCAGGTATTTTTTAAATCCCATAATGGTGCAAARGGGTTGTTTAGCAATGTTTGTCAAGTCCAAGGATGAGCTGAATTCAAACTGATCCCRTCTCACATTCCCATTTCCRGCRAAAATGCTGGGAAATCATGGAACTRGAGAAGAAAAAACAGGCTTTAYCCTCYAAGCAGGGGTAAAATTCAGGTATCACTGATGTTCTTTCCCACATTATGTAGATAAACACAGATGAAAGATCCAAAATGAGATATAAACAGCTGAGCAGTGCAAGAAACAGTGCACAGGGTGGATGGAGGATCTGTTCTGTCCATGAACATCCAGAGGATGGGCAGCGTTGCACATTGTCCATCTCTCAGCTCCAGAAGTCAGAGCGCTGCCGAAAAGAGCAGAGCCACGGTTTCTGCACATCAGGGCTGGCTCTCAGCCCTTTTCTGCTGCTCTGAGCGGTGAAAGGCACCTGGACCCTTTGTTCRCAAACACTTTTCTGCAAGAAATTTCGCAGCAGCACGTGGGAGGCGGGAGGACATTTTGCCAAGGCCCACGGAGTTCCTAGCGAAAGGAAAATATGCTCAAGGCTGTGTTTGAGCTCGGGGTTTATTGGTGTACTCTGGGCTGCTGAGCATTACAGGCTGCTTTTGAAAACCTGTGGAGCTGAACCGAGCACTGGTTCCAGATTCTGGCATGGGCAGGGGGCCAGTTAAGTTAGCTATTTCGAGCAGAATGTTTTAAAACATGTCAGAATTCTGCTGCCTTCGGGAGATCAGAATACTATAGAACTGATTACAGCGGGACAGAAATAAAAATCGTACCTATGGAAAGCACTCCTTCCTTCCAAGACTACAGCTAGAGGTCAAAAATATCCTAATTTAACCTATTTGTGGAATTCCTGCACCCCATCAAGTGCTGTCAACTTCTGCATATTRTTATTATTACTTTTAATACACATGATGCATTCTCATGCATTCTCATGGTAAGATAAAAACTGCTGCTAGGAGAATATATCATGTCTCTCTCTCTCTCATAATGAAATGCAGTTGATAAGTTTACAATAGAAATGTAAATTCTCTTAAGAAACTACAACCTTTATGTGCGTGATGATATAATTCTGCTCCGATACTAAAAAGGGCATGGTAATGGAATCTGTGACTTTGGAGTGATGTATTGCTGTTAAGTTAATAGGACTCCACRTTCCCATTTCTAATATCAGTGTTTTTCCTCCCTTTCATTCTGTAGATGGTAAGCTGATACTACATAAACATTGTTAAAGCTATAGTTCCACGCTACAGTAATTCACTTAACTTTAACATGATTTATGGTTCTGTCAATAGAGGAGGTTGAAAATCCCGAGCTCTGATGCTTAAACACGGGTTCCATATTTAAAGCAATAATGTGCTTTTTGTGTGTGTCTGAAGCTGGAGGAATTTAGCATAAAGCAGAGATAAAAATATTATAGTTCACTGCTCTGTTTAAAGCATATAGTTTAACTCCACGGGCACATCAAAGAGAGCAGAGGAGCCAAATGCAGCACCAGGAAAAGCACGGGCAAGATACTCTGCTCCTTTCGCAGCACTTTATATTATTTTTTAGGGACGCATGAAATCCTGCTAGTATTTTTAACACTCCCCCTTTTCTTCCCCCCCCATTCTCTTGCTCAGATAGATCAGCTCCTTTTGTCAGGATGAGTTTAAATCTGGGTCCACTGTGTTAATCACCCCCCCTTTCTTCTCTCTGGCACTTCCCCTCCAGGCATTTTGCCTCTTTTTTAGGAGATTAAGCTCCCAAGTCATCTCACTGCTCTAACATGTCCTCGCCGGAGCAACACATTAACACAACTCCACTGCAAAAGAGCCCTCTTTAGAAGTTTGCTGCGGGGATGACAAATTAACCCAGCATGGTGTCCCACACATCTATCTCGGTACAAATTATTAGTGTAATAGAGCTTTTAGTTATGCATTTATCTAGTAATTATTGAACGGTTCTACAGAACGGAGCTGAGCAATCGCGGCCCTTTATGAGGCGAGCGCGGTGGGTGGTCTTACAGTTAATTTAGGATGGGACTGTCTAAGCAGCTCACTCACACACAAATTAGCCGAGCAGCCTGCTCCTTTAAATATTTCCTATGTCACAGGCTAACTCCTGACAATACAACAAAGGTAGAGTTTTAATTACACGGTTCCTGACTTTTGTTTAGCTGAGGCTTTAACCCTTTTCTGGCCTCCCTCTCTGCCCTCCCTGCCCRGGGTGCGGCAGTTTGGGGATGGTGTCGTGGCTAAAGCCTGACCTTGAGGCCATCTGTCAGGAAACTGCTTTTCCTTCAGCACTTCAGGCTCTCCAAAGTGAGTGCAGAAAATCAGAACTTTCCTCCCCCTGCCCACTCAGCTGTCCTGACGCTGCGAATGGATCACGCAAACTCATCTGATGGTCACCTCAGCTCCCTTGCCCTTGTGGTGTGAGTGTGTCCCTTTGGCTCTCTGACATCGCCACCCCTTGCTCTTGACCCTCAGAGGGGTCTGTGTGGAGCTGCACCACTTTTTTTTGTCAAAATTCCGAGGGAAGTGGAAGGTTACAGCACTGTGCCAGCTGCCAGCAATGASCAGCCACGGACACTTGCACAGAACACAGTGTCACAAAATGTCTTTTTTACACTGGGAACGGTCACTCTGACTCCTGGCTGACAGGACAGCGAGCAGGCATCAAGACTTTGGTGACCCAGTGCAGGATTCTGACAGAGAAGGACACAGAATCTTTCCAGATATGTGACACAGAGGTTTGGCTGCTTTGGCGTGAACAGAGAGTGATGTGCTGCTTCCCTGGCAGGCCTTGTCCTGATAAAAGCCTAAATGGCAATGGTAATTATGGAGGAAATTAATATAATGGAAACCGAGTTGACTTTCATCCCTTCTTCTCACACACCCAGTTCCTTGGGCTCTTGCCTTCRTGCTGTATTTCTTGCTTCTTGTAATTGTGTTTCTCCTTCATTTATCTTCCTAACATACCATTTCATTGTTGGGTTTTTTTTTTTCCTTTCCTTGCCCTTTCTCCCTTGCTTTTTTGGCTTGCAGGATCCACGCTGTCATATTCTATGGGAATGCTTGAATGCTCTGCAGCTCAGGCTGCTGGACATCCCGGCTTTACAAGATCGTGGTCAATTTAACGTTTCAGCCAGCTCCAGAGTCACCAGAGTGTAAGCAGCAATACAAGGAAGCTTAAAAYCATTTATGAAAATGCTGCTGTGACCCATGGTGTTGAAATCCTTTGCTGTCTGGTGAAGAGTTCAAGTGGTCTGGGAAGTTCTGTGAGATGCCAGCAAACTGTGATGGCTTTGCAGTGCTGTGGTGAGCTGCACTGACCACCAGATAACCTCATGTGCAGGTAACAAAAGTGTGATGAGGAGGAGAGAGATCTGGCTGCTCGAATTTTCCAAGCTTTGAAGTAAATTCTAAAACTGATAGTGATGCTAAAGCCACCCTATAGGTGATCAATTTACCATCTGCCAGACACTGAATCCTAACCACGCTGGTCCAGAGAAGACATATGGTGCATTCATAGAGTCATGCCCAAAAAACTGCCATCATCAAGCGAGGCTCCATGAATCACTTTGCTAGCTTATCACCAAAGAAACTTGGATCTTGCCACCATCTGTTGGAAGCGCTGAGGAGTCACTGAAGCATTGGCATCCCCGCGCCAGTGCTCGCTGCACATCTGGTCCGCTGGTCAGCCAGCTCGGATCCTCRCTCCTGGCTACTGCCCAGCTGGGCYGGGCACTGGCAGCAGMACCAGCGAGGAGAGGAGTGGGTGCACAGCCTTCCACAGCTCTGCACATCCAGAAAATCCCATGGGAGCAGAGATCTTCCAGCGGCTTCACCGCGTGGAGCAGCTCAGAGCTACGAAACCCTCTCAAGKATCTTCGCTTTGTTTCCAAAGTGGCTCACAGGAACTCAGAACTCTGGGACAGCCCAGCGTTGATGTGTGGTGCATCCTCGGGGATGTTTGAAAGATCCAGGAACGTTTTGAGAAGTTACAAATGGCTGGTTGTCAATGACAACACCTGCCATGAGCAGTCTGCAGCTTCTCCTCTGCTATTTCCATCGTGCTTTACAAACGCATCTCACACGCGCATCCAAGTGACAAACTTGCACACATGAACAAGAGAAGGAGATGGAACCTCCTCGTGTTGGCTGGGGAGCTCACTGCCATGGTGACCTACTTACTCACAGCTCCCCTTCCTCCCAAATCTCTCTGCAGACTGGAATTAAATCCTGCTCTTTGTTTTCCAGAGGCCCCTCGTGATGACCTGCCACTGACCATTTACATAATGCACCTTTGTCCACAGGGAGTTTAACCTGAGTGTGCTGCACCATCAGGGACACAACTTCCAGTAACTGCTGGTGGATGAGAATCTCTSCGTTTTATCCTCTTATACGACAGCTTTATTCTCTTCCTGCTGCCACTTGTGATACCTGAAAAGCTTCTCTCCTCTGCTCACTGTCCCTAAAGTACGCTGGAGGCGATGGGATAAAGAACAAAGCTGGATTTGCAGAAAATAATCCATCTCAGTATATTACCCTTTACTAACAGAGTGATTGTTGTGGCAGGAAAATAAACACAGCCAGTGTGCTGYGGAAGAAGAATACTGAGGAGGAATGACCAAAAAGAACAAAGAAGGAAGTCTGGGACAAGATTTTTTTCCAGGATGATGGCACTTAAAAAAAACATGGATGGATTCAAAGGGATTTTTTTTTTCCAAAAGTCTGTGAGATTTTGTTTGAGAACAAGCACAAAATAGAAGATGCTTCTAAATGATGCAAAAGAACAGTTTTGGTTAACTTGTTAGGGACCACAATGATTAAAAAACGTGTTGCTTCTTTATGGAGTTAGCAAAGAACATCTCCTTCCAAACAAACAAAATTTGGGACTGCAAGAATTTTATTTGCTCTCCTGGCTCCCACTGAATGTTCTTCTCACGTAGCCAATGGAAATCCCTCAGCRCACAGAAAAAGTCTTGTGAAAACAGACTGTAGATGAGATTTAAACAAGGCCTCACCAGTGAGACATTTCCTCTCTCAACCACACAAGAATCCAAAGCACAGAGGGTCTAAACAGGGGCAGACAAAGGCAGTCAATGATCTTAAAAAATTAGTGTGAGGTAAAACACAGCTAAATAAAGAAAGGCCTATTAACTAATCAATCAACAACCGAAATCTAAAAGGCTGAACTTCTAAAAGACAGGAATTCGGAGTCAGCTGATGTGCGCTGAATAGAATGTTAATGGAAGCTTCATATTATTCATACTTGTATCACCAATTATCAAGGCTTTTAAAAGAGGATACGTTTGCCAGACAGCTCAGATCCAAATTTCAAGGGGATTCTCTGTAGAGCTTAGATGCCTAAACATCTTCTGAGGGTCTATGTGTATGTCTAAGGGTAATGAATAATTTTTATGGATTAACCACAACAACTCAAACTACAACGAGCAGATTTAACCAAGCACAAAAAACCCCGTGAAGGGCAAGTCTGACCTTGCTTCAACTTTGTGCAACTTCTCCATTTCTCACCACATCACCTGGGCTGTGCAGACAAAGAGGCTCCTCCTGGTTTATGCTGCCCTCAGTGAAACCACRCTGATGCCAAACAGACACTTCCAAATAATTTCTAGGATGAATCGCTAATATCCCTTTTTATGCTTCACCATTCCACCAACTCCTTAATAATCTCCTCTAAATGAGACGAAATTTCACAGCAGAAAGAAACATGTCACAAACCATTCATYCCTATTTTTGTATCTTCCAAAGAGGTTTGTAAGAGGATTCATTCATTTGTGTCTCTTACTATGCCCAAGTGAGTTCCTTTTCAAATGTGAACCCARTATTGCATTCGGTTTTCTAGGCTAAATGCAAATGCATCTTTCTAACAAAAATGTAGAAGAGCATCTAGACCCAGAGGAACATTTCTTTTCACTCGGAAAGTCAGTCAGAAGAGCAACAGGAAGAAAACCAGCCAAAGTACTGCAGGAACCAACTTCAAAGGAGTCCCCTAACAAGGCACAGTGACACCAACAGCACGAGAATAAACGACTGGCAGAAGGAAATCCACGGAGCTGGACGACAGGCGTGGGTCACAAATGATGGATGGGTCCCTGTCTCCAGCAGTGGGATTGAGTCAACGTGATGAATGTTCACACGCAGACGACTCTTCTCTGCACCACACTCCGTCCCTTTGCCCACCCTCTGCCAACAAAACCCCCGGAGAGGCCCCAGAAACCAACGYTGGCCAACGTTGGGAGCTTTCCCAAGCAGCCCAGCCTAGCAGAAGCAGCCTCTGGACGCCCTAACGCTCGGTGGTGTGAAGGCTCTGAGCGCAGCCCCTCGCTGGGCGGTCCCAGGCGGCGATGGCTTTCCGTGGAGCGGCGCCGGCACCGACACCGCGTGCCGTGGCTACCGTTCAATGCCTGGGGGCTCTCGGGAAAGGCCTCACCTCTGGGTCCTGTAATGACAGGTCGATGGTGCTGTGTGAAAGCCGTTCCAAGGGAGGAGGTCTGCGAAGGCGAGGGACTGCTGAAACCAGACTTCTCTGACTTCTTTAATGTAGTTGGCGATGGCATTCCTGGCAAGAATGATTGATAAGTGCAATTTAATAATGCTAGGTCATGGAACGACAGCCTATGCATTGTGAAAGGGGGTGCAGAAGCAGCTAGACACACTTAAAGGACAAATGAAAYGCAACACAACAGCAAGCTGAAAGCTCACTTTTATTTGTGGGTGGTTTTTTTTTGGTTTTTTTTTTTGAAGCAGAAGCAGCCATGGTTTGCTCTGAGCCACRAGGACTAAAAGGCAGCCATATTTTTCTTATGAATCTGAAAGATGGAAAAGATGCGGCTTATTATTGCTGCTGAAACCTACTCTGCTTTATTTTTAGAAATCTGTAATAGCTGGAGCATTTGGATTTTTACAGTTTTTTTATGAGTTCTGTCTTTCACTCCTTGGTTTAGTAGATTATTGCAAGTGGATCTTTTAAATGTGCCGCACGACTCAAGGCACAACTCGAGAATGGAGTTCTCTGAGTTCAAACTCTGCCTCCCCTTACTCTCTTGACTTCAAAGGTATTTGAAAGTTACATGTTTAAGTGGTTCCCTTTTGCTTTCAATCTTTTTTTTTTTTAAAGGGTGAATGGTATTTGGGTCTCAATATTAGAAGCCGCACTGGAATTATTTCAGAGTGGTTATAATGCCCTTGGACTGTATCAAAGGCTTCCAGTGGAAATCAGAGTTGAGTTGTCACTGGGTGAAGCCTCTGCCATGGACAGGCAGAAATGGGGTGGTGATGATCTGACTGGTTTGGCACAAAGGGTAAAACTCCTGTTGATGCCATGTCAGGGCTGTTGCATAAAAAAAATTAATGGAATAAATATATTGCAACAGGTTTTTAAAACCAGAGCCTTTTCTCTAGATGGTAGATGCTTGGATGAAAGAATTTCACAGTATATAAATTRAAAGAATGCATCTTTGTCTGTATTAGTTTATATTTTTGCAGTTCTAGATGTATCTGGGTGTTCTGATTATCAGAATGGATCCTGAAATCTTAAAATTTCCAGTATATGCAGCYCATCAGGCATTCTGCATATCCGTAGGGGTATAGCAAGACAAAGGTTGAGATTTCAGGTGGAGAAGAAAAAATATCAGGTAATGTGCAAGCTGGACTTCCATTAGCAAAGTCATTCAATTTTATTTCCATCTCTGTATTTTATAGTATTTAATTGTTAAAAAAGTAAAGAGAGAGGCCTGGACAAGATTATCTCTGGGCTATATTATTAACTTTATATTTAATAAGACTGGTTTTATAGTCCCTGGGATGTTGATTGCARTATGCAGGAGGAGCCTTCTTGTACTTTATACTCTGCACTGCTGGGTCTTAATGGTTTCAGGGAGGCTTTGCAGTTTGTATTTCTGTAAGTTAAATAAAGGAAGGGAATGGTTTCAGTTCCAGTGTTGTACTTGCAGCTTTCTGCCTCGAAACTTGTTTGCTGCAGGGTTTGCTGCTGTGGTGGCTTTTCCCCCATAGCAGGAAAGGTTACAGACTTAACCTTTTAAAAATCAAAGTTTAGAAGTGACTATGGTGCAAGAAAAATATTGGGCTGGGGATTTTTGGTTGGGTGTTTTTGTTTTTTTTTTTTTATATATTGGTCTTAAGGACTTTGGAGTAGGAACAAAAGCAAAGATTGGTTCATTTTGGGGAGAAGAGGGGAAAAGGAGATTGAACGGAGGTGTTTCAATAAAATATTCCCATGCAGCCTGCTGAAATTCTGCTGCAATGGGAYGTAACTTGAGTTATGGAATGTCCATATTCAGGACAAGGACACTCCAAGGAATTAACGGGGCTGTTGACCCAGATTCCCCTGTGATGGAAGAACTGGGAATGGAAACACCAAAGGAGTGGCAACTCCGGCCCTGAGTGCAAAATATTGTGGACAGTCCAAGCAACTTTAATGCTCAGGGAAGGGAACAGTAAAATCTGGGAGCTTGGGAGCTCAGGAGTTCCCTGCTTTCCCTGGCTACAAACCCTCTTTGGGTTATGGGGACGATAATAAAGCTTTCTAAAAAAAATGAAACAGCTTTTCTTTTGCCCCTGTGTTAAAAAGAAAAACAAAAACCAACCCTGCACGATTCATCTCTGAACCACGGCAGGGAGAAGGGGCAGAGGCAGTGGAATGGTTTAAAGCTGCAGCACTTTGGTGTGATTGTTCCAAACACTGGAACTTGAGGAGCTACAAAGGAGCTGAGGAATGACCTTGAGGGTGGCAATGCTGAGCAGTGTCATGTTCATATGGGGATGGGTTTTATAAGGTCGAGGCAGAGGCTTTCATGTGAAAATAGAGATTTTGATGTAACCCCRTGCAGGGAAATTGAGTAGAAAAACAAACTGAAGCGCCGATAATTGGTCGCTACTCTTGCTCTATTTGTTTGTTATCRTTCTGATTGCCATTATTATCACAAGTTTGGTTCATTTATTTATTTTTTTCCGGGGTATTTTGAAATGTATTGGTTTGGAACAGTCCAACTATACCATGTTTTTGTTTTGTTTGGGGTTTGTAATGACACATTTTATTTTGAGTGATCACATCCATCAGATCTCAAGAAAAAAAAAATGGCTGCTTCCTAGTTCAGAAGAATATGCAAACAGGAGCTTAATTACATCACTTAATATTGACCAAGAGAAAGAAGAAGATGAGCTTGCCAGCTCATTTCCAAAGCATGTTTTGTCCTTTAAGAGGGGAGGGTATGACAGAAAGTTAGGCAGTGCAAAGCAATTAGCATCATTCACATTTTATGTTGCGCTAGCATGGTGCTCTAGCAGCAAAATTCAAACATTCTTTGAATGGGTTAATAAAAGAAGAAATACAGTCGGCATGCAAGAAAAAGGTTTCCAAGAACAAGCCAAAATATGTCCCATTCTTCTAAATTTATCACAGCCATGTCACATTATCCTTGAGACTGCCAGGAATGTCAATTTTTTTGCAATTTAAAAAAAATATCTCATTTAGCACCATATGTTTGGTTAATGTGCCTGATATATCCTGCGTATTCTTTAGTCCATCCATTTCTAATACTCATTTTCTCTCTCTTTTTTTTTTTTCCTCCCCTTGCTAAGCCATATGTTACAATGCTGGTCATTCTATCGAAGCTCCTTTTGGGAGCTGAGATCGAGGGAGCTCTGCTTTAATCTCCCAGAAAAACTTTTGAATTCTACAAAGTCTCACTCAGGTGAGCAGTCTCAACACTTGAGTTAGCTGTAGGTGCCACAAAAAYCAGGCCACCTATGAGGTGGCACAGTATACGTTAACCACGAGGAAGGAACTTAAAGGCAGGTGGCTAAATACAGAGTTAGGTGTTTAATTTTTGGCACCCACGTTTGAGACTCTGGGCTGGTTTTTAAGGGTCTTCTGTTCCACACCTAATGAGTTTTAACACATTTAGCGGCCCCCAGCCCGCAGGGCCCCTCCTGTGCTGCTCAGGGATGCAGGAAATTAAAAAGTTAAGGCTGAAGGTGGCTYGGGCAGAGCTGGGGATGCATCCCGGGAGGATGCTGCTGCCTTGCACGGCTTTCCTCCGCATTGGTCCCRGGAGCCAGCGATTACTGGGGACCACTGCACTGAAAATCAGGTTTCAGCATTTCCCAGGACCCCAAGGAAAGGGGCAGTGCCAGCTCTAAGGACACCTCTGAGTCCCTGCTCTCCTCTGTCTGCTCTCTGGTGCGGGGCAGCGACAAATTAGAAAATCCCCCAGCCCGTCTCAGCTGCGCTGGCCGGTGGAGAGGGAACGGAGCCAAGGATCCTCCCCGCTCCCTGCCTCTCTGCATCCATCTGCTCCGAGCAAGGGATAAACAAGAACAGCCAGAACACAACGGCTGGGTAACCCAGGTGGGGGTTAAAAGTGTTCCTCGCTATTCTGGGGGTAGGACTCTTGTCCAAATCACAGCCACACCTGGCGCTTTTAGGAAATGCGGCTTTCAGGATCCGGGTCTGAGTCTCCTCTGAATGTTATTTAGAGCGTGAGAGAAGAAAATCAGACTTTGTCTATTTCTGTCTYATGGCAGCTTTTAACTACAGAATAAATGGAGAAGTTAATTACTAAATAAAAAGAGAAAATAAAGGGGATTTGTGGCATAAAACGCAGATGGAAGCCTGAGTGGGTGCGCTACTTTAACTTASTGTGCTTGTGTTCATGTGATTCTGCATGTGTGCCAAACATACATGGTCTGAGCCTGCTCCCATTAACACAAATCTGCTTTTTTCACTGGACAGAGGGAACCTGATCAAAGACCATGATGGTGCTAAATGGAACAAGATGCGCGCTTTGGTATTTTTTTTTTTTTTCCAAAAGGAAATATTAATTTGACATTGGTTTTTTCAGCCGAGAAGAATTTTMATTGCGGTACACAATAAGCAGAAAATTCAGACAACAATAATCTTGAAACTGTTAGCAGCATTATGTTTCTATCAAGGAATTTGTGCGCCTTTTCAACATTAGAGCTTTCTGAATTTTCATTAATTTGGCGTTTCCCTGAACACACGAGTTATTTTGTTCATTCCACATCATGCATCACACCCTTCTGCTCAATGCATAATGCAAGCGCAAATGGGATCCTCGTCCTTGGGAGACTCTGGTTACTGGAGCCATTGGATGTCGAAGTCCCGCAGAAAGACTTTCCAAAACTCTGCACTTCGCAAACCTCCAGCCCAAGTTTAATCAGTGAGTGCACGGGAAAACTTGGTGTTCCTCATCTTCTAAGGGGCACTGGAGCACTGTGGTGGGTTTAATTCCTCTACCTCCTCATGTTTGCCAGCACTAGAAACGCACCACATGAGAGTCTTCCTTGGGCACAGCTAAAAGGTCTTCGAATGTTCATGTGTGAGGCTGATATATATTTAAATGGACCAGAAAATGATGCGTGAGGAYTGGATGCACAAATCCTTCCCAGAACAAACAAATATCTCTTTGCACCCGCCACGTGCCTTTCTAAAAAACCAGGGTTAACTTTGGCAGAGTGAACGGAGTCACGGCAAGAGCAGAACAAGCCCCCTTCTCTCCAAACCTACACCTCTAAATCCATCCAATTTCACTTGATTAATTACAAACATCAACCCTGCCTGCACACATCTCACACAACAACTCCATCTCTTGTTAGCTACACTGGCAGGCCAGCTCGTGCTCATCTCCAAAGACCACCTCTGGATAATCACCCCAATATTCCCAGCAACTCTCTGCCACTAGACTCGATGGAGATTGCACAACAAAAGCTCTGAGTGAAACATGGTCTGGATCCTCCTTCCCAAGGCACACTAGGAAAAGGAACCACGGAAGCTCAGKTATTACCAGGTGGACCATGAACTCRACAACATGCAGAACAAATAGATGATGCAGAAAAACAAATCAGCTGTTGAAGAAAAAAAAAACCTGATATATGGGAAGCATTTTTCAAAGAATTTTCATCCTTCTGTGTGAATTACTCCAGCAATTCCACTGAAATCAGTACCAACAGAAATGCTGATCAGCTGCTATATTTTTTTCTCCCCCAATTCCTGGGGAATGGAATTCTTAATTTCAAGCTTCTTGAAATGTTGACGGCTACGCTCCTGCCAGTCACAACGAGCCTGTTCTATTTAGTGCTGAGCAAACTTTGTCATCAGCCGAGATACGATCGCGCTGACTGCCATCCATCAGTTTACTGTATTAATTGCTCCAGTATACACAAAATACAACACAGATGGAAATTCACTCATCCTAATGAAGTGCTCTTTAGTTTCCACGTTCTGAACGGGTACTGGCTCCCCTGGTTGCAGCCGGAGTTGCCGTGATCACTGATTAACTACCTGCCAGCAGAGCACCTCGCTTCACAGGACTAAATCCAGCTTAATAAACGGTGATTTTTTTTATTTTTTTTTTTTTTACAGAAGAAAAAATGAAAGCTCCCCCTCTATCCACTTATCAAACTACTGCATATGCATCACCAACACACACATCCAGTTTCCTCAGAACTCGACATCTGACAGATCATCGGGAAAACAGAGCTAATCTATCCGTACCCATCAACATCGTATCATAGGTGACTGCCAGATACTTAAGAAGCCATCCAAAAGAAATGTCACAACTCTTTTTCAAGGCACTACAAAAGGAATGTTCCAAATAAAATAAAGCAAATGCACGTACGAGTAAATGAGCCAAAGAACTTAATAAAAAGAGATTGATTAAAATGAGGACCAGAATGTTCAAAAAGGACTGAGAGAGAGAGAGGTGCCAAAGGCGCATTAAATGGATTCAATGGCTTTAGGTTTTAAATRCTTTTGGACTCCTCAGCAATTTTTAGCCAAAAATGATAATTCAAGTTAGAATCGAAATTCTGATGTCACTTAGGGAAGAAGAAGGTTGAAATTTCTCCTTTGCAAATGAGCAAATGAGCACCGATCCATTTGTGAAAGAGAAATCTCAGTTTGTAGTGATGGACAACCTTGCCTACAGAATTTTAAAGCCGAGCACTATAATATTCACAATTATTTTAAAATCTTACCCCATGAAAGTCTGCCTAAATTGTTTGGTACAATGTTCTTGTAGAGT
Organism: Malurus melanocephalus; assembly: GCF_030028575.1. Lineage (NCBI taxonomy): Eukaryota > Metazoa > Chordata > Aves > Passeriformes > Maluridae > Malurus > Malurus melanocephalus. The sequence goes on from NW_026623357.1 coordinate 965,698, forward strand.
GTATTACCTCRTCTGTATCTGTGTTTACAGCATCATCTGGATTGTTTTAGATCATTTGARTGAGGCTTCATTCCTGCTCTGCCACCCAAGCAGTTCTTTCAATAACTAATAAACTAGTACTCAACACCTTACCAATTCCTTCAAAACATAATTTTGTGAGTTACATTTTTAAAAACTTTAATAAGAGCAATAAACAGCAAGRTAACAGTTCAATTTTCCCTTTGAGTTAATGTCAGCTTCGGCATCATTTTCCATTGTATAAATATATATTGCAAGAAGAACAAAAACAAAAAATAAATTTCTAATGACGTCTTTAGACATCTCGTCTAAAATTCATGACTGCATTTGTTTCATTTCAAATGCTACTTGAGAGTTTTTCAGCACACTTGGCAGATTAGATATAGCAGCAGGGACAAACTGCAGCCATCCATAGGAGAATATACCTTTATGTGGGTGCTTTGGGGATGGAACATCTATAGCTGCAAGGCAAAAAATGCCATCATAAATTTGGATGGCATTTACAAAGCCCTCTAAAAAGTCTTTGCATATGATTATAGCTGAGGTATGATATTTTTGCAAGTAAAAGACCCAGAATAGATTTATGTTTCAACTATATCTTCCTGAGATGCATATGGATCTTAAATTGCAAGTGATACGAAAGGGGATTTTAGTAACTGAAGAGGATGGAGTCAAAAATTTTTTTTGGGGATTTTATTTATTTTTTTATTTATTTTCCAAAAAAAATCATTTGCTCATTATCTGGATGTCATCAAACCATCATTGGCTACCCAGGCTATATATAACAATGATGGCTGCTGAACGCCCCAGGCATGGGATGGAGATGGGTAAATATGCAGATTTTTTCGACTTGTGACCTCAGTTACTGCACGGTAATGTTTTCAAATGACTTTTATGATGACAAGACTAGGTTTGGTGCTAATATTGGTTTTGAAGATTTAATCGGTGTACACTGCCATTGAACATGTGCTTTAATTAACAAAAGAGCTGTGGCCAGGATTGAAAACAGCCCAGGTGATTTACCACGGACTGTAAAGCCACCTGATTTTCTGCACAATTTGAGGTGAAGAGTTTATAGGTTATTCCAAAGGAAGAACGRGCTGCAAGCTGGATTCGTGTGCGCCGTACCCAGGGATTTATAATTTGGCAGGTCAGGAGTGCACTCATGGAACTGTGATGTTTTGCTGTCCAGTGGTTCCTGGTGTTTTTACCCTCTGGCTGCCTGGGTTTGACAGCCATGGGACTGAACACCCACAACACCAGAAATAATTCCCAGCTGCCCTACAGCTGCTGTGCTTTTTCCTGGGAATGTCCATTTCCAGCCTGGAATATCACTGGGCACCAGCAGCTCCCAGGCAGAATGAGACTGACAGAGCATCCCAGAAGGTGACAGCAGACAGGTGACAGCACACAGGTGACATCAGCCTCCCCTGTCTGCATCCCCATCCCTTTTAGGATTCCCTGGGGGAAGGCAGAGCACGGCTCTTTGGCTTTGGGATGATTTCCAGGAGAGCCCTGCTGCTCTGCAGCTCTGCTCCTGGGAGCTGCCCAGCCCCTCTGTCACCCTCTCAGCAGGTGACAACACCCCTGACAGAGAGGCTGAGGGCTCCCAGGGAAAATCCCCCTGCAAATTCCACAAAAACAGGCAGGGCAAAGGGCAGAGGTGACGTGTGAGTGCTCCCTCCAGCGCTGGCACTCCAGCAAAGTGCTTGGCACCAGCTCTGTCCTTACTAGACACAGGAGAATCCACACCTGGGACATCCCCCCCACAACCAACACAAAAAAAAAAAAAAATCAAAAAAAATCTGTGCACCGAGAACAAGAGCATTGGCATTGTTTGAATAAGCACACCCACCATGAAGTGCTCCGCGGTGTTCGGGGTTTCTTAGATATCCTGATTTTATAAAAAGAAAGTAAAAGAAGAAAAAAGAAACAAGGTGAGAGAGAACACTATCATATTTCGTAGCAAGCAGGATACTGTGTGAAATCTTGGCCCAGTGAAGTGATAAAGGGGAAGCTTTCAGTTTGCTTGAGGGAAAACTTAGGAGCAAATAGCGAAATTACCAAAATACCACATTGCAGAAAATGGGTGCGTTTAGGTTCAATTAAGCTGTAAAAAGGAAAATGGCACTTTAGCTTACAAAAACCCAGGGACACAGGGAGCTATCAGAGGCAACTTTACAAGATTTGTGTGCGTGAGGATGCTGCTTCACTGGACCAAGAAAGCTACAGTATGGGACAGGATTTTTCTTTCATCAGACACTTTTGCTAGATAGCTTTGTCCAAACCTCAGAAACTGCTGCTSTGGCATTATGAAATAATCCTACATAACTCGATCTCATGAGCTTAGGAACACAGAAAAACAGCCATGCCAAATCAGATTACAGGGATCCACCTAGTCCAGAGTCCTCTCCCTGACAGTGGGAACTAATGGACGCCTAGAAAAGAGTGCAAGACCAGGGAAAGCAWACAGTGATAATTCTCCAAAACACTCTCCCAACCATTTGTCATTCAAGGACTTGTAGGACAAAGTTGGTATCGTTCTATCGAAGCTGCTCRAATCCAAATGCAGATTTACACCCCACCCTCCTCCCCTTTTTTTTTTTTAATTTTATTTATTTTTTTTTTATTTCTACCCCCATGAGATTTCTACCAGTCACACAGAAAAGTTTTCACAGTTTGGTGCTGGCAAGTCCAGCGTTCTTGCCACTAACTCAGAATGAGCTAACAGCTTTCAAGYCCAATGATGTTATGTGTATAAGAGCATCCAACACTTTTTCCTACGTAAAAAAGTGACGTGTGCTGAGGTGCTCTGAGTGTCAATACTTTGGGAGATTTGAGTATTTTAATAATTTTTTTTTTTCAAAAAAAAAAGGCAAGAATCTGGCTGTAAATTGATATTAACATTTTTTCAGTATATGTGTAAAACACATGTTTCAGAAGAATAGAAGAGAGAAACTGTCACTCACTGGGAAGCTTTAGAGCTATCTGGCTCCCTGGGAAACTGCATGCAACTATTCTGGTGTCCAAGGGTTTGACCAGTGAGTTTCCTCTTCCTGCAAAGAATGAATGCAGAAGTAATAGAGAGTCTGAGGGGGAAGATTTTAGCAAATGGCTAAAAAAGATAATCCTATTCTGCCCACTGCAGCAGGTAGGAAGCAGGTGGTGGTGGTCGAAGAAATAGGGTGGGAGAGGGGGAGATTTTAGAAAGTTTAAATTTTCTAATCGAATCGGTGCCTACACGTGAATTTTTTACTTCATTTGTTAAAAGAATCAGTAAAATCAGGGGTCTTAAAAAAAAAGACTTATCGTTACATTTTTGATGGCATATTGACTTTGTAAGAGTCTACAGGCAGGAGTGATATATCAGGGAGTCCCTATAACTTTACTTAAAGCAAAAATTAGAAAGTGATCGAAAAGTTTTATAGAGGAGAGCAGAAACATAATTTTAAGCCTCTTAAAATTGCCTGAACTGTGAAATCAAGTAATGAACACTAGAAAAGGATCTGTCAGCTGGAATCAGAGCTCAGACTAGTCAGCATTTTCTTCCTAAACCTTATTATGGCAAAGATTTTTCATCTCTGCACTCTGTTCAGCCCAACAAATAAACCGACTTGACCTCCACCTGTTACCCGGTGAAGTTGGCTGTCATCTCTGACTAAACCCTTTTCTTTCCTTTCAAAGCCCTCGGCACCACTGAGAAGGTGGGAAGACACAGCTGTGCACTGACTCAAATTGATACCAGCTCATAACCAGACAGCGTTTCACAGTACAAATTACAAGCGACACAGGAGAGGGGAGAAAAGTGTAAAAAAAAAAAAAAAATGTAGTGCCAACGAATTCTGGAAGGGGGCAACATTTTTTTCATCCATTAAACAATGAGATTTTCATAAAAATAAGTTATTTTTGGGTTGTTTTTTTTTTTTTCTTTTTGTGTGTGATTTTATGGACTAACGTTGGAGGCAAGAAACATTTTGCTCGTGCCACAACAACGGACCTGCGCCAGCACCACGGAGGAAGGGCTGCAGAGCGAAATGGAAGCTTTTTTGTGCTTCCATTACGTGTGAAATTTTATATTTCATAAGTTGAGCGCATCAAACTGCTTCAAAGAGGTTCAGCTCCAGCTGCAGGTAGGTTCCCAGACTCAGGAATGAGTTGCAGCTATAGATTGAGTAAAAAGAATTCAATATTGTGGAACACGGGACAGCGAGGAATGAGCCACGAGGAAACCCGTGTGGCTGCTGCAGTCGTTCCTTCAAATATATCACCGTGGCAAAACCATGTGAGAAGCCTCCCAGTACAAAGGCRTATCAGAAAAAGCCGTTTCATATGAAGTTGGACTTCTCTGGGTGATTAATGCTGCGTTCAACAAAGGAGACAGTGTCTGTCTAATTACATTAAATACTTATCTTCTAGGGATTGGCAGGGTGTTTCTGCTCAATGTCACTTTTCATGACAATGTAATGATAGATCCGTTTACTTACCAGTGCCATTAGCAAAAATTGTACTGTTTTCTCAACTGCCCTCGTATCGCGAAAATATTTGATTAACATACTGCAGCTTATCTAATACTCTAAGCAACATATTCTGCATAGTTTTCTCTCTATTAAAAGAACAAGATTACAGCTTGTAAAATTTTCATTGCACTCACACAGAAATAAATGAATAATGTGTGATAATAGTTCAAGTGTCTTACTGGTTCACAGAACAGGTTTATTTGATTTAAAATATTAACTTGTACTTAAAATATTAAGATTTTGGGGGAAACAAGCAAATAAACAAAGTCAGTACTCTGAGGCACTACTTCTCATCCAGGCTTTAGTTATTATTTCCTTTTCATTTCAGCACATCTTTTGAAACTTTTAATACCTTAGGGGAGGAAAAAAAAGAAAAGAAAAAAAAAGAAAAAAAGCTTTCATTCCTTTGCTGAAAAATAGATATGGCCATCTCCCAAGTCTTTAAAATTCACCACATCGTGAACTGACTCTTCGGAGTCATGCTACTGTGCCAACATCCAGCAAACAATAACCCTCTGGAAGAATGCACCCGGCCAAGGCAGTTTATATAGTAACAAGATAATTTCATAAACTTATATTGAAGAGCGAGGGCTGTGATGTAACATTCTAGCAGTATATATCAGCTACCTGATATTTACTAACAAGGTTAAACTCCTATCTGTTTGTCTCAGCACTCTTCATAATTCACTTTTTAATGGATGGACAGGAAAAGTCAGCAGCGTGTGGCACGGATCATTTCTGAAATAGGACAAGACAGCTCGCGGCAGAGAAGCTGCTCCAAAAACACCCTTCCCGTTCCCCCAAAATCACGTCAAGCCTCTGCTTGGCAACCCCAATGCTTCGACCCTACTCATGAATCCTTTGGGAAGGGGTGGGTTTGTGTTTCCATTTCTAAATAAAAATGGAAAGCGAAGGGTCCCGAGGAAAAGGTGCCCCCGTGATGGGATTGCGCACGGAGCATTGGCTTTGGGATCCTCAGGACGGCGTTCCCAGGCAGGAGGAGGCACGTGGGGATGCTTTCCCCTCATCAGGATTGAGGAAAAAGGMCCCATTTTGTGGCAGCTCCTCGCAAAATGGCAGCGAGGACGCGCCCAGATCGCCTGGCGCCAGCACGGCACCGTCGACCAAAAACCGCCTCGAAATCCCAAAACCGCCTCGAAAATCCCCAAAACCGCCTCAAAAATCCCTCGCGAGTGACTCTCGCGGCGAGAGGATGACACCCCAGCCAACTGCCACATGCGACTCTCCAAATTAATAATGGATTTAGGATATTCATTCCCCGGGCTGCGAGGGCTCGGGGTGTGTCTGCAATTATCGGGATATAAGTCTGACACGCATTATCCTCCGATCAATGTCGTTCCCCTCGGTAGCCAACAGATTATCAGCAGCTTTGTGATATTCCAGGTGTCAAGGAAGAATTAAAAGCCGCAACAATCGCCCGAACAAAGGGACAAAAGATGGGATACGTGTTTCTGAGCCCTGCATATCAATTTAATATGTGCAGCTGACAATGATGCAAATGTCCTCGGGAGAGAGGCAGCGAGATCCGTGCCCAAACATACACACACCACTGTCAGCAAGATGGCAGGGAACAGAAGCAGTAGGATTCCCAGCCCAGGACACATGCCTCAGCAGGCAGAGCAACCCAACGAAACAATCCTCTGGTTGGGGAGAATTTTGGAAGCACCTGATTATGGAAAAGGGCCCTAAACAAGCCAGATGGTACTTTTAGCTGGCAGCAGAAAGTAGGAGACAGCCAAAAACATTACAGCATTTCCCCAAGAGGCCAGCAAATCGATTTTTAACCATTCTTTTTTTTAAAGTGGCGCTGTGGATGTGATAAAATAATGTTTCGGTGCCTTTTTAAAATGGCTAATTTTGCGAATAACACGCTTAAGGAGGACACAACTGGAAGAGAGGAGAAAGCAATGGGTTTTGACTTTCCCAGGGTGGTTGTATATTTGACATCAAGTTTCTATTCAGTCTCTGCCACTGTTTGCTCAGAATTAAGTGCCGGTTTTTGTTCAGGGTTTTTCCACGTAACATTAAAGAGAAAAATCCAGCAAAAGCAGAGAAATAGCCCTGTAAAATCACCATAGCCCAACAGTTCACAGGGCATGGGAGAAATGTGGTTAGGAAGCCTGATTCGTCCTCTTTAAACCTTTCCCCAAAAAATTATTTGGTTTCTAGATGATCATTTTTTAACAGAGGACAAACAATTTCTTAAATACTCACAAGGAGCCATTTGCTGGGGGATAAAATGCAGCTTTTTGGGGGAATCTTCTAATTTTYAAAACCTCCAGAATTTGCAATTCTGCCTGGATGACAGGGGTTTTCTCAGGGATCAGGTGGATGTCAAAGGCCAAACCTTGCCTTTGGCAGGCAGAAGCAGCTCAGGTTTTGTGTGGCCAAGGGATTTTCACTCCAGGATGGAGGACAGGGGTGGATTTTAGGGACTGAGAGGGCAGAGCAAGGCAGAGGAACCGAGTGGGAATGAGCATCAATCACCCTTTGACTCAAAGCTGCACCTCACACTCAGGGCTGGCCACGCTCCGAGCAAGGGCCAGGATGATGCTTCACTTCCATTTGCTGGGATTTTGGTTAAAAGGAAAAGCAARCCCCAGGACAGGGTTAAACCTGGACTAGATCCAAAGTGCTTTCTCCTGTTCAGAGCAAGGTGGTGCATTAGTGTGCTGCATCATGGATAATACTCCTGGAGACAAACGTGGGCTGCTGCAATAAAACACTGAACGCGAAAGGAGATAATCCATACATTAATATATTTTAAAATCTTGTTGATTGTAAATCCTTTTTTTTTTAAATAAAAGTATTTCCCTCCTAGAGGTGGTACCTAAGACTTTGCCTCCAGCCCTTGCTGATATAAAATAGCCCCTTTTTTTCCAGAATGCTGCTCTTGGGGCTGAGAACTGCAGGTACTACCTCACTCATCTGGCTTTTGGGGGTTCAAAGATCTGCACACAAGTCCCATYGAGGCAGATGAAGGCTATGCACAAAACAGTAAAACAGCCTATGATTTCCCAGCTAATTTTAGCAAGAGGATCTCTTATGTTATGTTTTTTGGTGTTTATCACACCAGAAATAGCAAGGGAGGAGCAGAAAGGATGATCTCTCTGTGCTGGAGCAGTGTGGACAAGAAGAGCTGGAGGATGCTGTGGATCTCTGCTCTACCCTGAGCAAGGTGGAACCAGAACAGAGCTCTGGAGCAGTGCTAGATGAACACACTGCTGAGAGTGGAGATACTTTGGAGCTGGAAATGGAAAGGATTTAAACATCTCTCCTTGTTTAGGCTCTCTGTGGGGTCACTGCATTCACAGAGCGATCTCTGGGTGCGAGTCACAGAACACCCCCTGACATTCCTGCAGGTCAAAGATGGCTCTGCAACCACTCAGGCAAATTGTTACCTGAGCTAACAGGCTGCTGGATGGATTTCTGTGCTTCTCTCTGCTCGCTGACTGCTGTGGTCAAAGCGTTGGGGCAGCACTTAACTCGGAGCAAAGTAAAGAAAGTAACCGGGGGATGATTTATTCACTGCTGCTGGCGGTGAAAAAGAAAACYGCTGAGAAGCATCCGGAAAAATGATCGGGAGACAGACAAAAGAAGTGGTTCTTCCTTATCCAGCACGGAGTAAAACTCGAATTTTGTGCTGTGGGGTGTTGTGGAGGCCAAAATAAAGATGGGGTTAAAAGCACATCTCTGAAAGGGAAGTTCACCGAAGGCAGTCAGGCACAAAGGTGGGAACAGAGCCTCTGGCTCATGAAACCGAGCTGTTTGCTGCCAAAATCCATGAGGCTGTGCTCTGAAAAGCATCACTGGGTGCCTCTCCTGCTGTTGTTATCTTTCCTWAAGTGTCCACCACCAGCCCTTGTCAGACACAAGGTGAGCCTCTGGTCTGGCTGAGAAGAGCCATTTGTTCCTCCCTGTGAGCAGATGCCAGATCCTGGGATGGAATGTGCTGTACCTGGCAGCTGAGGAGCASGAAAATTGCAGCAGGCATCCAGCACAATGAAATTAAGGAGAAMTGCTCCTCACCTGGTGCAGAAGCAGGGGCGCATCTGAAGTCAAAGTGGGAGAAAATGTGGGAAAGAGACTGGAAAAAAGAGATGAGATATTGTCTTCTTCCTGTACCTGATGGTCGTGTACCATCTTCTGGAAGTGCCCAAGGCAYTGGGACAGTGGAAARTGTCCYTGCCCCTGGTAGGGYGTGGAATGGGATGAGCTTTGRGGTCTCTYCCAGCCCAACCCATTCCATGATTCTCCARTTCTCCCTGTCTCATAACACCTTCCCTTGCACCTTTCATCTTYGGGTGAAAATGYYTCCTTTCAAATAAAGCCTTTTTTCTCCCCTAAAGCCAGGATCAAGCATGTGCAGGGAGCACAGTAGCTGCACTGTGTGCTGTGCACTGGAGTGATGGTTGTACTGGGAATGTTAATAAACAGTGCCCAGAGCAGAACTCCTGCATGAAAAAAGGGTGTATGTTACATCTCTCCCCCTCTCCCCTGTCTCATGCAATATTTACACAGCTGTGCTTTGTAAAAAAGTGCAGAGGGGGGGTTYATTATTATTTTTTGGTAATTTATTTACCTAAGATAGCCCAGCATCTGTTTTGTGGTGAGTTTCTTTCACAAAGTTTCACAGTTGCCTTGACTGATGCAAAAGGAGGTCACGCTCCTTTACTCAGTGATCTCAAAACCATTTGTTTCGAACATTTAGCCATTCTCTTTGGCTAATTTGTGCTCTGCTCTGTGTTTTTGGTTTGTCCTCTGCTTGGAAATGTGCACCCCTGGGGGAGCCGATCTGGCTAGGTGAGTATTTTAGTTATCTGTTTTATAAAATGCAGAAGTGCACAGGAATTTGCAATAATATGCATCATTTACTGGCTCTCAATATGTACTGTATATTGGCTCTGAAGATTACTAATATTTTCCAGCTGCCTCAAGAAAAAAAAAAAAGAAAGAAAGAGTTCAATGGAGTCTTTGCAGTGGGTCCTTTCCCATGACTGCCTGCACAGGTGATGAAGACTTTCCTGTGTCCTGAGGAATTAATAAGCCTGAACATTTCTATAGCAGCAGCATACCACGGGAGATAAAATATTGCTTCTGCTTCCCAAACACATTAGAAAAAGCAAGTCTGCTGATCTCAACTGCTAAGACAGCACATGAAAGGAATGCAGTCCATTTCCCAACCAAGATCTAATCTATAGGAGAGTTTATAGATCCAAGTCAACATCCTGAATTGGTCCCAGAAGCAAACAAGAAGACTAGTTGAATTTTTAAAAGACAGGTACAGTACTTTGAATGTGTTTAATGCCATTTTGCAGCTAAACAGCCCCATGCTGCAGTATCAGATGATTTTCAAGGATATCTGGGTGGGAGGAGACCTGTCTGGAGCTCACAAAGATTCGGGTTAGACAGACCCCAAATCAGCAAGAAATGCACAGCCATAGTCAGCCAGGGGAGCTTCTGTCTGTCAGAGCTCACCTCTGGAAAGGAAATKTCTGCTTTTGTCCCCATACCAGGGAAGGTGACACTTCTCACTTGGTGTCCAAAGAGAAGCCCAAGCCACACCCCTGCTTTAAGTTCCAGTTGTGGGCTGATGTGGACAGAGGGTGAGGGCTCCCCTGRATCCCTGGAAGTGTCCAAGGCCAGGCTGGACAGGGCTCTGAGCACCCTGGGATGSTGGAATTGGGTGGGCTTTARGATCCCTTCCAGGCCAAACCTGGAATCTGATTCTCAGATTCTCTGATCAACAATGGGTGGTAACAAAACGCTGCATCCCAGGAATCCTGTTCTTCTCGGGAAGCAGCATTCCAGCCTTGGTCAGGGAACAGTTTTCCATGGACAAAATCCTTCCTGTMTGTCTGAAAAGTGATGCAGGTGATGTGGGCTGTGTGTGGTGACAGAAACACCTCGGGTGACCCTGCATTTGTGACAAAGCACAGAAGATCTGCTCCTCACTCGGTCATGGGAGTCAGTGACAGCAGCACAGGGATGGTGTTAGCACCAGCCTTGCCGAAAACAGCTTTAATTTGATAACTACAGGAAAATTCCTTCCCATTTTCAGCTCAGAACTCCCACAGCTCCATCTCCATTTTTAAATGATGCATTTCCTGACATCTGGAACTGGATGCAAGGAGCAAAGCCACAGCACTGACCGCCCGCCCGACTTCTCCGGGACCGWGCTGAAGGGATGTTTTCCTCGGGGGATTACAGCAAAGCTGAGGCATGTGCTTCAACACTTGCATGGGATTACTAATTTTATTAAAAATGGAAAGTACACTTTAGGCTGAATCCCAAGGCCAAGTCTGCTGTGTTGTCCAGTGTCTGGAAAGAAATAAAAAAAAGGAGCCTTGGAGGGACGTGAAAACATCTAGAACTTTTCGATCTGAGCTGATTTTTCAGCGAGCAGTTCTTCCCCCAGCTCCAGCTTCCTTCCACGGTTTTRAGGCAGCTCTGCCAGCAGCGTGGCATGTTGTCACAGGTCTCATGCTACTCCCAGAATTGCCAAAGACAAGCTGAGCTATTGATCCAGTGGTAATTTGCTGTCAAAATGACTCTGTCTGGGATGGCAAATGAGCAATGTTAATCACTCGCCTTGACGAATGCCACCGCCAAAGACTGACAAYGCTCACAGCCCCAATGTGGACCTGCTGCATTTTTCCTGGCCCCATGGAGCTCCTGGTCTTCCCCAGCCTTGACCAATTAGAGTTTAACTTATCCATTAAGGTGCAGCTCTGGGAAAGTTCTGTTTAAAATAAACAACAACTTACACTGGTGAGTAACTCATCAGCTATGCAGCAGCCTGATTCTGATTGCCTGGCAGAGAAACACACACATTTTGTGCAGTATCTGATAAAAGATCTATAATGTGCTAACACAAACCTATCATGTAGCACCTGTGACTAACAGATTGTGATATCAAAGTCTTGATGCCTAAGTGCTCCTRTAAATGCATTAAACTTTTAGCGGCAGGAACTGTAGACTGCCGGTGACAAGGAGCTGATATGGTATTTCAGTAGAAGTTGATAAGTGTTATTGCTCTTAGAAGAAAAGAAAAAAAAAATCTTATGTTCTTGAAAACCACTGGGCAGCTTGTGTTTTGATGGGATACTGTAATGCAGGGAGCAGGGATATGGCAACACATGGACTCCACGAAAAAAAAGACATTTMAGAGAAGCTCTGCATTCTGCAGCTGCTGGAGTTGCTTGAAGTGGGTTCCCATCACACATTTCACTTCAAGCATCTACCTGTTCGCTCAGAGTCAGCTTTTCAGGTGGCTGTGTGCACGTGGGGCCTGTTTAATTCCATGTTAAAGAATGAAGCTSCTCCTGGATGTAAGAACTTCTTTCCTGAGCAGTGGAACAGGCTGCCCAGAGAGGGTGTGGAGTGTYCCTCACTGGAGATATTCAAAGTTATCTGTGTCCATCGCAGAGGATGGCCCTGCCTGAGCAGGGAGGTGGCACCAAATGACCCCACCGTGGTCCTTTCCCATCCTGAACCATTCTGTGTGAAATGTTCCCGCTGCTGTTCAGATATTAAGCTCAGTGGAGGAAGAAATGTGGCTGGTGCCTGCTGGGAGATGTGYTGAGGTGTGTAATGAAGCTGCTGCACCAGGCAGGTACGGGCAGAGCAGCTCCAGGACTGCCTGACCTCGCAGGGTGGCTCAATGTCACATCTGGGGAGCACCGAGCAAACACAGCTGGCAGGGATCCTGCACACACACACCTCCTCTGGGTAAGGAAAAGTTGTGTTACCTAGGCTTTGTCTTTCTTCACTAGGCCTGGGAGTGGCCAAATAGCTCAGCTATTCAAGGAAATTATTAATAAAGATCGTGAAATTCCTGTGCCTAACGATGATCCAGTGAAAAACTGCCCAGCTGCAGCAAGCCAGTGAAAAGTAGTGCCAGGGAATTATTTGACACTGAATGCTCCATGTCTGAAGCTGAATGCTTTCCCAGAGAAAAGGGATTATTTCTCTATTCCTTATTTTGTATAATACATGGTTCTCATGTTTTTCATCATATTTTTTGCAGGAAGTCCCTTGAATCATTGGCAGTGATGCAGCACAATCACTGAAAACTTTTCTGGGCTCTGASTTAGGGCACAATGATGAGCCCATGGACCTTTTGCCTGAGGACAGATCAGACCCTCTGTATCACACACATTTCATCTCCCAGGCAGAAACTGCACTTAGGACACAAAGARCACGATCTAGGATCTCCCTTACACCACTTTCTCTCGAATTTCCGAGATATAATTCCAAACAGACATCGAAAACAAACTCTTGTGGTCATCTGAGCTATGCCTGAATGAGCTTTTCTGATGCATACGGCATAAATAAAAGTTTCTCAGCAAACACGGAGAAGTTTTCTTGCGTGCTGAGAAGAAAGCCCGTGCCAGATTTGAGAAAAGCATTATTGAAACAAGAGTTTGGACCGGCTGCCTGCATGTGGTTGCTGCATAACCAGCCATGGGGAGAGGCACGGCACCATGAATTCAGGGGTCACTGCCACTGCAAGGGAAATACTCCAGAATAAGATCTCAGCTCCTCAGCTGCACAGAAATCCCTCAGAAGCTGCTTTCAGACAGTCCCATGGATAGTGGGAACCAGCAGCATCACCCTGCGTGGTTTAATGACTCTTTCAGTGGAAGAAGGAGCACAGAGCTCCAACCATTTTGCAAACCAAGCTGGGCAAGATCACAACCAAGGCAGAGCTGTTTGTGCCTTCAGACACCTCAAGAAGTGCAAGGAGTACAAACACACGCCTTTCCTGGGATTACTGTCCTCTAGAGACTGAACTGCCTTGTGGAAACACAGSTAGAAGATCTCAGAATACAAGTAAAAGAACAAGTAGAAGATCTAAGAATACACATAGAAGACCTAAGTAAAGAAACAAGTAGAAGACTTAGGTAGATAAATAAATACGATACTCCAAACTTGCATCTGAGTAATTTCTTCCCCTGCCACGCTGTACAGACACAGTGGAAGCAGACTTGGCAAATTCCATCCACGTGCTTCCCAAAATGACTGACGGAGCACAACGTGAACATTACTCCTGGACCGGATCGAGAGAAYGCATTAAAAAAATGCGTAAGTGGAACGCAGATATACATTAACTCAATCCTGGCTTATTATGGAATTAAAGAACACATACCTGTAATTATGGCTTACCCCTGTTACAAGCAGAGCCGCCRCAGAACTGAACGTGGGCCAGCTTTGTGCAGGAGTTCAAAGCCAGTGTGATGCTGCCTTATTTTCTCACTAACATCATCTTTATCCTCTCTTGCCCTTCTTCTCAGTTAACAAGAGTTATGTACTGAAAGTGCTGAGATAAAGCAATGGGAAGGAGGATACCGCAAAAGGTATCTGAAAAGCACAAGTAATTTACTACATGTCTGCTTTGTTTTACTTCCTAAGCCTTCCTGTTGTGAAAGGAAATTCATCTTTTCTGGCAGACTCCAGCCTTTTTTTAGGTCGGAGAGCTCCCCAGGAGCTTTGGAGCGCAGGTAAATGGATGTGAGACTGAAGGGGCACAGCACAAGGAGCACGGGATTAATGCTGGGCTTTGCCGTGGCTGTCACAGCTGACGCGCAAGGAGAGTCACGGGAAGGGAAGGGTGTGGAAAAAAAATAGGCTGAGTGCTTTGCCCATCACTGCAGGTCTGAGATGGCACGAGTGGAAAGGTGCTGCTGGTGGGGGAAGAACAGAGGATGCACCCTGAGGTGGGGGAATAACAGAGGATCCATCCCAAGGTGGGTGAAACACAGAAGATCATCCACCTCCACACAAGACAGACACCAGGAGTGGGTCAAAACCCCGAGAAAGGGCTGTGGATGGACAACAGCTGTACCCTGAACCCTGCAGGCAGTGGGGAACCCCGGATTTGGGCACAGGGGAAGCATCCACCACCTCACGGAAGCAGCACAGAGCGGTTTTGTCCTCTTCTGTTCTCCTGCCAGTTCGCACATATGTTCTGAGCACACAGCCTGCCCTCCAAAGACCACTTACAGGGGCAATCACGGGGAAGCAAAGCAGGAAGAAAGTATCCAAAAAGGGAATTGGTTCAAGAGGAAAAAATGGAGACAGATGTAGAGCGGCTAGKCACGGCTGGCGGTAAATAACCCTCTGCCTGGAGTGCTCTCTCTCTCCGAGAGCAGTTCACATATTACATTTCATATTTCCTTTCTAGGAAGTCAAATCTTTGTTTTCCTGGCGTTTGTTCTCTTCTCCTCTGCTCCTTCTAAAACTGTCTTCTGGTTTTCACTTTCCCTTCTGTGTTTTGCTCTCTTTYGAGTGCATTTCCCCTGATTTCCCTGCACCATCCCAGGCCACACCTTTGGCCACCACCCTGTCCCAGTGCCTGTGCCATGGGTACATGGCTTCACACCTGCCTCCCGTGCTTGAGTCTCCCCTCTTCCTCAYGTGCACACCTCAAAATTAAGCAGATGCAACGCACAGAGATGGAATATTCATCCTCTTGCTCCCATAAACCTGTCAAGGCACATAGGCCAAGAAGCTATCTCTGCATAAATCTAAATCTCCTGTGAGGAAGCAATCTACTCAAAGGCAATAAAGGCAAAGGATGCATTATTATCTTTGGTGTGGATCCTACTGGACTGGGATGTTGGCTGCTGGCTCCTCTCTGAACTTCCCATCCCACAGACAAGGCTCAGCTTCCTTTCCTTGGGCTGATTTCCTCCTCCCGTYGTTTTGGCCGGTAACCCAAAGGACAGGGTTTAATTATGGACTTTGGAAACCTGGCTTGCACTGCTCTGCCAGCACGGGATAAAACTTGAGCCTGTCCTCTGAAACAGCATCGTTCTGATGCTGATACCTGCGTTATCCTGCACAGCACAGAGCGAGCTGCGGGGAAGAAATGCCAAGACAAAGAAAAAGATGGGTTTTAGTCTTTAAACTTCTACTGAAAGTTTCACGGAGAAGAAAACAAAACTCGGAGTTTTGTGAAGCTCAGAGATTATTGTATGTGCCACCATTTTGATTGTGGATTAAATAAGTGGCAAGGCCATCCTCTGGGAATAAAGACATCAGAAAGGAAGGATCTGGAACTGGCCCAGGCTCCAAAGCTCCCTCTCTGGGAGGAGCACTCTGGAAAGCCCTSGCTAAAATGGGATGTTAACACCACTTACACAGCTTTAGGGTGACCAACTCAGTCAGAGGCCCCACTGAAGGCTCATGGAACATTTTACACTTTTGGAGGTGAAATCCCCGTGTCAAACACCGATGGCCACATGCTGGTGTCAGAGCCAGGTGTGATGGCTGTGTATGGACAGCAGTGGGACAAACCTTTGGGGGATCCCTTTGTGCCAGTGACACTCCTGTCACCCCAGCAGGGAAAGGACACTCAGAACTGGTTTGTCCTTGGCCACTGTCGAGCTGTGGCTCCTCAGGTGATCCCTCTGCCAGTGCTCTTGCAGTGACCCTGTTTCACGGAGAGGCTGAGGCAATGAATTCAGAGGACAGGCTGCTGGAAAGCCACGGCAGAAGCACCGGGGTGGGGCTGCGTGGATGCAGCACAAGGATGGCTTGGCCACGTGGGCAGGACAAAGCTCTTTTTCCTCACAGCTGTGACAGTGATAGATTGCCTGGTGAATCTGAGCTATATCTAGTTGRTACCTGGCTACAGTCCCTGATGCTGCAAGGTGATTTTCTGCCATTTTACAGGCAAGACTAAGCAGAATCTGGGATTTTTTTTCTATAGCAAGTGAGGAAGGTCATGAGGAAAGAAGAAACCTTCTCTTGCCTGACTTGCTCTTGCCTTTCTGAGCGCCTCAGGAAGTTTGACACGGGCAGCTGTGCTTCCTCACCACGGGCACCCAGTGGTGCCAAGAGCAGCAGAGGAGCTCTGGAGGTGTGAGGCTTTGGGTTCTCCTCTTGCCCAGCCCAGCAGMTCAGTGCCAGGACTCGGATGAGCCRGAGGAAATGACCACRTGTGGACAAAACCACCCGAAACGACAGCAGAACRAACAGCCGACCTCTGTCTGCTGCACAAACGGAGAACATTTGTCATGAACAACAAGGACCCCAAACTTTGGGGGGAGCTGTCCCCCAGCCTGGCAGCGGTGCAGGAGCAGTGACCCCGTCAGTGTCCAGCCATCTGTGGCTGAGATCTCCCCCTCTCCCAGCTTTTGTCTGCGATTTTGCCGCTCCGTGAGCAGAGGTTCAGCGCCATGCCTCACATCATCTGGAGCCTGGAGCTGATGGAGGGAAGGGCCCCTGGTGCCCACGGAGCAGGAGACCTCGGTGCAAGCACCAGAGCCCTGGGGACRGCGGTGGCCAGGCAGGCACGGGGAGCCTGGCACTCGTCTGCCCGCAGGTCCAGCCTCTCCTCCTGCCAAAGTGCCACATCTGCAGTCAATAAGGGCCCACAAGCTGGCTCCTCCTCATTAGAGGAGAGAGGGCAGCTGGCAGGGGATCCTCCAAGGGCTCCCAGGCACAGGAATCAGTCTCCTCCCAGTCTGGAATAGCCCAAATTTGGTGACTTTCTGGGCATGCTGTAAAGGACAGCTGTTTGACAGGGTCTCCAGAGAAAGCTGTGGGTATGTTTCCTACATGATGAAGGATATAGGTGGCTGGCCAAGTGCCCACACAACTGATTTTAATGCTGTTCAGGTCGAATTTACTTTTCTGTGCTGTATAGTTCATTATACACAGCGCCCTGGACCAGCATGTGTTTTTTTCCAAACAAACCAAAACCATATTATTTTAAATCCAGACAAAYGAGAAAGACGAAAAGGAAGTATTGCAAAAGATTCTTTTCACCTTTAGAGGACCTCCTCAAACCCTGGGAGGCACTGCTTGCCTTCCTCTAACAAATAAGAGTTCTGTTATTTTTATTGGCAATAAATATATTGATATATCAATATTGATATAAATATATTGGTTATTCAGGCATTAACTAAATGAGGCATTCAGTTCACCTACGTATGTAGCACTGAACCAGAAAAATATTTCCAATAGTCTTGAGCACCCAGATGATCTCAGTAAAAGTGATCAATGGACAGTCAGGTATGTAACATAACAGAACCCCMAAAAAATGATCAGCAGGAAAGATCACACACAAAAATTGACTGAGAAGAGGCCAAAGAGCTGCTTCCTCAACGTTCTGAAGTGTAACACCCAGTGATAGCTATTTTGATATGAAGCCTCCAATCACACTTCACAGCATTACAGATTGATAAAACAACTCCTTCTGTAAGTCTCTTAAAAGTCATTACTGAGTGATCTCAAGTGTTGTATAATGCTTGAAAAGTCCTTCTACCTTATACAGGTTTARGGATATTTATTTAAGCAGCGTAACTGATGGAGCACAGCCCAGACAGGTACTGCTTTTTGCTAGGAAAAGCTATCCCAGAACTGAATCTGGACATTTTGACAGAAAAAAAAAGAAAAAGACCGCCTATCTTCTGCTGCATTATTGAAATACTTCAGATATTTGGCCAAAATACAGAAGTGACACACTACAGAAACATTCACAGCTGCAGGAGCAATAAAACCACTGCCACATTTTCACGAGACCGTTCCTCGGAAGTGACGAGATGTCTGGGAGCGGCCACCTCTCTAACACAGCAAATTCTGACAACAAAACAGAGCAAGTGGAGATGAAGTTCTGGAGCTCTGGGAGCCTGGCCTTACCTGGCTCCACTTCATGCCATCCGCTGGACTGGCTGCCGCTGCCCGGAGAGCGCCCTTGGCTTGTGTAGAACGGCTCCTCACCRGGGCTGTCCATCTCATCCTCCACAGACTTGAGACGTTTTGTGGAGCTGGGGGTGCAAAAAAAGCACGGTGAGGGCATGGCAGGGGAACTGAGGCACTGCTGGTGGAAGGTAGAACAGGTTTAGGGCCCTGATTCAGGTGTGAATCCTGAATCTGCACAGCCAACCTGCCCACCCAACCTCTCAGCATCCATTTTTTGTTTCTGGTTTTCCTCCAAGCTTTGGTGAGACACCAAACAACCTTTCCCAGGCCAAACCCCTCAACCTGCACTAGTTTGACCAGAAGTTAGTCTGACATTTAGGCTTTCACAGATCCAAAAGCAGGACCTTTTCCAAAGCCCTCAGAGGTCAATAAAAAGGCAAGAATTTAACTTGCATAGTGCAATTCTTGCACTTTGAATGAATACGGTGATGACACACCAGACTCATTTTCACTGCCAGATTATTYTCTATTTCCAGGCTAATTCTGAAAGCAAATCACTTATCAGTTCAAACTCTTATTTTCAATCTTTTCAATTTTAACCCAGACTTTGGTCCCATAAGAAGAAAGAAGGATCCATTCTGGGTTCAAACACTCACGTTATCCCACAACGAGAAGCATTTGACTCGGCAGCTGTGCCAGCGAGCASAGAAAGCCCCCAGTGGGTATCTCTGGCCAGTGTCAGCATTAAAGAATCCCCCTGTGAGAGATCACACCTCCCTCAGCTGAGGCTCAGGACGCAGAAGAGCCCTTTCAGTGGTCTCTGGTGGCCGCTGGCTCCAGCAGCTCTGCAGGGAGAGGATCCCAGAGCCAAAGACACTCAGCTTGGCTCTGCTTTCCATAATGAGTTGCACAGACTGCATGGGGACCTTACTGAGAATTTCTCTTCTAAGTACTTTTCCAAAGCTGGGCCAGCTCACTTTTTTTTTTTTTTTTTTCTGCCCCAAATCTGTATTCTATTAAGACTTAGAGCACTCAAGAACAGGCTCCTCTGTGTAGGGGGAACACATTTCACAGACATAAAATCTTGCACTGCAATTCCTATTGGTTTAGGGCTTGCAGCCTCCCCACCCGAGGCTCTGCACAGGTAGAGCTGGAGGGTGTGCAAAGCCAGTTGGTGAGAAACAGGAAGAATAAGTCYTGGGGTATGTGTGGAATGCAGGTTTGGCCATTCCTTAATTTAGAGAATTGTTATGTGTCAATAGGGGAAATTGTGTGCATACAATATAATTACCGCCTGATAATTCTGCTGAGTCTGTGTATTTAAAGAATTTTTTTTTTTTTTTTTCTGACTGGGAACAGCCTAATGAGAGGAAAACAAACATATTACCAAGTTATTAACTACCCATGCTGTTTATAATTAGCTCCTTATCAGTGGTAGCTATTTGCAGAAGAATGGAAGAGCAACAACTGAGCTCTTAAGTAACATTAATAACCTYACTTTTGCTTCTGGAGCCACCAGTAAATTCTACCTGAGAACGGGGCTAACGATGAGTGCTGTAGGCTACACAGTTTACAGGCAGGAAAGAAACAGCACCAMGTTTTTAATTGATGTGTAATGGGAATTGCAGTCACCGAGCTCCATAACGTGCACACTGCAAGACACAAAATGTTCCTCCAAATCACTGCAAACTGTAAGAAGTTACTGCTTAGAGCCCCTCTTTAAAGATTACTGTTGTTTAAATAAAATCAACAGCTTTATTCAAACTACAGGGATTTTTCACACGTGCACTTGCTCACTGCAAAGCTGGTGGCACTGCAGGCTGAGATAAAAATGTAAGAGAGCCTTGTGCTGGAGTTAGACTTTCTTGTCATGTCTTTGAAATAAGTGATCTATTTTGGCTGTGGGGGAAAAAAAAAAAAATCAATCTGGTTCCTTAATAGTGTTCACGACTACTCGAGTGACTGAGCTTGTTTATAAATCTAATCTCATGKATGATTAAAGTGAAAGGTAAAAAATAAAAAATATCCTTGTTTGATAGCTGGCATCTAAGCCGAAATCAAAATCAGATGGGGCAGTCATCTGCATTAGCAAATCAGTTTTCCAAAGGCTGAGTCACAAACTTCTAAATGCTCTAGGAAAACGAAATGCTTTATAGACCRAGGCCCTAAAGCAGTGTCAGTCTCACAGGTAACACTGTTTACAGCAAAGAATACATGTAAATCTGTCTCACGACTTTCCTCACATCTCACTATGCTCCAAATTTTGTTCTGAGCTGAAATGCAACAATTCCAGTGCAACACCTTCCTGATACACCCAGGCACAGCCAGGAGTTACACAGAAAGTTTTTTTTTTTTGAGTGCTGCGCACACGAAAAGAAGAACTTTGCTGCAATCCAGCTGAACATTCAGCCCTGTGAGTCTGAAACAGCTCCACACCGTGAGGCCCCCAAACAACCTGTCAGAGAATTTAATGGTTACTTTCCCAGATGAGTAATGATGCTGGCTGGGGTTTCCAAGGAACCTGGTACAGGCAGAGATTGAATTACCTGGTAGAGGATGTGCTAGGTAAAGACCTCCTCATTGCTCCTGGGCTCATGCTGTAGTATGAAGAACTTTCCAAATCTGAGAGGGAGAAATTAGGGCCTGTTCCTGCAGCTATCGGTGCTGGGGAAACAAAAGAGATTGCAGTCAGTAAGTCATGTGAGCATGGCGTGAATTGCACTTCAAAATCACTTTTTCTTCCTCATGAGTGTGTTTAGTTTCACGATGGGAACAGGTGGGATGTGGAAATTAGGAAATGCTAATGGTACCTGGCATTGAAATCAAGAAGATGGAAATTTTATCAAGAATACAATGTTCCATGACACACACTCTCTTTCTTGCATTCCTCCAAAGATATTATTATTATTTTTAAAAAATCAACAATTATGGCATGACTTTCTCTAAGCACTGTTTTTCTGTTAATACCATTCTAACATTTAACAAAACTTGTTGCTTTTAGGACCTTGGCACTGTTACAGACTGGCTGCATCATCCCTGTGGAGTGCTTGGCAGGATCTGTCAGCAGCACAGGCAGGGAAATGCACACCTCAGGAGCTTTGGGGTGCATGTGATGCACAGCCACGAGCACAGAGGGTTAAAAAAGCAGATGGAAACTTGAGTTCTTTTCAGCCTAAGARCATCTGAACTTTCCTCTGGCCTCTCCTCCAGCTGAATCAGAGACACACGACTCCCCAAAAGTTTCATCCAGCAGTGAGCTWCCACTCTTCACCTCATCACCTTATCCAGCACTGAAATTTTTATTGCAGGGGATGTGAATCCCTGCAATTTCCCCATCCTAGAGCTTTGGTTTCACATTAAACATCCTGGATTCCTACACACCCTGAAATGTGCAGGCACAAGCCATGAACCTCATGTGCTGTATTCTTCTGGGAACAGACAAGGACCAGAGCAGCTTAAAGCTGAAGTCAGCAGAGAATGGATTTCGTGCTGAAATGCCACAAATACAGCAAATGGTACCGTGTCCACTGTGGCTGTTCAGTGCTATTGCCAGGACAATGCAACTTTGGGAGCTGACAATTACAGATCATGATTTTCTCTCACATTTCAGTGCCATCAGAGGGAAGGACGTCCTACACAATGAAATGCACCAGCTTGGCCTGGGCTGTGTTGTCTCAGAGCCCTGATTCGCAGCCACAAAGGCGAGGCAGTCCCGGTGCCACACAAGGGATGCCGAGCCAAGTTTAATCTTTGGTCTGAGAACCTGGCCCATTTTCAAACATGAAAAAATCTTTCAGTCCAGCGGGGAASGAGTGAGGAAATGAAGACAGGATAGCTCCTATCACCCAGCTAACATGTCTGGGCTGGGAGTGCTGCCACTGACTGTAACGGGGCCAGGATTTCACCCCAAGTCTTAAGGAGCTCACAATGTCAGATCTGACAGAGGAATAATGCAGCTTCGCAGCTGCCTCATCATCCCCACAAGACAATTAGTTGTTGTTTGGCAAGGATCTTTTAAGAACGTCATTGAGACAGAAAGGGAGCAGCCTGGATAGCCACGGACTTTTAAAAGCTGGGGACGGAAAATGCACAACGCCATTAAAACTTGAGAAAATCTGGAACGGCCATTAAAAGGAATTAAGTTGGGAAGTAATTTATGACAAGAACACTCCAATCCTTTGTTATCTTCTCTTAACTATCATAYGCTTCCTGCACACTGGGTATATGGGAGGGTGTGCTAACAGAGGGAAGGGAAAATTAAGCACAGTAAAATTAACTCGTTTTATCAATTTGTGCTTTCTGCAACAGTTTCCTGACAGCAGCTACAAGAGGCTGTAAAACTGATGAATTTGCATGGAAAAAGAAACCGGTGTAAGTAATTTGTGTAAAAGGTAACAGGGACACGGACTGCTATAATTCAGACACCCTGCAGATAGCAGACTGCTGCAGTGTGTGCAGTTATGGGTTAGAAAAATGACCACACTGCAGTCAGTCTGACTTGAATGGAAATCAATCATAAAGGTACTCTCTGCAGCATCCACTCCACAGTTTTCAGCAACTTCCTTGCCAAACAGATTTGTGCTCTGCAAACCCTTTCCTGAGCAATCCCTCTGCACCCTGTGCCTCCCAAAGCCCARCTTACAGGTTAAGCACACAGTTTTSCAAACAGGAACATAAAAAGGCGAGCACTAAATTAAAGCACTGCTTCTTTCTGAGGCACAATGAATTTCCTGGACTTTGCCAGATTTATGAAACAGTTTTATTCCAAGGAGATAAGGAATTAAAACTGGTWTGTGGGTAACGCTTCTTTCTTTGCCCTCCCCTGTGTTTATTGCCCTTTCCCCATATCCTGAGTATTTCCTGAGCTGGCCCTATAGGAAAATGGAATGTGTGTCCAGAGCAGGGTAGGGCAGGAAAAAGGTATTGGTAAATGCTGGGTAAAATCAGTGCAAAGCAGAAATAGATTGATCTGGGTAGGATGCCCAGAGGAGCTGTGGATGCCTCATCCCTGGAAGTGTTCAAGGCCAGGTTGGACAGGGCTTGGAGAACCCTGGGACAGTGGGAGGTGTCCCTTCTGGAATGAAATGAGCTTTAAGATCCCTTCCAACCCAAACCATTCTGTGATTCTGTGATTCCTGTCAAAGCTTGAGAGTAAGCAAAGGGATCCCAAGTGGTGCAAAGTGTGGCAAAACTSTGTCAAAACTATAAAACTCTGTCTAAACTAAAAAAATCTGTCTAAACTAAGCAGGCAGAAGTAGCTGGTTTGCCCAACAAGAGGAGGAGAGGGATGAGGAGGAAGGTGGGTGCCTCTGCCTGCAGTGACCTGCAGCATCACCCTGCTCCCAGCCTGCTCCCTCCAGCTCAGCTCCTCACCCAAAATGTCAAGAAAAATAACTGAGAAATTAATAAAGAACCCTCTGACTTAACCCAATTGCAATATTTATTTTGAAAAAAATTACTGAATTACAGAACAGGAAACCCACTAAATAAAACCAGCCAGGCTGGCATTTGTCTCCCTTGGAAYATGGCACTTTCTTTAAGCCACGTTAATATTTAGCCTCTCTTTTTTTTTCCCATTTTGATGAACTTGTTTTCACAGAGGGGCTGGGATGTGACCAAGATCACTACAYGTGTAACGCTGCAGTGAAGTGATAATGTGCTTAAGGTTAAATGGGAGAAACATGACATTTGACTAATAAACTTTTTCCTGTGTTGTGACTCCATAAACAAAGGGAAACACACTGTGCTGTTGCTGCTGCTGGGAGGAAAAGGGAGCTGGGTGGATTTTTTTTTTTTTCCCAAGGCCTTTGTTTCCTCCACGCTGTATCATTAGATTCAAAGAGGTCTCGCCGAATACAACAGATATGAAATGTGTGATGTTCATTTTAAAATTACAAGTACAGCCTGCTATTGACCATCTAATTATGCTGAGTTCCATTTATAAACATAGCTAACCACTAAGTTTATAGAGACTTTTTGTGCTGCTTTAATAGGATATTGATCGAGAGCAAGGTTTGAGTGGACTGCCATTGAATTGTGTAATGGCATACAAAAGRCAAGGTCACGGCAACTGTTCACTCCATGCCTGCAGTCTATTTTTTATTATAATCTTTTTTTTCTCCCTCTCATGCCCGAGCCCACACAGTGAGTTCTGGATAGCAGTGCTTTGCTAAGGAATATAGAGTATCTTTTTAAATGTTAATTTTCATGCTGCTGACTTTAACTGCCTTCAGCACCGTAGTGCTTAGCATGGCAGAAAACATCCAGAGAGCAGGGYTCTCACAGCCTGGCTCACACACACGTGCTTTGGGAGGAGGAGAACAGCCTCTCCTCCTCTTCTGGGCTACAGAAAGCATCCCTTGCTCAGCCCAGCCCCTCCAGCCAAGCCAGGGCACCCCACACCTTGCCACAAGGATGTTCTGGGATTCCCAGGACTTCCTTTCCTTGTGGTGTTTTTGGGCTGGACAAGGAGGAAGCTGTGTTTCCTCAGCTATATCTATGCTCCATGCCTGCAGTGCTGGCAATCTCTCTCCATCCCAGCCCTTGTCCCCATGGCAAGGACAMCTCAGCCCCTGCCTCTATCCCCAAMTCTCCATCCCCAAATCTCCATCCCCAGAGCTCCATCCCCAAAACTGGCACTGCTGCACCGGTGTGGCAGGATCCCGAGCTTCCCAAAATGTCCTGCCCATAAAGCACCTGAGGAATCAGTCTGAGTGCTTCAGGGATAATTATCTGGGCCATTTCTGAGTGTGTTTGTGTGCCTGTGGTGCCACAGGCTCATCAGAAGGATGAGAAGTCCCCAATTTCTCCTCACCCCGACGCGTGGCATTTTCGGGGCAGGGTGCAGCCACAATTCCCGTGTTTATCAGCACYAAGAGAATGATGTCACTTTGACAAATAACACACCACCAAACAAATATGTTTGATTTGGCTCTAGCAAATGTTCATAAATCCTCAATCTTTCCTCACATCCTGGGCAGTGCAGTTGCTCTGGCTGCCTCCAGGACCTCCGAGGGAGGAGATCGTCCCAGCAGATCTCCCTGCACAGGAGGGAAGAGCGTTCCCTGCGCCCTTCTCCCTGCTGTCACCACCTCCCAGCTCTGTCCCCCAAGACAAGTGGACACTTGGCACCACAACCAGCACCTTCTGCAGAGGATCYTCCCCAGCACCCTCCTGCTCACAGCCCCTGGAATGTTTTCCTCACACGGGGAGGAAAGGAGGAGGTTTCCCTCGGCCAAAGCTGGCTGTCGGTTCCCAAATCCATCCATCCCCGACCCTCCTGCTTTTGAGCCTTTTGTTGTCAGCACAGAGCTCCCCAGAGGAAAGAATGAAGCCTATGATATCAGAAAGGGTCTCCCCAATATCTGGGGTGATAGACAGCACTCRGAGAGGAGCTCACACCCTCTGCCTGCTGAGAACGGGGGAAAACTGACAGCGTGAGCTGCAACACCCACATCAGACAGGCTGGAGAGGACTGTTTTGTTTTTCAGAGGCACATCTATGATCTCTTTTCTCTGTTTCACTAGGCGCTGCAAGCCTCAGCAGCTGGGCAGCATTTCGAAAGAAAACCTGCATCTATGGGGCTGAAGAAAGCAGGTTTCTGTTCCCAGCACAGTCTAGACTTGTTCAATAGCTCGCAGAAAAGTGTGATGATCAGCACTGATAGGCAAGATAGATAACAGGAACAGCTGACCTTTCACTTGATTAATTCATTCCCCAAATCTGCATGACGGAGACAACTGCCTCTTCCTTGAGACTCCTTGTCATGGGGACCTCTGGGAGCTTTGCTAAATAAACCTGGCACATAACTGCTACCCACAGTATTKTGTAGGATTAATTTTAGATAACAGCTGCCATGGGCCAGTTGAAACTGGGGGAAATCACTTATTTCTATTGTTACATGACCAAAAGCAAGCAAGGAAAGAAAAAGTGACAGTGGGCATGCACAAAGATGACCTCTTTGGAAAGAGGGCTCGTCCCAAATCGGGACACAGGAACGTGCAGACAACCCACAGAGGGTTACATTAACTTTTAAAAACCTTGCCTACCAAATTAGGCAAATACACAGCAATTACCTTGTTGCTCTGTTATGTCAAATAATTCTTTGAACGTGACCGTGTGAATTAATCCTGAGTTTTCTGGGAATTTGCTGCTAGACTTGACACTAAACATATCCTACTGGGTAGGCAGGGCATGTCAGGCTGTGGGGCTTCTCAGACCTCGTAAAGTAAACAAGGTTAAGGCTGGTCAGTACATGTCTGGGGCATCTCCAAGGAAAATCCAGGGTGCTATCAAAAGCAGTGTAGCTAAATCAGTTGCTGGCACTCGTCCCTCTGAGTCAGTTCTGAAGTGATATCCCAATATGCTTTGGGGACACTATTTTTGGTGGAGGTGCTGGCTTGTGGACAGGATATAAAACTGAGGTCTTGACCTCGCAGGGTTATTAAAGAGCCCATGAAAAACAGTGCAAACCCCCGTGTCTGGAACAGATAAAAGCTGAATATTTATATTTTTCCCACCAACACTTTTTTTCTTATTTTTAATAAAGTCCATGCTCTTCCTGAGTGCAGGTGCCCCATCCTGGAAGGCGGTGCACTTCAGCTGCGAGCAGAGGGAACATCTCAGACACAGCTCATAATTTGCAAAACATGCTGAGTGCTAGGATTTCTGATACCCAGTGTTTCAGTTTAGTTACAATAAAATATCAGGGAAAATTAATAAGCTTGAAACATGACGCTCCCGAGGTCAGTGCCAAGCTCTGGGGGAGGCTGGGAAGGCTCCAGCCAGGAAGGGGGGCACTTTCCTAGGAAAAGTGCACACATGGAGCACGGCTGACAGAATCCAGAGGCAGCTCTGCTGTGCAGGGCTCCTGCAGCCCAGATAAGATTGTGGTGGAGTGGGATGCCTGGCAGAGGGGGAGGGTGAATCCTTGGGGCTTCAAAAGCGACACGGGGACGKTCAGCTGGTTCTGCCCTCCCTGGCTGCAGGTCCCAGCCCCTCTGAGCTCTCTCTGCATGGCCAGCTCGGTGCCAGAGTCTCCACCGAAGCTCTTCAGCAAGAGAAATGATTTGCAAATGTGCAGAGCACTCAGCGGTGCCTCTTGACTTCTGAGGCCTCTTAACTTTGCCCTCCTCGCAAAATTCCCACCAGCTGTCAGGGAAAGGAGCTCAGGAGAAATGTTTTCTTGCACCATCCTATTTTTGAATGTAAAGCCAATTTATAAGCTAGTCTTTCCAAAAGAGAAAATAAACCAGGAAAATCCCCTGAGGAACCCTGTGTTCTAACTCAAAACCATGGATTCTCTGCTAGGTTTGTGCCAGTTAGATTCTGACCCCAGAATGACTTAAATTATGTGCTCAGAGCTGGTACACAAAAAAAAAAAAATTCTGCTAATAAAGAGAAGAACTATTCTTATAATTTAATGGGGTTGGTTGCACACTCTAAGGTTTTGAAGGAGCACAGAGGTGAGGGTTTCACCCGGRGCAGTGGGGATTGGTGACAATGTGATGGTACCCAYTCAGCTGGARTAAAATCACAGRAWGKTTTGGGTTGGAAGRGACCTTAAAGCTCATCCAGTTCCACCCCTGCCATGGGTAGGGACASCTCCCACYGTCCCAGGRGGTTCCAACYTGGCCTTGGACAYTCYSAGGGATGGGGCAGCCACAGCTTCTCTGGRCCAAGACCTCYCCATCCTCACAGGGAAGAATTTTTTTAAATCCCTAAAGGAATTGCTCCTCCAGGCCTGTCTCGGCAGCAAGAGCCTGTCCACACTCTTCCTTTGTCTGGGAGATGTCACAGCCAAACACAATCAATGCCCCTTTGATCAGGGGAACGGGGTGGTGACAGGTGAGTATTGACAATCCCGCAGTGATCACCCTGCAGAGTGTCACTCATGCTGGGGGCATTTGCATTCTTTAAAGGTCAAACCCCAAATCCTCCTGGAACACAGAATTCCCTTCAGCTGGTGGAAAATGCGGGCCTGGACAAGCCAGGATGTGTGAGATGGTCAGGGCTGAAGCTGGCACTGTTGGTGGCACTGTTAATGGCTTCAGCAGMTTGCAGGGGTACAAACCACAGGATCAGAGAACACCCTGAGCTGGAGGGASCCACATGGAGCATCAAAATCCAGCTCTGGCCCTGCACTGGACAGCCCCAGGAATCACACACACACAGACATGTACACCTTGCATGGATTAACAAAACGGGAAAAGACAGCATCAGGAAATTTCCAGGCTCATGTGCACAGATTAGGTAATTTCTAGAGGTCTGGTTACAACACAGCCCTTGGATCCTCCAAGGGACCCATGGGAAGCTCATTTCTGAGTGCATTTATCTGCACTCTGCCCATTTTCAGCTGGTACCATATRAGCTTATCAACTTGCACATGCAAGTCTGCAGAATTAATTTTTTTATCAGCTTACTTTAAAATTCTGCTGTTTTATTTTCGCCCATTGAAAGACGTGGCACATAAACATTGTGCACTGGAAAGAGAGGAGAACCCTAATTTTTAAGATGCTGTTTCTGAGTTTAGGAAGGGAACAACAAGCATCAAATAAAAAAACTTGGACTGCAAAAACCACATAAACACAAAATGATACTTACTTTGTGAGACTCTTACTAGCTCAGTCACACTGAAAACACCTGATGTGACAAAACTGTCCTGGAAGCCCAAATGTCCTACAAAACAAACAGAGTGAGAGAACTGCGATTAGCTTTAAGCATTTAATGACAGTATTCTCAAATACTTTACTTTCATTTAGACCTAAAATGTGACATCTAATTTCCCACTTAGCAGTAATTATTGTTTATGTAGGTGGGTAGCGAGTCATACAGCTATGTAGGCTGCTTTGTGGTTTCTATCTGGAGGTTAGGAAAGCTAACATGACACATCAGCAGGGAGATTTTTACATGTTAAAGCATCTCAACAGGAAATCTGAAACAAAAGAGGGCTATTTTAATAAACGGTTACCTTGGATGACCCCTAATGACTTCACAACTGAAATGAAAATACTGTACCTAGGAAACAGACAGGACAGCTAAGTTCCATAATCGTTTTAAACATTATTCTCTAAAGAAACATCTGATCAGGATTATCTACCCATTCATTCAAACAAAACAAGATTTAAAGACGTATTCTTCATTTTCCTAAGGTTGCACTAGGGGGAACTTAAAAAGACCAGATGGTTAAAAAAACATTTAAATTAAGGCCTTTCCAACAACAAAAAAARAAGTTCTAACATTTAAAACTAKGTTTTSAAAATAAAAATAAATGTGCATAAGAAAAAGTAAAAACTTTGAGCTCTGTAGGAACCAGGGTGGACGCGCAGGGAATGCCTCGACGCTCGATACCAGAACGCGATGGCACTTTACATAACAGCATTTTCCTTCTTCTCTGCAGACATGCCTACCACCAAATGTTCATTTAATTTTCACGGCTATGCTCYGTGACAAAGGAGTGGCCCAGAGCGGGTGTGAGGGCTGGGATGGAGCTGGACAGAGCGAGAGGGAGGGAGAGGGAGGGAGCTCGGCCGGGCTGACCTCCTGCTTTGGAAATCAGGGTCACAGGAGAAATCGCAGGATAAAGGGATTAGTAAAGGAACGGTAAAGTCCTGCTTGCCCACAGGACAAGTGGCATACCTTTTTAGGCTGTCCTACTTAGAGTCACCGATCCCGGCGCACGCAYGCATTTGTTATTGAATGTTTTGCAGGGGCACCATCTGCTCCATCGTTAATTGTTTGTCAGGCTCAGTACGATTTCCCTGCCTTCCATGCATTCTCCTGCACCCCAGGCTCATCCTRGGAATACCTGTGCACCTTTCTCTGATGACCAGAGTGATAGGACTGATGCCAGCTGCACATTGGTACTCCTGGCTTTCTTTTGGGGCTGTTTATAAAACCCCACCATATCCCACAGCCATTGCTACCTGTGGAATGGGATGCCAAAGGAATGCATCTCCAGTGAAACACTACTGAGGGTGGAATTTTGGGGAAAGTTTGGGAGAGGTCTGGAGGGAGGTGAGCTGCTCACCTCCAGCCAAGATCTCATGGAATCCTGCTCCTGCACAGAAGAAGTTCCCTGTTTCTGCGAGGAGCCCACGGTGCCAGATGAACGCAGYCTCTGAGCTAACAGACTCGAGACAAGTTTCTGCATCAGGCATGTTTTTCTACTCCAGCAATAATGACGAGTTCTCAAACTGTGTATATGTATATCTTTGGGCATCCTTGTGTATGTGTGTATACATATGTATTATGTACACAAACATATAAATATACACAAATCTGTCATGCTCCAGCTGTAGATAAATGCACTATAAAATATTGAAATTGATGCTGAAATTCAACACAAACAAATTCCTCAATCTGCAAACAAGGTTTTTATTTACATCAAGAGAATAAATTTTTCTCTACTTCAAATGGGAAAAAAAGGTTCTTATGAGCTTTTATTTTTCCTTATTTTCAACTTAGAAAGGGCTCCCAGATAGCTGTAAGTGCTTTTGCCTGATCTGCTTTGTATTTTCCCATAATAAAGGTGATGACCACCTCATTCTGCCTTTTAGAAAYGGTTGCTGGCCATACACAACGTTTGCTCATCGCCGATTTCCAAAGTCTTTTTAATATGAAGATCTACTTTTCATATGCTGCAGCAGACCTGCCTATTGAATTAAATGATCTGTGAATTAAAAATAATTCTCTTAGGTCTTCACTGAAACCACTCATGTGCCTAAAATTAAGCATATGCTTAAGTGCCTTGCTGGATCGGGGCCAGGGCGCTTACTACTCCGCAGAGCCCTCGCGAGCGAAGGCAGCCTGTGCCGTGCAACTTCTCACACTGTGCTCATCGTGGCAGCGTCTGAGCAACTTCCAGAAGCGCATCCAGCAATGCCACCAACATCTGCCACGTGCTGGGTGTTTTTTTTTGTTTTTTTTGGTTTTTTTTTTGCGGCGCACCGCAGCGGATCTGCTCCCGTGTGCGCTCCAAYCCGCACTCCTCAAGCAGGCTCACGCCACATGCAAAATTTAAATATGGAAGGAARAAAGCCACCTAACCCCGAATCATAGCCACAGTAGGATATTTGGCTGTTTTTTTAAAGAGGAAGTCTAGAATCCTTCGTAATTATTCGGTAAAAATGTGATTGCCACGAGGCAAACCACATTATTTTAACCCGTTGCACACAATGGTAAAATCAGAAATGAAAGCGCCATTTTAAATACATTCTAACTCTCGGGGTGTGAAAAAAGATGAATAAGTTCTCTTAGATATGCTGCCTTCATTATTCCCATCTTGGGTACACTTGGAATGTCCCCTTACTCCTGCAGGGATATTCCATATGGGAGTGCATGTAACAGCAATCATTAAACAACAGCACGCAATGAGCGTGGTTAGATTTTCATCCTCCAGTACCAAAAATAAACATTTCACAAATGAAAGGCGAGTTTCACAATTCTCCAATCTGATATTTGCTTATAAACATTAGGAAATCAGGGGGCCAATCATTAATAAAACCCTGATGCCCAGAGAAGCCATGCCTTTGGTTTAGAGCTGCATCACAAATCTGTTTTGATGTTCTGTTGGGCTGTGAATTTGCAGTTCAGTAGAACCCCATGGAAATTTAAAGGTGTGCCTGGATGGATCAGACTGCAAAATCCAGGCCTAAGACTCTCGCTTTTGCTGAGCTGGGATAACAKGGAGAAGAAAATAAGGGAAATAGTACAAAGAACCTAACGAATTATTGGGAAACAGCAGCCCTGACAAAATACGCGAAGAAAACATCATCAACTGGGGTCAAAATGCAAAAATGTATCAATTTGGCTGATCCACTYAATTCTGAATCAGAAGAAAAATAGATAAAGCCAAGCAATTATATAGGCAGATGTTAGCATTAATGAGCTCCTGCACTGAAAAGATGATTGAACACCTTGAAAGCTCCCAAGATTTGCTTTTCATGGGGCACTTKACTGAAATACCTGCGCTGTGATAGTTCTGCTCAATATCCCAAAGGCAGGACATTAAAAGTACTGCCTGTGATGGGTTATTTGTGCAACAGCCACCGTTTGGCTGCAAAACAGGTGCTCAAAATGAACCTTGCAGGGTTCACTGGCTGAAATTCTGGGTACAAATGAAGACACGTGGCTGGCCCAAGCAGCTCCTGACTCAGCAGATCACGTGCTCCATTTCCATCACGTGCCCAGTTAAAGCACGTGCTTGCTGCCCTGCCAAAAAATGATGGGCTGACAACGTCCAGGAGCAATTAAAATATATGATTATATCGGAATATATTCCTTCAGAGCAAGTCTAGGGGCAGGCAGGACTTAGCTCATCACCTAAGATCTCACTTTGGCCCACAAGGRGGATCATCTTTCCCCTAAGGGGGAAAAAAGCCCCAGGTTAATAAGACCAAATTGAATAAAGCAGATCAGGACGGTAACTAATAAATCATTGTGTGAAAAGCACTGTGCTGTCGTACCAGGTACCACATGGAAAACATCTTTCCATAAATYGATGGATGCTTTAATTGGGGAGAAAATTCGCAATGCCATTTACATATTCTTCTTTTGGAATCCCAGCAAAGGAGCCCTAAGAAAAGGCTTTAACTGCTGGAGCCTAATTCTGATCTCTCTCAAAGAAGTTTTAAACAAATCTTTCTACACTGATCAAATAGAATTTCACCTCATTTTCTCCTAATTTACACTGGCAGAGGAGAAATCAGGATTAGGACTTGTTGTCTAGTGCTATTTGTTTTGAATTATTAAGCAAACATTCCTATTTCAATGAGTAAACGTGTACAAAGGCAACTAACCTTCGTCCTAAAATCGAGTTTACAGGGAGAGTATTGTCTGCTTTCCCAATTAATGCTGTAAAAAGGAGTCTCAGACGTTGAGCTACCAATCAAGAGCTTGTGTTGTAGCTTGAGAAAATCATGACTGATGCAATTACTTTTATGTAGAAAGTCTGAATATAGTCTATAGGTTAAAGTTCATCGGGTTATTGTTCCTTAATTGAATATCTGAAGATGTTTTCAAGGTGCTCAAGGTATTATTGTTATTTAATTAGCAGGCTTCCTTGTGTAATCCAACAGCATTATTTTTGCTAGAAAATAGTTAGATTGCACCACAAATATACGAGGCATTTTCTAAACAAGAGATACAGCTGGCTTCCTGAAAGCCAAGCTTAAATAAAACCGGGAGAGAGCTACTCCTTTGAAGATGAACAAGCCCAAATCCAGTTATTTTTTCTCCCACTCCAATCTGAGTGAGGATGTATTAAGCTTCAGAAAGCAGCTTTTTGGGAGACTTTGATTCCTTTGCAGTGTTTTGAAATTATACAAGTCCCCCAAACTAGCGCTGAACCCGTTTCTAAAGCTTTTTTTTTTTTTTTTTCATGTTCAGCATCTCACTATACACAGCCATCTTAAAACCTTAAAATAGTAATAATCAATTAGGGTCTCAAGCCTATTATCTTAACCAAATGCCTGATTAAAAGAAAAGCCCTCTCTGCTCGAAGTGCAACTTGATTCCTTTTGGTTTTATCCTCTATCTAGATAATCCCATGTTTCACAAACAATGCGGAGCAATAATGTTGATGAGGAAATTAATGTCTGTATCACACAGCACACGCAGGCCTGGAGAGAGGGGATGTTATCACAGGGAACCCGGCTCACCCCGAGGACTCCCAAAAGATTAGCTGCTCCACGGCTGCACGGGCTGAGGAGGATGGGGAGAGGGAGTTGCTCCTAATCTGCATTTTCCAGCAAAAAGACAAGGACTGAACATGCGTGCCGCAGTCAAGACCTTCGTAACATTTACACCCTGCTTAATTGGAAGGTGAGTTCATCAAGGCTGGGCTGACCCTGCTGAGAAATAGCTCAGCTCTATCCCACGCTGGAAACACAAAGCAAGATTCATGGGGCTAAGCTAAAAAACTAACTCTGTACCTAAAATAAAAGGGAGATTGAAGAAACCAGCTATGCCAGGCACAATTCTGTGTCCAAGAGAATGTCTGTGCACTTTTGATGGCAGAGATCACCAGGCAGTGATGAAACCTGCATTCACCAGCAGCCCCCAAATACTGATCACCAGAGCTGCCACTGCGGCCTTATTTTAATTGCTCTGTACAAAACATTCCTCAAATTTGTAAATGATAAACCTTTAATGTTAAATCAGGCCACATTTTTTAATTAATGGGCATTTTATTAAAGAGTTAAGTGAGGCATTACACATTAAAGGTGWTACGGAAAGCTCTCTCCTTCCCTGACAAACGCTCCCACCCCTATTTGAGGTTGTTATTTCCCATTTAATTTTAGTGCCAAAGCAAGAGCTCACCTTGGACAAATTGCACATTTTCTTACAAAATAACTACATGTCACAGATGCTGTTATTTTCCCTGCCTCGCTACCTGCCTTTGGCTGAGGTTTTAAGAAGCACCAGAACTTTCTTTGTGGCCCATAGCAGGATGGATTAGACCGTCCAGGGCATGTCGTGTCAGTACAATAGAGGAACACTTTTAAGACTTTAAAGTCATGTAATACAATTCTAGGCTGGATCTTTCTTGTTAAAAAAAGCAGAATGGGAGTGATTGAAAGAGAAAAGGGCCAATATTTGACAACAGAAATCAGCATAACCTCCTAACAGCGGCAGTCATGGATGACTGCCCTTTGACCCGGGGAGATTATGTGGGATTTCAATGACAACAGCTGGAAGTGAGCATGTGAGAATAGAGAACACAGATCTGAGGCCTCCTACAAAAGACTGCACAATCCCTGCCCAGATCTGAGTGTTGATTAGAAATTGTTTCCTGGTCCWGGCTTAATAGACTGTGATAATGAAAGTTTTGTTAACCCTTCACAATATGCAAAACCGCTGGTAAATGATTTGCCTTTTTGGGTTTTTAGCTGAAAAGTCTGTATCCAGCAGACRGTGAAATTGTCTGTCTAAAGCTGCTTGTTTTTGGGGGTGCCCAGAGCTCAAGTTCAGCTCCTTTTCCAAGTGGTTTTTGGTCACTGGGAATCAATGTCTAATGGGGATGAAGGACTCTGACCCTTCCCTGGGGAACCCACCTGAGCAGAGGTGAATCAGAACACAAATCCACATSAAACAACTCCCTGTGTGTCACCTCTCCTACTCACAGAATTTTGGGATCTCTAATGACAATTCCTGATTATTCTTTCGATATTTATCATATTGAGCTGCAGAGTCTGGGTTGCAAATTAACAAACATGGACCAGAGCAAATGTGGCATCAGGTGTGTCACCAACAGCCCAACCCTGCACGGATCCACRGCAGCCTCAGCTCTTAGGAGATTCAACTCATTTCATATCTAAGTGCAGAGATAGTGGGAATTAATGGAAACTTATTAYCGTTAATGAACCGATTACAGATTGCAATCAATCATGTCAGCTTTTGTCCAAGTGGTGGCACACGGAGAGCTCCTTTCTCTTGAAGACAAAGGTCTTCTTGAAACATTGAAAGCATTTCAATTCACATTWAAGACCTTGTGTAATGGAAACCATTCCAAGATCTGAGATGTCTGGTGTGGTTTTTCATTTCTGATGACTCCTAACTCCTGGGTACTTTTCAGTACTTGAGTGTGTGAGAAATCAGTTAAATACAGTTTTTTGATATAATGATAAAAATTTAGAATGTCCCTGTCTACCATAAACCAAATTTGATAAAAAAAAACCTGCATTAATACCGTTAGGGGCCTATAGCTTGAAAAACAACAGATGTCTTAAATTAGCATATTTCTGTTTCAGGTCCTCCATCCAAAAATCAAATATTAAAGAAAAGAAGAAAAAGAAAATCATTATAAATGGTCATACTCATTTGGCAGCTTATAAAATAATGTGCCTCCTCAAAAGCGTTTCAAAGTAAATGAGATGAAATCTACCTAGGGATAATAATTCTGGAATATTTATAGCATCCAACAATAAAAAGAGTAATAAAAAGAAAAGCCTGCCTCCCTGAAAATAATAATATGAAGGAGTTATTTATCTTCATGTTTTCATATCAACCGTGGTTACGGGAGCAATGACAGCTGCGATCTCCAAGGTCTGTGGTGATTTTGCCAGTGACTCAGTGTCCAAATGGAGCTTCCAGGGAAAGCTGATGGGATGTGCTGCTGCAGGGAGCTCCCTGGGCACCCACCAGCAGGCACCCACCCACCCTCTGGCAAATTTGGGCACTGGAGRGGAACACCCAGGGAGGGGACAGTGCCATCCCTGCCCATCTGCCCCTCCAAGGACTCAGCAGAATTAACACCCCACCGTCACCAGCTTGGCACTGCACTAACCACAGGGCCCCCAGAGAGCTGGGAAACCTCCTAAACAGAATAATGTAAGGATCATTTCTACCCAMTGGCCATTTTTTTGATGCCAGCATCTTATTTCTGGTAGAGCCTGAGAACGTGACTTTGTACCACTCGTTTGTGTGCAGACGACAGCGCCCGCTCCATCAGCTGCCCTTGCTCCTCTCTCCACCATCTGCCCTCACTTTTTTCGCTCCTCACCGAGTATCAACTGGTATTTTGCCTCCAGAATTCATCCACTGGTCTCTGGGAAGCTGCTGGCAGGAGGAAGGGGCCGTGTGTGGAGCCGGAGCCGCATTCTGGTCCACGCGCCGCCGGAGCGTGCCTTGGAACGGGCAAGGTCTACTTGGGTTTACACTGCTTCAAATCACACTTTAGCTACAGCATTAATGCCATAAATATTATTGTTCATGCTGTGTGAAGAACACCAGYGCGAAAATAAACGTAAGGATATTTAAAAACTGGTGTGGAATATTTAGGTATTCAGACTAATCACGGGCTGAAATAAGCACATTTGTTTCAAATCCTGTTTATAGCACTGCAGCCCCTCCCTCCTTTAAATCTTCCTCTTAACCATAGTGATGTTTATTGAATACCTGTCATTTCTCCAGCAGCATGTGCCAACAGCGGCTCACCAGTGCCAGGCTGCATGAAAACCCTTCTGTCTCCTATTCTCCAAGGGGCTCCCTCAGATCAGCCACCACCGTACCCAATACACTGAAACCCATAAATTTGCAGATACTGTAGTCAAAATTCTTAACAGGAAAGTGCACCCATTTTGCCCAGTGTAGCATACTGAAATATCACATGGCGAGAAGCATTTCTCACCATGTGTAAACTGTCAATTTGATTTGAAATTAAAATTTTTGATTAACATGAGCATTTCTGAGCCTCCCGCTGGCAGCAGCCCTATTGCTGAAAAGTGACATGATTTGTGACACACATGCTGTACAGAAGCCCC
This sequence comes from Malurus melanocephalus, assembly GCF_030028575.1. Lineage (NCBI taxonomy): Eukaryota > Metazoa > Chordata > Aves > Passeriformes > Maluridae > Malurus > Malurus melanocephalus. Next base: position 1,003,169 of record NW_026623357.1, read on the forward strand.
ATGCCAGCAATTGTTAAAACCGCTTTCATTCCGCTTTAATACGGTATGACACTCAGGAAAATAATTTTAATATTTAGGAGAAAGAGGGTRAAGGCTTAAGGGCTGAAGTCCTTTATGGGTGTAAAGCGGGATTAGAGCAGCACGGAGAATCGGCACGGAGGTCTCCCCATCTCACGAGTCACGTCTCTTTTCAGCAACAGGAACCATCTGCAGGAGGCTCAGAAAGGTCCGTGCCGAAGCACAAAGCCTCCTTTTAAACCCAGTTGATATTTCAAACACAGCATGAGGTACTTTCCACCTATGAATGCCGAGATGCTCGTGCACGGGGAAATGCCTGCAACTCGGATAATTAAAGCCTGTCGGATGGCAGGCTGGATTTTCTGGTTTCCACAGCGCTCTGCTCTTTTCCCGTGTTTACCATTTCCCCCGAGGTATCAGCGGCCACTGGAGACACTAACATTTATATGGCAAATTACGAAAGAGGAAACTTTTGTGGCTACTGAGACTTTCAGGGCTGGGAATCTACCTCCTCATCAGGCTGGTGGGAAGATTTTTGCCCGTTCAAACAGCTACAAGGAGCAGGGCTGGTTTGAAGGCTCCGATGTAGGCACGCAGGAGACAAAAGTTCAGAGGGGATTTTCACAAACGTAAGCCTGTGTCACTGCTRCAAGCTGCTGACTCAACTGTGTCACCTGCGTGGTTCTCAGAGTGGATGGCTTATTTTCCAGTAACACCATGTTCTGAGGAAGTTTATCGTGAAACAAGTATCACGAACAGTCATTCTGAGCAGCAGAACAGCCTTGATACGTGTCGACACGCATCTGACTTTTCTTTGAGCTCCTAACACTGCTCACTGTCACACTGAACACCCCGCTCTGCTGGACTCGCTGTTCCAAATAAATACAGAGCGATTTCTAATTGCCACAACATGGCAAGTAAAAAAAAAAAAAAAAAGTAGTATTTCGAAAGTAATTTTAGCTGGTGAAATGAAATACCAGGATGATTCAGATGCCCTGGAAGTACTCAGGCCTGAAATAAAGCCATGGGCTCATCTACGTTGATAACAGAGCTCGAGAACTCAATCTGGATGAAAAACACGACCCTCAATAAAGCTGTGATACACTTAATAGAAGTATGCAGGTTCTTTTAAAGAAACCTTAAGTTTAAACAAGCATTGTGTGTAAATATCTCATTTTAATTAGTATATTGCCAAGAAATTATACAACTGCACTCAGCAATGCTGTAATTATTTAGGATCTATAAAACCCTCCCTCAGCTGGTGGTAGATGAGTGSCCCCTCCAAGGTTACCCTTCAAACACGCTCGGAGCTGGACCGAGGGAGTCTGACATCCTGTGGACACAGAATTAGGAGGCTATAAAAGCAAGTATCGGGGTTTTTTAATGTGCACATTATTTTATRGTTATAAGAATAATCCACGTAACCAGATAACGTGGCAGGATTTCTCTAAGAAAGCCCAAAGTCCAGGAGGAGAAGGTGGGGATGGGTCAGGGGAAGGCAGCTTCCCTGCCTCAGTTTTCTGGGTGATATGGACACAAATCCTGGTGACTCCATCAGCTGCTTCCTCTCATCCTGACACTCCCTTCTCTTCACACCACGGCCCTTCTAAAAAACCTGTGGCAGGACACGACCATGGAAGCTGTAGGAATATCTGCTCAGGATTAGATTGTACAAATTCAAACTTAAAGCAAGCAAGCTGGGCATGGAAGCTGAGCCACAAGGATCAGCCAGMTCCATSGCTTTCCTCTCTCTATCGCTTTYCTYTCCCTCCAGAGCTACTTCTTACACWTTCTCAGCTGACACCACCTGTGAACAAACTGCACTTCACAGCAAACTCCATGGATATTGTGCATTTACCTGTTATCCACTCAATTTTTGCAGTTTCCTCTCCAGGAGTCCCTTACTCTCTATTCTTTGCACAGAGCTGACTCTGATAACTTTTACTCCCCAGCAGGCTGACTTCCACTGGCTACACGTTAAGTTATTTTAACTCTAGTTATTTTAACTATTTTTTAGCTATCCCTATGGCTGGGGAGGGAGGGGATTTGTCACCAGTCAGGTCATGCCATGCACTCTGGCTGCCTCCACYGGGACAGTGCAGGTGCAGGGCAGAGCTCTGTGCACCCTGGAAGGAACACAGCCCTATTTTCTGGGTGACCCAGACTCTCTGTGCCCACACCCCGGGCTCTGCCAGCTCTCTGCCTGCCCCAAGCATTGAAAATGAAGCCTCACAGCCTGCCTGACCGCCTTCCCAAGCTCTGATAGCCCAGACAGCAGTGCAGAACACCCAGGGTATGAGCAGGCAATTCCCAAACTGGCAACACGAATCCAGCAGGAAGGGATGCTGGATGTGGAGATCAGCAGCAGAGCTCTGCACGATGACTGAGGCTCTCTTCCCACTCCATTCTAAGTTTGTGTTTTGTAGGGCAGGATGCCCTGTCTACATTCCTCTGCAGACTAAGAATGGACATTTATTAACAAGTACTTGGGCGGGCAGCCCAAAACTGCAGACTCCTGGCCTGGGACTGCGGGACAGAGAGGGCCAGTGACCCCTGCTTGTGTTTACTGTACTTGTGCAGACACATGTTGGTGTGATAGGAGCATTCACTCTCTCAGGTTCAGGCCAAGGTCAGGCCAGAACACAGACCAAGTTTATTTTCTCCGTGTAATCTGCTTGAGCTGGAGCCCAAAGAGTGCTTGGAGCTCACTCAGTGTGAGGGGTTCAACATTAACACAGCAAACAGAAGGGGCAGAGAGGAATCTCRCTCATCCTCAGCTGATTCTGAGTGYTCATCCCACGTGTGGCAGGCTGGGAGGTTCCAGGGGAGGCGCTGAGGGATTTGGGATGCTGTTGGTGGGATGTCCCATCCCAGGACGGTGCCAGCAGTGATTCAGATGAGCTCTGGGGCAGTGGTGAGGGACTGAGGGTGATCTGGGGTTGGCAGCTGGGCTGGAWAGATSAGCCCTTCCTGTGCYAGAAGATTTCCTCTCTAACCCTYTAACTCATYCYACAGCCARTGTGCAAYACCCAGGGGTGCAGAAACACRGCAGARGGRTGGAMTGCCCTCYCCTCWTGTATTTAAGACAACCTGRAGATACCACAGGGGCCAGGATTTCMTMCTTTTTAGCAGTCTGGCCCGTGACAGTTTGTACTGTGACTGACTTTCAAGCTGGCAGAAAGAATGAAAAAAGAAAAGGAATTCCACTTGTAGAGAGCTCTCCACTATAAACTAAAGCAACTCAGGTAAAAAGAAAACCCATCTATCACGGTTTATGATGCATAAACATTCATTTAATCTTTCTCCTTTGCTTGCATTACTGAAATGCAGAAATAAAGGGAAAAATAGTGATGGATGGATTTTGGAAAAGTTGGAGTTCAGCTCAGGATGGATGAGATCCCAAACATTTCAGATTSTTATCTCATCGTAAGTGGAATAGCTGAACCTCTCTTGTCTGCAAAATTAGGCAAGACATCCTGTGAGAATGGGCTCTTTTTCACAGAAGTTTAGTCCCCAGACACATGAAAGAATGAAAACAAGAACTGGAACAGAACATTTTTACTTTTGAATAACGGCTCCATTTGGGCAGTTCAGAACAAAACTTCACGGGAAGAGCTGAGGAGGAAATTCTCGCTGCCAGTGTGCCCATCCCTGGACACATTCTTCCACAGAGCACACGAATACTTATCAAAAATGATAACTCATCTGAGAAACTCCCAGCCTGTAGATTTCAAAAGAAAAACAGAAAGGGAAAAAGTACATGTTGGCAGTAGATACAGTGTCCACCTCTCTACTCCCTGCATGTAATGAAGAAATCCTTCAGCCAAGTCTACATGCCCTGCTAGATCCACCTTTGCTCTGAGCAATTCTTTGTCAACTCTGTCTAYTCTGGCATGTCAGGATGAGCAGGAGAGGGGTGGGTGACTTCTCCAGCAGCAGAATCTCAGGTCCAGAGCAGTTAGACTAAAACATCTTGGTTTTAAACCTCCCTGAGGTTAACTCTCAGAAGACCTGGCATCCCCTCTGATTACAGAGGGACAATGAGGATTTTAGGTTCATTTTAATGCCTAATGTTAGATGGGATGAAATCCAACTCTAAGTCCACGTATCACAGCAGCATAAATCTGGAGGAAAATTTGCTTTCCTCCCCATTTCTTGCCCCAAGCAATGTCTCCTGACATTCTCCACCCTTACAGTTCTATCTGGCTACTTTTTGTTTGTTTGTTTTTCCTCCATTCAGAAGCCTGTAAAATACAAGCGYTGCTGAGTTATCCCAGTGTCCCTGCCCTCCATCCGGCTTGTTTGCAGGAGGGAATAATGATCTGTCACCAAGGTAAATTCACTGCCCGGCAGATAATGCCACAGTGTTTCTGCTGCCCGTTTCACAGTAAGACATTCTTTTTCAATGATGCCGCATCTCTGTTCTCGTGGGAACAGTTTACGGCTGACATGGCAATAGTCGTAATAACAACTTACATTTATATTGGACACGGGATGATCTTTACTTCCCTCTCCTTCTAACAGAGGAGGAGCTCCCAGTCCTGCTGCAAATCCAGGCAGACAGAAATCTGGATTCGCTAACGCTGGGCTGCCTCATTCCTCAGCTGTTTGCCTGGGTTGTCACATCCTCTCCAGCCCATTTTGTTATTGATTTAAACAGAGCCATGGGCCACCACCCAACTGCTACTCTGAGCCTTCCCTCACAAAAATCYGTGGGGATCCCCTCCTGCCTCAAAACAGCAGCCACCTCGGTGTGTCAGGCTGCTGTCCATCCTCTCCTGCTCCTCACCTCTTCCCTTCCTCCTGCAGCTCCAGCTCTGGCATGCTCTGCTGTATCACAAAATTGGCTCCCCTCTGTACGGCGTGGGGGATGTGGCCAGCTCTCTGCGTTCTGCCACTGGAAACTTCCTGAAAGCACATTCCCTGGTTTTGAAAACCGGCACTTTGAGGTCTAGCATGTGGGAAAATTGCAGGAGGTCTGCAGTGCAAAGCTGGTCAGGTGGGGACACCCCCCAAACGCCAGCAGGTTTTCAGATGGAGATGCAGCTGTCAAAGAGCCTCTTGTTACAGATAAAATCTTAAGAGCCAGGAATTAAAACAGAAAAATAACAGGGACAGAGATGTGGGTTCTCTGTGAGTGAGTGGTACAGCCACACGAGCAGAATTTGTGATCCCTGGAGAAGAAATGCCAGTGAAAGGTTTGGCCCACTGTGATCTGAGAGCTGCTGGTGTCACCCCTGAGCCTGGCTAGGGCAGGGGCACTGCTGGGGTGCCATGGTGGCCCCACGGGAGGGCACAGGGCTGGGGTGCTGGCCAAGTGTCCTGTAAAACCAGACAGAGAGGAGAGAAATACTCAGATGCCCTGGAGCAGCCCCATCATTCCTCGTGCATCCCTTGCCAGGGATGGGAGTGAGGTGCTGGCTGCTCATCCCTGAGCTCACAGCACATCCCCTGGCTTCAAGTGTGAGCAAGGGAGGGCGGGAGGTAATGATTAGAGACACTCTAAAATGATTGCATTAATTGAACCTTATGAAAATGTAAAACAATGGCAGTGGGTATTAATAAAACCCCTCCGTAACCACGCACGTCTCTTGTTTACTCRAAAGTGCTTCACTGACTACAGATTTACTCTGGGGCACAGCAGGAAACTTTACTCCTTTAAATTTAATCAGCCCTTTTTTKGCCTTTTTTTTTTTTTCTTCTCCCCTCCCTTCCCCTTTCAGAGAAAAATACCAGCTATCAGATCTGTGTTTCCCATCCACTCCTCAGTGCAGTGCCTGGAGGTGATAGTGTGAACTCACTCAAGAATGTGAAGGCATTTTATAAATCACTCGGTTCCAGCAGGAGGGGGAGAAAGGGAGAAGGCAGAGGGATGATATAGTTTACAGCACACACTCAGCAGTAACTCCCAACTGTCAAACTTCAGCATTTTCTTCAGTTGCAACAGTGGTTAACAAAAAAATGTTAAGACAGCAGACACGAAATGCACATAGCAAGCAGCAATTTTAATCAACGGGCACCTTCCTACCACCCCAACGCCAAAATCTACCCGGGCACTATCACAGCCCAGAAAAAAAGTTGCACAAGTGGAGATAGGGCACCACAAAAGGAGCAGAAACGAACAACACAAAATGCTGTAAACAACTTGAGGGGCCCTTTTTGGTGCCAGATAACAACAGCAGGGCGAAAGGAGTGTGTTTACAAGCGTGGCTCGCTCGCCTCACCTTCCTCCTGCCCCTTCTGCCACGCTCACTGCCTCGCTCCTGGGAAAATATTTGCGGACCATTGCAAATAAAAGTCTCCTTCTCACTTTCCAAGAAACGGATCTGGTACTTTTCCATTTCAGTCGCACCAGGGGCAGGCTTCTGCCCGAGTTGCCCAAAACTTTCTTACCAGCTCCTAGTTAGCAACTTCTGCAACTCAGAAGTAGTATCTGCAATTAAAAAATTGTATTTATTTATCTGCAAAGCCTTTTCTGGGAGCCTGCTGTCACTGAAGTGCCCTCCTGACAACAGCAGCAGTCCAGCTGCCATCAGGAACATTGCCCTTCACTAGTGTGCACAACTCCAGCCTCACAAAATTAAGTTTATTTGGAAAGCACCTGATTAACCCATGAATCTGCAATATGAGCAGACACAAAGGGGTTTTTTTCCGAGCGTGCAAACCGAGTATGACTGTGAAGGTTTGGATCCATCTGAATGAAAACCACCGTGTACCTGTAAAACCACACATGATTCATCCAGGCACTACACCACCAGGGGAAGGTGTGAATAAACGACACGCATTTTTGTAGTGTGCAGATATGCTTGGAAAGGTCTGGAGCCAACAGAACACCTCCTGCACCAGTCAGGAAGTCAGAGAAAAAGAACACGGGARTGTGAGTGGGAAAATGCAGTCCCTTATCTACACCTGGACATTCCTGCCCTGATGAAMCAAGCTCTGCTGAGGCCACAGAAGTTTAGGTGCTGGCAGTGAAGGATAAGTGTGAAAGTAGGAGGAAAAAATGCTGTTTGCTAAGAAGTGCCAGACTATTGGCACTGGAGTCACAGGGAATTTCTGATGCCCTTGGTTGGACTTGTTGGGAAACAGAAAGACACTGAGCCACCCACTGCTGCCACTGCCTCCAGCTCAAGGCTTCATCCCCTTCCAGCTCCTGCAGCCAGAGAGCCAGCACCTCCCCAGCTCCCAGCACACCTTTTTAACTTCCAGTGGTTTGACCACAGAGGGCAAAATTTTGGCCAGGGAGCACTTCCAGTGGCAGGAGAGCAACGGTGAGGCAGCCTGGGCTTTGCTGCTGTGATCTCTGATCTCTCTCCCACTCGCTGCCACAAAGAGACACCACCTAAAGAGATGTGGAGTAATGAATGCTCCGGGTAAGCGACTGATTTCAGAGGGGGCTTTTATCCACGGGCCCTGTATTTATAGTTCGAGCCTTTTCAATTAATACGCACACCCTAAAAGAATTAAACTACTAATTATCACATTTTACCGTGGTTCACAGAACTTTCATCAGATCTAGTAAATGAAATCACGAGTTCGGCAGAAGAAGCTTTACTGCGCCAAATTATGTCAAGGGTATATCATGTTGATAATAAAAGATCACTTGGTTGGAAGCCTAACCTAGAAGGTTGGGGAGGCGTAAAAAGTTCACATTTTGGATCATGCTGCTCTGGTGTGGGCGTTTTGTGGTTTTTTTTCCCTTCGTTATTGTGGAAGGCAATTCTCCTGCAAGTAAAATTTCCCCTTTGTCTTACATTACCGAGCGCTAGGGAATTTTCACACAGAAAGRCAAATAGAAAGGTTTGGGGTTTTGTTTTGCAAGTCAGGCCTTGGCATCACATCCTCTTTCCACTCATAAACTCCCCTCTCCACTCAACAGAAATTAAACGATGCCCACACCACAAATAAACTCCTTCCCCTAAGTGCCCGGCTTCGTGGTGGGCAGGRTGGTGCTCCAAAGCATCCTTCAGCCTGTGGTGGCCACAATTCCTCTGACTCAACCCAGCTCTCAGCTTCTAATTAAACAGCCACTCTCTCAAGAAGAGAAACATTAAAAACAGTTGTAGTGAAAGCTGGAGGTTGCTGGCAGCTCTGGCTGCTGTGGCCAGCATCCTCCTGGGAGATGGGGCACAGGGAGAAGGGGGTGCCACGGCCTCCCAGCCAAGGTGGGGGCAGTGACCTGGCACTGAGGACAAAGAAAATCCCTGACCCTGCAGAGGGAAGCTCAGGAGTTTCCTGGGAGGCAGCTCCAGGCCATCCCATTTCTGAGCTGCCCTCTAGATGGCCCTTGCTGTTATCTCATGGATGAAGATTCATGGAAAGGAATGGAGCAACAGAACAAAAAAAATATTTTTGAAACTACTTGCAAGAATCACAGCTGTATTTATGCACCTTATCCACTGAAAAGGTTCAYTGCCTTTTTTCTCTAAACACACACGTGGAGAAATAAAAAAATATACTGGAGCCACATTTTTATTTCTCCTCTCCTTTGCAGTGCTCAGCCACTCCAAGCGTAATGAACRTTTCGTGTCTCTCAAGCACTGCTTTGTCATGCTATAAGCATTCATTTCATGCTTTGGATATTTCCTGTCATAYTCGCCTCGGATGAATTTTTTGCAGGAATGCTTTGCTGGTGAAGGTTAATGGTTAGCAGCAGTGAAAAGCGAGGTCCTCTGTCAATCCCCGAGCCCCAGGCCCTGGAGGTCACTGATGGGAAGGGTCTCCAGCCTTGCCCAGCAGAGCTGACCCCACTGACGTTCCTGTTCCTTGCCCAAACTGACAGGCAGTGCCATTTCCCATCACTGGATTCCCCCAAGACTGTGCCAGCCACTGATAAGCAGCGTCAGTCCTGAGCCCACCAGAGGAGACACAAAATCCTGGAAATCCTCAGCCTCACAGTCTGGACCACAAAAAGAATGTGGTGATACAGAGAAAAATGGTGTTTCCTTCCCTAATTATTCAAGAAATGAACCTGGATGGGAAATACACCTGCAAAGTTTCAGTTCTAGATAATTCTGATCAAAATACTGTATTTCTAGTTCTTTTTGAGGATGTAATGTAATGAAATAAGATGAGAGAAATGCAAGACTACATCACACATAAGCTAAATTTATAACCAGACATATCTGCTTTTGTTTCCTTGGGAAACGCTGGCTCTCAGAGCTGCCTACAGGCGCTCTCAGGGGGTGATGAAACACAGGCTGGACCTCACCAGACCTTCCTTGGCTGGTGGGATCTGTTAGAGACAACATCYCACCCTGCCCAGTCCCAGGGAAGCCAGAAGAGTCCAATCCCACCAGTGCTCCCCGACTCGGCCACAGCTCCAAGCCTGGACAAATTTCCCCACTGCTGTTCCCAGTCAGCAGACAACGTGATCCATAAGGGTGCAAATCTGTTCAGAATTTGGTCCTGGCAAGTTACAAAGGTGCAAACAAGCTGACATCACCAGGAGCTCTGACTTGAGCGCCAGCGATGAGATTCCTTATTGGAAATGCTAAGGGCTTATTTTTTTTTTTTAAAGCTTTTTTTTTCTGAAGAAAGTTAATTTTAGATTAGTCCCTCAGGCTGTGATAACTCCTCAGCGTGGCTCTGTAAACAAGAGASGAGAGTCTCCTTGCATTTATAAGATTCTGATGCAAATAATCCCATGAACAAGAACATTAATAAAAGCTGCCGTTACTGTATTACTGCCTTCACAGCTGTAACTGATAGAAAACTTTCTCTGCAAGGCTMGGTTATCTCCTGAAAATGAGGTGTTTCAGGAATGTTAGTCACCTGAGACCACGTATTTTCTAACAGCACTGATTTGAGCACTGTGTGTTCAGAGAACTGCTTGTGTCCAAGCACTCCTCAGGTGGGAGCTGAGGGGATGATCCAAGGACAGAAGAGCCCACAGACACTTCCAAAACCTTCTTGGTGAGCTGGCATCAAGCTCTGTCCCAGCTCTGAGAGTCTGAGAGGCAGCTGGACTCTACCTGGAGCAGTGGAGATGAGAGGTCAGCCATGGCCAGAGCAGAAGGGACGGCCTTGGAAAGCAGAACAGTTTCACTTGATAAAAAACATGGCTGTGGGATGAACTGGATGTGTCTCAGTCTCCCTTTCACCTGAAACATGGCTGAGGGATGGGAACAGCCACAAAAAACAGTTACTTGCTCTATGCTTGGGAGTGATCCTTCAGGATTTCAGTCTCTCTATTTCCATGTCTCTGTACCCCTGTGATCCTTCAGTGTTTAACTCCAGACCCCACAGACAGTGCTGAGCTCCTGCTCTCCCATTTTTACACAAAACAATTCCTCTGCAGCCCCAAACTCAAGGACACCTCCCTGTGCCAGGCCCCAAGAGATGGAAACAACAGAGAATTGGGGGGAGCCAAGTTGGAGTGAATGACTGCATTGGCTGAGCTGCAATTGGAGGATTCAACCCCGATGTGCAAATGGAAAAAAGTGAGAAAGGGTGAAAAACCCATGAGCCATTGTCCATTGTGGGTGTGGGACTGCCCTGAGTGCACCTGAAGGCCCTGCAATGAACAGAACTGCTTTGGATTCTCTGAATTCTGTCCAGCCTCTGGTTTAGGTAGCTGGGTTTAGGAGGATGATTTGAAGGGTGAGCTCTGAGCCTGATAAGAATGGCCCAGCCTTGGGCCAGGCAGGCACCACTTCCCCTGGCTGGAGCCATCCTACTGTATGGAATGCCAAATTTGGGACCAGAAGGAAACCACTCACCGATGGACTGGGCTCTGTTAGTTAAGGTGGAGGGGTTTTGCCACACACAATCCTCTCCTCCCCATGCCTTTTGTGACCACCTTTGCCCAGAGAAGAAGAATAAACTTCTCTTTGCATTTGTTCCCACTGTGGCCTTTTCTCTCCCCCACAGCTCAACAACCAGAATTGTTTCCCATATACTTTTAGGCATGGAAAAGTTAAGCACATACTTAAACATTTTTTTTAAGSTTTAATACTCAAGTCCAACCCTACTTAAGCAAAGAATTCACAGATGATATTTACAAGTCCAGTGTAATTACTGCAGGGCTGAAAAACGAGTTCTGTGAGTTACGGTACATCATTGTTTTTCTTTTTTTTCTTTTCCTTTTTTTTTTAATGTTTCAATGAACAATGTGCCTTTCATTTCCTGCAACACTGTTAAGGTACTTGCAGTTCAAAGCAGTGAGACTGCATTAAAGCTAAAAAGCATTTGGTTTGGGCATTACACGTTTTTGTTTGTTTTTTTTTAAAAAAATGCCTCACCCAGTACAGAAATCGTTTGAGCAGTGGATTTGGCACACATTTGTGATCAGCTGTCATAATGAATGCTGCCCTGCTTGCTTGAAATGGGAGAATTCAAGAATTMACCAACTTTTTTAAAGAGAATTTGCTCATCTACGACTCAAGTGCTGTGCTACCAGCTCTAAGGCACCAAATCCCAGCTCCAGAAATGACACAGCACCGTCCCCTGCTCTGCACAGAACACTTCATGTGCACCTTTACTCTGCACTTACCACATCTAAACCCTGCCTGGCATCATTTACTGACCACAGTATGAACCACCCTGTGCTGCATCCTCCCTGCCTCTCTCTCTGTCCTGATGGGGCAGAGCAGGATCCCACTTTTAGCATCCTCTGAAAGCCAAAATCGCAAATATCCCCACTTYGCAGGCAAAAGGACCACAAGGTTTTCCTGCAAAAGTTTAAGATAATCCTACTCACAAAAAGAAAATCTATCTGATAGCTGTTTCCACAGCTGAAAGTGAGAATAAAAGCCTGGGAGAGAGTCCACAGCATGCTGAGCTGGGAATTCAGTTGTTCCTGATCCCCAGGCATGAAGTCCCTTCACTCCATCAGACTACCCATTCTGTCATCCTCACGCCACTGAAAACTAGTTTGTTTATAAAACACAACACCAAACCAGTGCATTTAACAAGCTTTTAAAATCAATAACCTTTTTTTTTTTTTTTTGATTGGGAGAATTGCAAAATCACTTTGCAGTGCCAGCTGAAATGAAGCTTTTACATACCATTAGGCAACTACAAAAGTGGGGAATTTTCCACATGGGTGTTCCACCCAGCTGGTCAGAAAAAAACCCTCATTGGAGCAAAATATCAGGGCGTCAGAACATGTTCCTGTCTTTCAGGTGAAGCTGCTGACCTCTTTCATTATCCCTCCTGCAAATTTCCTCACTCRCAGAACAAACAGAGGAATTCTGGATTTGCTGCCTGTCCCCAAAAAGGTGACAGAGCAGCACTGTGCACGCCCTGTGTTAGTTTTACCCCCAGCTCCAGCACAAAACATCTGGACCTTGGACCATCCATGCCCCATTGAGCCCGGTCTCGCCCGTGTGTTTGCTTTTTGTGGCCATCCCGCTGCATCTCTCTCTCTAGAAATAATTAAATGCTTCATATTTCTGTTAAATATTTGCAGTGGTGACTGGATGACTGCCTGGAAACTGTTCTGGCTTCATGAAGGCTGAGGGAAAGGCAAAATTTGGTGTTGAAGCCACCAGTGAGAGCAGAAGATGTCACCACCTTCCCTGCCTGTGATGATCCTGCTCCAGAAAATGCACCAACAAAGCCCACTAGGAAAAAAAAAAATAACAAAAACAACCCAGGAGTGGCTCTAAAAAAAAGCCAAATCTTTTTTTTTCCCATGAACTTCACTTCAGCCAAGGTTAGACATACAGGCTTTGCAAAACAACACATACAATTTAGAATGATAAATTAAAATCTGTAGTAGGAGGCCTTCTTTTTCAGGGCCGTATAGTTGACCCTTCTGAACCCACATTACTCAAGGTATGCAAAATATATGTGTATAATAAATAGCTCTAGAATTTATGGAGTGGAACAGAAAGGATAYTAACAGGCAAGTAGAGAGGCTGTATAACCCTCACAAGGCCTTTTAAGATTTATTTTTTTAAAAACGAAGGAATGCATGCATGGAAAAGGCAGCACCGAATCGATAACACTGCTTTGTGCCTTCCAGAAAACACATGCAGAACGCTTCCAAATCTGCCCTCAATCTGGTCACTCCACTGCTGGCATCAGTGGGAATAAGATTATTCATGATTCTATTTTTTCTTCGATTAAAAAAAAAAATAAAAAAGGGGGGAAAAAAATAAAAAATTCCTCTCTGTGTGGGCTCATTCCCACTCTCAGTAAAATCAATTACGAGCCTCCCGTTGGCTCCGGAGGGATTTGGATCAGGCCCTGTGGAAGTGGGTCTACAGCAAGTGTAGAACAACGCAGTTAATATGATTTATCGTGTCCGTTCCTGTGCGTGCAGTTTTTCATTTTCTAAAGCCGGCAGTTTTGCTTTCATCCTCACGTTCAGGAGATAAGAGCTGCAGATCTGTGTTGATCTACGCYGGGTTCCCTGGAGCTGGGGGCTGCCTGTGCTGGGAATGAGCTCAGCCCAGGGGGAACGAACCCTCCAGGGCCAAAATTCTGGCTCAGAAAAATCTCCCACACACCCACTGCAAAGGGTGCAGAATCAGTGAGCATTGCTGCTGTTGTGGTGGGGAAAAATACCCTTTAGTAAAACTGAGAGACAAAAAAAAAAAAAAAGAAAAATACTTTTCCTGTTTATTAAAAAAAAAAAGTACCTTTTGCAGGTCACCAGCAAAGTTCCAAGAATTCACTAAAAG
>NW_026623357.1:1018794-1075700 GCF_030028575.1 Malurus melanocephalus
AAGAAAAAAAAAAGGGAGTCTTGTTTACGGCACTACACGGAGTGCTTGGGGTGTGTGTTGGCATAAATTAAGATTCTGAGAATCCTTCTTTTTAAAGAAGGCATATTTCATCGACTCTCCTACATGTTTTTTAGAATGCAGCCTCTATGTTGTATACAAACCAGAGCCTTACTCCAACACATAGTAAAGTCTCAAAACATCTCTCCAAGCAGGCACAGAAAGGTAACTAAGCAACCCCACATAGTCGTGGAGATTGTTGGCTACACATTTCTGGAACAAAATCGGCAAAACTGAGGGAAGAGCTGATTTTTCTGGCGTGTTTTCACAGCGGTTACAGCACTACAAGATCCCTAAAAATGCATAGGGCCGGTGCTGATCTGCAGTGGGATGAGACCAGAGACTGGATGACCTGCTTTGGAACCTGTGTAAATAATCCTAAAAAACTCCCAGCTAACACTCTCCAACGAGCACCATTTATTTGCCTAAAATAATAAAATTACCTATAAAAGGGTATGTGTAAATACACAAGYGTTTTGCATTTTTTACACGTTATTAACTCTACTTTATGTGGAGATGATTGCTGTTTGGTCCAAAAATTAGTCTTAGTAGAAGCTTTAGTCAAATARTGTTTTCCTTCTTAATTATTTCTGTCACTATGAACTGGGGAAAAAACGGTCCCTTTACCTGTGGGGAAAAAATTATTAAAAAAAAAATCCCTCAAATTACTGGTTTTGCAATTAATACAATTTTTTTTTTCCTTTCCCCAGAAATCCTTTGGTAACCTATGGATCCTGCAGAAAAAGTTTTTGCTGTGAAACAAAACTTAGGTGACAAAACCACTTGCTACTGCCTCGAACCCACCCCTCATCGTGGCAAACCTATTTTCTGACTTCACCTTGACTTGGCAAAGTTTGGAATTAGCTGTCTGAAATTTGACCACATTTCACTGAGAAGTCAATGCAAGATCAAAAGGTCACGACACTTAACTGTGATTAAATTGAAAATCTTACTTCTATTGCAACAGAGTCATAACACCACCCCTTCTTTTTCTTTGAGGTATTAATAGTGCTGGAAGAAGCAGTACTACTAGTGACCTTGGGTCAAGCAATGCTAATTTATTGCTTTAAAAAGGTTCCTTGCTTTTAAGCAAATGAAGATTTTAATTACCACAGAGCACTATAAAGAAAATGCCTATTTTAAATATTCAAATTTTTTTTTTTTTTACCTGCTGACTGTCTGCTTTAGGTATCATTCAGAAGCTTAGAGGACGATCTTGTATAAATTAAAAACTACAAGTGAAAAAAAGTGCTCACAAAATAAAATTTGATAAAATTTCAGAATATAAATACTTAAGAGTGCTTAGCAGAGAAAGCTTCAGTCCTGATACTTCTACTTAAAATCAATTAAATTCTCCTAAAAACTGATATATACCAAGTGTGTCCCAGAATCCATTTCCTCTCTTTTGTATTTATTATTTTTAATAATTTCGCCAATAAAGCTCAGGGATAAAAAAAAATAAAAATCTCCTCACTTCTGCAATTTTGTTTTAAATATTGATCTTCTGAATTATCTCTCCCTGAAGCTGAAATCTGTGCCAGCAGATACACTGTGGGGTAACACGCACAATGCTGTTGTGTTCTGGAGACTCGATTTTGGCAAGAAGTTTCACGTTTCCAATACCACAAAGGTAGAAACAAAGGTAAAATATTAGGAATGTAAAATATTTAGTTAACGTTCAAAGTCAACATCCAAYGGATTTCTTTTTACAGGGCGGGCATTAGGCTTCTGGTTATTTTTTAGGTTTTCCTTTCCCTCCAGCCAGCCATGGCTCAATCAGAGTTTGGGCTTTGTGCTYCGAGTAGGCTCGGAATTCCACAGAAATTTATAGATTTGGAAAAGTTACAGATGAAACGTGGGACTGAGGGCGTTTTTCCCTCTCCAGGATTTGAAAGGATCCAGGGAGGATCCATGGTGAGAGGGCCGCGGTGGCAGCCGCGGGCACCGGGATCGGCGCTGGCACCTTGGCTCCAGCGCAGCCCGAGCTGCTCCTGGCCTGGGAGACACAAACAAAGTACTTTTGTCTGTTTTGCTGCTTTCCCCACGCCAGGGCTAGTGGCACAAGAGGGGCACCACCGGCCGCAGGACATTTGTCTGCACGCCGAATCTTAACTTTCTCCTTTTATCACCTCGGCTCTGGAGAGAGCGTTTTTTCTTTTCCTAATTCTGCTTTTCTGTGACCCGGCCCTTCTGCTGAAATTAAATATTAATTTCCTAAGAAAAGGCAACGCAGCTTTAAGCACTATTCTTCGTGGAGAGGCACAGGACGAGGCAGAATTAAAGCCACTCGATCCTGCGGTGGGGATCACGGGAGGCTACCGAAAGCGTGGACTGGGCAAGCGTGTGCTCAGCATTGTTATGCAAGGTGGCATCTTGTGGAAACCCCAGATAAGAAGGCTGAGTTGAGGCACTTAGCCAAAATGTTTATATGCAGAATTTTGCTTCCCTGATTTTATTCAGATGCCGCAGATGATCCGGCACATATAAATGTGCCGCCACATGGYTTAAGGGATTGGCAAAACCGGAGCCGTTGTGTTTTAGTCTTGCCTAGGACGAGGGAGTCTTGCTCAGCCTCCACCGCTCGCTCTCTGCTTTTTCAGCAGTTGGCACTAACTCCTGTYGGGGCTTTTTTGTTGTTTTGCACATGGAAACTTTCAAATTCCAGTTTTCTGAAYGTTCAGTGTTCTGCGGGCTCGGCTACGACAGGAGGGGGAATGTCTGTCCTGCTGAGTCAGTTAGCCAAACAGGTGACCGGAGGAATAAATTAATTTTTGCCCATACATAATTGATATAAATGGAAGATCGTTTTCATAAGCATTTGCATTAAATCAATAAAATCACTTACTATAGAGCAGTTTAACAATTCATTTGATTTTCTCTTTTCTATATATTTGATAGCCACTCTGCAAAACAGTACACACTTTATGCCTATTTTCTTTAGCAACAACACTGCCAGTTAAATTCTACCACCTGCAATAATTAGAGCCATTGGAAAACATACAAAACAAAATATACAGTAGATGCGAGCCCCTCTTGAATCCACGGCCCCCTGCGGCAACGAGTTTCATTGGTGCCTTAAGCTAAGGCTGGTAGGAAGCCAAAGAATCTGTATATTACAATAAAGTGCATGTTATTAAGGGGAGGATTTAAATGATTTCAGATGGAGTTGGAAATATTATAGTGAGGAACCACTATTAAGATTGCTGATTAAAAAAAAAAAAAATCACCAAGGAATCTAGTTTTATGTTTAAGGAAGCTTAACCTTGAATAGCACAATGGGTTTTATTTGGGGGCTTTTTTAGTTAGAGGAAAGTTAGTGGTTGGAATTTTTAACCCTGAGCTAGCCGGGGTTTGAGTGAGTCTGTGCTDGGCTCAAGGTTACTGGGCAAGAGAAGCTCAAGGGGATCTGGTATCAACCATAACCATGGCAAACAGGATCAAAAAAACATGTTGAAGCTATTTTACTCTCTGCTTCCCAGAATCAATTATGATTAAGGCATAAAGGAAAGAAAAAAAAAATCCCCAAACAACAGAACAGGCTAGTTTTTCAAAGTAGCATTTCCTATCACGTCTCTATTCTCCCTTCCCCTTTGGATCTGTTCCTTAAGCATATGCTACCCCAGCACGAGCGAGCCCCAGATCTGCCTGATCCCAAACCCTACGTGGGCAGGGACCTCCTGCTCCAGGACAGAAGCCCTGGACTTCTGAGACTGCAGTTTTCCTTTTTTGCTGCAGCAGGAGCACAGCTCCAGCTGGGCTGCACGGCGGCTGCATGGAAGCCGGGCTGGCGGCACTGGAAGGGAGCGCTCCATTGTTTGGAAAGAATAAAACCTTCCCAGGAAAGTCTGGCCCGTGGACAGGACCAATGTCAACAGACTGACAATGTTGTTCTTTTTTGTAGACCGTGACACAGACGGTCAAGTGTTGTTGCACTCCTCCACCAAAAAAAAAAAAGCCATTTTTGAGTGCCATGGCGCGTCCCAGGGCTGAACCTCTCCATGGCTACCTGGCTCAGGAGAGAYGGGACGCTATGTGGAGCGCTCCCAAAAACACACCACGTTTTCCAGGGCGGGCTGAATCCAGCCTGGGATCCACCAGGGTGGCAGTGACCCTATTTATTGTCTGTTGGTCCCCGCAAAAGCGGCGAATGGGTGCCAAGATCATTTTTTACCTCCGTGGAGCCGCTCCCCGGCAGAACCTGAGCCTGARCTACCACAGGTGCAGACACATCTATCCTGGAAACAGCAAAGGTGATCCCCGCCTGGAGCAGGAGAAAAATGACCAGCCGTGCCAGATGAGCAAGGCAGCGCTGCCACTGCCCCTGCTGAGCCCTCTCTGCAGTGAAATACAGCCCAGCACCAGCCCAGCACCTCGCAAGAAGCACCACAGAAGCACACAAGTTAAATTTTCCATTCATATCATGTTTTGGGGGTGGGGGRAATCTTGTATAATAAACTGACATATTTTATTCAAGTTTCAGAGTCCTATTTGTAATAAAAAATTTATAYGGCTGGGTTGTGTTCATGCAATAAATTTTTCATCTATAATTTTGGGCATGGATTCTACCAAAGATTTATATACGCTAAAAAAAAAAAAAAAATCTAAATCATGCACTTTTATATACAGTCTTATGTGGTGAACTTTGGGGATTTACAAACAGAAACCAGCACCAGGACTGGGCCTTTTTTACACTCACTTTCCCTTCATTATACATTATAATATAAACACATAGGGGTCGCTCCATATAGGCTACAATTATTATTTACGGCGATCTTGGTGGCTACTAGGATTTCTTTAAGGAAGGCCTGGCTCTCCATTTTACTCCAGCCATCGCTTTCAAGTCAACTTTTATAGGGAGTTCAAAGTGCTCCATTATCATCCACCTCACCATCGCACATGTACAGGCCCGCAGCAGATTCCCGTTTTTATTCCGTACCCCCTGCACCGTACACCCCATCCCCATGGCTCCCCAACGGGGTTCTGCAGTGGTAAAATCCCCGTGGTGCCAGCCTGGTTTGGTTTTGGTTTTTTTTTTAATAAGGCGAGGACTCTTAATTCCTGTACACTGGGAAAGAGATTATCTTTGATAATGGAAATGTAAATCAAAGCTTGCTGTTGTTTATTCCAGACAGACATTTGTGTGTTAAGTCTGTTTATCAGGCAACACTTTGTCTAAGCCAGGAAGTAGTCAGCCTTTGTAACAAGATGTATGCAAATGATTTTCCCATCAGCCCCTGCCGCAAAACTTTTGTGGCAAAAAAAAAAAAACCCTCCTTGTTACTTCACCAGTAAGACGCTCCTAAGCTACCCCGTAAGTAGACTAGCAACAAAACAGCCAGCTAGACTATGCTGATGAGTTTGAATGAGCCCAAAACATGTGCCTGCAGTCTGCTGCTCGGTATTGTGAGCAGACTTTGTGTATTACATCTGTTTATCAGGCAACACTCTGTCTGCSGGGGCGGCTTTGTACCAAGGTGGACACAAACAAAGATCTCCCCAACTCGCCGCCTAACTTTTTTTTTGGCCGCAGAAATTCCCCGTTCCTTCCCTCCTCGCTGGAAATGAGAAGGCGAAACTTCACCAAGAGAAGCTGCGAGACCCTAGAGCTGTATCAAAATGGTTTCATTTTAAATCAACTTTCTTTGTTCTCACAAGCCCATAAATGATTTACTGCTATCGTGTGATAGCCTAGAATGTGGGGAATCTGTGTATTCCCATATTTGTTCCTTGATATTACAAACAAGTATTTGATTCACTTCTAAATGTTTGTTTTTAAAACAGTTTACAGCCTTTGATTCTTGCTTACTGATTCATTTCTGGAACATTTTCTATTTATTCCTTTGCAGTAGCAAACGTTAATTTTGACTTAATTCAAATTGTCATCAAAGGCTTCCTTAAGAAATCCCACAGCACAGATTTTATTTGTTATAATAAAATATTCTTAAAGTRAACATCGTGCGACTGTGTTTTTTCAATTCCAAGAGATACAAAAATCCGTTACCCAAAGGATTCAAATTGGTTCAGCCCTTTTTCCTAGACAAAATAAACACTTTAGGACTTTACTTGTTTGTATTCTCCTCAGTGGTGCTGTATGCATCACCAGCTAAAAACAAAGAAACTTTTAGCTGCTCAGACAAAATGCAGAAGCTCCCCAAACAACGAAGCGGGGGGGTGGGGAGGCATTCAGAAAGTCTGACAGTCCATTCAATATAGGGATGATGGCCATAATGCATCCAGGGTCCCCTTGCTAATTAAATATGCATTGGCACAGTTTTGATCGATGCAAGCCATGGATCAGATGACACACCTGCAAAATCTTGAGCCCAGAGCTCCCAGGAAAAGGAAAATACAGGCTGTCTCCTTATCTTTGTTTTCAAAGGCTCTCAATTTCTGTGCTTAGATATCTAATTTAATTCTCTCACCCCTCAGCAAACTGGATTACGAAAGTCAATACTGCCATTGTGCATCGACAGGAACACACAGCTTTCCTTTTATTCAATTTAGCCATGACCTTTAGACAAAGATAATGACAACTGTCTAAAAGTAAGGTAAGGCCTTAAGGAAGACCCTGCTGAGGGGCCCCTCTCGCCTTCCCTGGCTCCTCCAGCCASGAAGAACCCACCAGCCATGGAGCAAATCCAGAAATAATTTCTTCCCCAGACTGCAATGACGGGGTGTAGGCTGGCTGAGCAATTCCCTTGGCCACCCAGGGCTCTGTCCCACCCTGAGGATTGGGGACACCTCGACCGGACCCTCGGGAGCCCTTGGCCAAGAGATGGCCACATCCCCGAAGGAAGAAGCCGTGCCAAGAGCGGAGCCGGGCGCTCACACGAGGAGGGACCGCGCTGTCCCGTTCTTCCTGTGCTGTCGGGGACACGCTGAAAGGGACGGGTCAGGAGAGCAGCACCCATTTCCAATTTCTGGCTCTGGTACTGGGGAAGAACCGCAATCCCAGGGCTGGGAACGCGGCGCGGGGAGGAGGGAGCGGCACGCGGATTTTCCCGGAGCTGAGCTGGAGCCAATGGAAATGACATTACTTTCCAATAGGTCTCGCATCAATATTTTTAGCAGCCTCCCTACGCGAGATAGCATCTTTCTAATACATCTGCAAGGGAAGGATGGGGAACATGCTCTCAGCTAACGARCAGCTATCGGGCAATAATCCACTTTGGTACCTGCAGATACAGGTTGTACCTGAATCAGTGACTGAGGCATCTAAAAATTCATATTGATTGAGCCAGCCCAGCTCCACAAAATGTGAGCTTCCATGCTGCACAGGGTTTTAATTCTGCAGGATTTATTTTTTTTTTTTTTTTAGCTACATTTAAAAATACACTTGGCATTTCTAGCTGTGGACCAATATTTTTCTCATGTCTTTTTATACGGATTTGGAGGGAAAGATATTTGTAATGGAAAAAAAATATGTGCAAAGTTGGATTGCTAAGTTTCTGTAATCTTGGGAAATGAAAAAAAAGCAGCCTATGTAAGAGCTACAAGAAACCATATGGATCAACAAGAGCTGCCCTCATATCCCTAGGAAATATATATTAACCTACATTTCATCATCATAAACCCCAAAATAAAAAATCTAATTAGAGTCTCTACCCTCAGATTCACTTGTAGAAAATTTGCTTATCCCCCTCACAAAATGATTTACAGTACTTACATCCATTTCTTCAGAGTGATTTAAATTTATTGAATCATTTCAATTTTTAGAGAGCTTCCATTTGGATCTGTACGGGTTTCTAGACATATGCAGTGCTCAGTTATTTAAAATTAATTGCAGTACAATAATTTTAAATTGCTTCACACTATACGAATCTCAAGTGCTTTGAAATATTTGAACCATTCTATTTAGAAGCCATCAAACTTCTGAGCACATGCATCAAAGAGTTATTTTAAAAGCCAAAGGGCCACGCTGATGATCCCAAAGTGCAGGTGAACACRGCTCTGGGCATGCTCAGTGCACACAGACCTGAATTTATAGAACAATTCAACAAATTTCGCCTGAGTGTCAATCTTTAATTAACAAAAACTGATCCTGCAATAATTTAAAACACTAAAAAAATTCTAAAACTAGAAAAGCACTGTTATAAAATAATGGCATACATTAAAACTATTATTACTTCTAATGTATATTTATAGAACATCCTTTTATCCTGAAAATTAAAACAGCTTATTAACATTGAACTAAGCTTTACAACACCTCTGTGGGAAAGGTGAGCATAACTATGCCCACTTTATGCAGGGATGAAGGAGGCACATAGAGGTTAAGTGATTTACCTTGAGAGGCACAGTTACTAAAAGGAGTAAAAAGCACAGGGCCAGGCTCTCGAGCTGCGGATAATAAAGTCTCCCTCCCACCAGTGCAGCCATTACAATGGCAATGGCAGTGCCCACTTAGAGAGSCTTCAACTACATTATGTAGAAAATTACTTGGTAGAGTGGATCCAAAGTCACCTAGAAGGGGGTATTTCCAGCCACTCTCGGCTTCTGTTTCACTTGCCTTTCTTCTTCTCGTTAGATATTTCGAAAAACTAGAGATCATTTCTCTCTGGAGTATTTTCTATCTCAGTTTAACAATAACAACGAAGTATTTAGGGTGACTAAATATCTGATTTTGCTATGCCTGACTTCTTGTACGAAAGCAAGTGGAGATGAGCAGATCTGGTAGCTTTGGTCAAAGCCTCCAGGTTCTGCTTTTGTGCAGTTTTACCCTGGTGAGTGAACCAACATCAGCAAAGCAGGATTATGTCCACCATATGGTGAGGCTCCATTGGCGGTCGTACAGCCACCCAATTAATCTCTATCCCCCACCATCCCCTTGTTATTTATTTATTGTGACAAACTCATCCTTATGGGACCCCAGGCAGGGAGCTGCGTATTCCCGGGCTATTGGCGTCAGTGCCCATCCTCATCCTTTATCCCAAGCAGGAGCTGGCGAGCTGGCACCTCTCCTACGGCCAAGGCACGGGCTGCAAGGTCACCACCAAGGAGGATCTCCGGGTTTTCCAGAGCACACAGCAAGAAGGGGTTTTTTTCCAAAGCTGCCCTCCATCAAAAAGCCCAATAAACCCCTGACAATGAGCGCAAGCGTCACAAAATGCTCTCCAGAGCTGGCTTTTCTAATGCCACACCCATAACCAGGCCATTTGTGGAGGCCACCAGAGCRCTCCTGGAAGAGTCTGTGTCTTTTCTGAAAGTCTTTCCACAGCCTCAGCCATTTGAGGCTCCATCAGCCAGCAAAAACAAAGAAAAACCTTCCCCAAATCAACAAACTGGGCAGGCAGGAGCCCTGACCTCCTCCTCCTTTTTCAACCTCTCCCGCTTCTCCTTCCTCTAAAGGACAAGAGTAAAATTTTCCTGTGATCAGCCAAAAATTCAGCTAGGAATCTATATTTCCTAGTAGATATATACAAATATATAAGTGAAAAATACTTTAAAAGAACTGATATCTCAAAGAATGGGCCCATTTTTCCTTTTAAGGATTATTCTATTTCATAGAGGGAAAAACRATGTTGATAATAAAAATATGTGTGACTACTTAAGAAATAAACAAAAGATGAACTAATATTCCATGGAGATTCTGTCAATAGCAGATTAATATCAAGTTACAGATGAGGCGGTCTAAACAAAGTTTAGGTACTATTTTTTTTTTTTATTGTGGATCTACACTTGCAGTCCCGTTTTCACAACTCTCTTTTATTTTGATGTACCTGACACCTTTCCTCTTGGCTGCCATTTCAGTCCCTCTTAAGTACATATTTGGTTGTAGTGGCCATTTTTTTTTCCTTTTTTTTTTTTCTGGCAGATGTCTTTTCCTTGTTCTGTGTGCTGTGAGCAGTTCAACGTGGCATGTGAAAAATTTCCATTTCAGGTTTTCTTAAGCTTTATACAAAATTAAACTGCTGGCAAAAAATACATGGATATACAAAATTATACAGCAGAAAAACCTGCTCCATAGTTCCCTTTCTTCCCTTCCTCCCTTTTGCCTTTTTTTTCTCCACAAATAATTGCAGAAATATTGCCATCAGCCCAAAGCCTTTCTCCATGAAAAAAAGTCAGAGGGTTTTGCCCACAAAGAATTGCCACTGTTGCTCCGTGGATCTGTTTCTACTCTCACAATATTGTAGGCTGCGAAGAAGAACTGAGAATTACCATAAAAATCGGGACGTGTTTTGTTGCATCAGTATCATGTTGGCATCAACACCACAGACTCRGGCAGGAAAAAAAGCAGCCTTTTGGTAGGCAGCCTACTTGGTCTGTGTTTCTGCTGTGTTTGTGAGCCATGCGAGGGGAAGAGAAAGTTAAAACTTGGAGAGAAGCGACATCCTGCAGGCTCGGTACGAGCTACAGCAAAACCTGAGGTAGAACCACCGTAAATCATGGAGGAACGGAATTATATCTGCACCTCAAAGGACGGTGGATCATTATAAATATATGAAAGAGTTGGGTATATGTAKAGCTGCCCCCCTGAAAAAACGTTCAGCATAATGTATCGGCTCTGAAAATGAAACCTAAAATCCATTTTCACTCGGTCCCAGYGCCTGCTAAAATTCTAAATTTTGAGGAAGGAATTTAAAACCAGAAAAGTCCAGAGCTCTCCAAACCCRTAACTGCACTGCGTAGACGAAATTTTAATCAAACTTTTAAAGCCATGGTTATGATCTGATGAACAGACAGCTTGACTTGATTACATTTTTAAGTTTCAGTTTCTATTTCTGTTTTAAGATGAAAAAGATCATAGAGTGTCAGAAATTTGAATACTGAATAGCAAAAGCTCTTGCAGGTTTAGAAAGCATATAGAAAAGCTGGCAAAAGAAAACGCTATTCCATTGCCACCATCTGCTTTCTGGCATATTGAAGAAACTTTACTAACAGCAACATTTTCTTGCATTAGAATATCTGCTAATTAGTTTTGTTGTAAATTTTTTTTTAAATTACCTTTTACACAGAAGGCAAATAGCCAGTTTTTTTGGCTGGCTACACCTTACACCACGTCTGATAACATTTTCACATTAAGTTCAGTTTACCTCACTTTTTTTTTTTTTCTATCAAAATCCTATCTTTAGCATAGTCAAAGCCTGCAAAAACTTTGCCTTGCTGAGACTAAAGAAAAAAACATCAAACATACGAAGTGTTAAAAATCGCTGAATAACTCAAAGGAAAAAAGATAATTTTGAAGGCGTTTTGGCTGAAATCTATTTTCCTTTGAATTGCATGAGTGTTTTAAAATGTTAAAAACACTACAGAGTGACTAATGAATGTAAAAGAATGATAAAGAGTATGGGTCCAGTTATCAGTGATGTGCCTAAAACAAAATAATTTTGGACAGTCTGCCATGCAAATATTGACTAAAATGTCATAAATAATGTCTGCAACAAAGGGAATCCTGCAAAGGAATATTCTGTTGTACTTAATGCATTGTAGAGCRTGCCTTTTAGCAAGCAGTACGTTACAGAGCCCGAAAATTTCAGTTGGGAAAAAAAACCCCTAAAATTTCCCAGATAAAAACATTACTAATGTTTGGGTTTTTTTCAGAAACAGACCTTCAAAAAAAGTTAAAGGTGCAGCATTACATTTGGAAAAGGGTTCGCTTAGAAGCTGATTTCAAAAGAAATGAGTTGTCCAAAAATTAAGAACAGACCAAATGTAACCACCTCATTGACTTACAACTATTTCCTCTGCCATTTTTGACAGCATTTTCACCCATTTCTCTGCTGGCAGGAAGAGGCTGTTTGCAGGCCTTTGTCAGAATGTACTGAAATCAAATGCAAAGCCATTCTTTGGCCACTGCTCTGGGCCAGAGCTGAGAGGTAGCAAAGCTTCTGCCTCAGCATTCCTTAGAACCCAATTCTGTCTCACTTCCAGAGTCGGACTGACCCCGCATGGAGGGTTAGAAATAAAAATGCAATCATGTGAGCATGATGGCAGCACAGAAAGAAGGCAGAAGGGGCTCCAAACCACCTTCAAAATCACAATATTTTAGTAATTTTGTTACATTTTTAGTAGCATTGGGATATGATGTCAAAATGAGGGAACTTGCATTAAGAACTCCACATTACCTACATCTCCACAGACCTACTGTGCTATGTGTAATCACAAAAAACCCAGTCACTTCTTTTTCTAAAAGTCTACTAAAAAAAAAATAAAACCATCAGGTCTATACCAAAACCTTCTGCATGTGTTTTCCAAAATTTCATTTCTGAGAAAAATTTCACAGCCACTGAGATGACAAAAAACAAAGATACTTTACATTTCTAAAGCATCTTTCATCCAAGATCAAAGAACTACATCAACAATAATTCTCAAAATACTCCTTTGAAATAGAAGTACTAAAAGGAGTACTATTAAATGTATTTTTATCTTTATCTAGCTTGATCTATTTTCTTTATTAAATGATGGTTACTGTAGCACCTCTCTAGGCAGATGAAGACTAGAGGTTAAGTGACTTGACCAGAAACACTTACACAGCTCAGTGGAAGAAGTGATGATGCTCACATTTGGGAGTCAAGAATTCTAAACCTCCCATTCACTAATTAAAAACATACATATAYGTATGTATTTATGTAAATTAACTTAGGGAGCATAAAAATCCCTCCACCATCRTGTGATYGAGGTGCCACCAAGGTAAGGGAAGRATCTGGAACCAGCAGAACACAAATCAGCTGTCAGGACACGCAGGGGTGGGACAGATTGATAGGTGTGTGAGGGCAACAAACTACACATTAAGAGAACAAGCACGCCTTTGCTATTTTTCAAACCACTGGGAAAAAATTAAGTCAACTTTCTTATCAAAGATTAAAGGTCTTCCTCCATGAAAGACGCACAGAAGTGCTCCCTGCTCTCCCCTGGAGGCTCAGGAACAGCAAAGGTTTTCCAGCTGCACCACAGGTCACCCACAAAGAGACTGGTGGGCTGTGCGGCCGCGTCTGAGGCCAGAGAATTTGTTCAACACGAAACTCAGAATTATTTAAAAATAAATCATGGGCTRTGTTACAAACCATATAATTCAGCCTTTGGGCCAAGATAATTCTTGACATAACCCAACTGGAATGACACAGGGGATAAACTGAGCGCGGCRTTTTCACAAGGCTCCTTTCCTTATCGTTCCTGCCATCGGCTCGGACGTGGCTATAACTGATAATCTCTTGCCTGCTCTGWAACATGGATGAAATGTTATTGACTGTTCTGTTCCGCCAGCGTGCGCAGAACCCTCTGCTGATAAAAGCAGCCCCTGTTTGGAGAGGTGTGCTTTGCAAGCCTTGTGATTTTTCGCAGCAGAGGAGCTGTTGGACAATGAAGAAAAACATTTCAGCTCCCCTGAAAGTTTGACTGTTCCTTTTCAAACAATGCAACACAAGATTCGGGACGTACTGCTGACACAGCAACATCAGTGCCTCAAAGAAACTGTGGGAAATGTCAAATTTATGGTCCTATGGGTGATTGGTGGAAGGTTTCTTCCCCCCCTTCAGCAAGCCTCTGTCAAAAACAGAGCCTCTAGAAAGTTTTTGGCTACRTCCCAGCAAAGCAGAAGGAAGCTGTATCCCACACTTCCCTTGGGACTTAATGAAATATACAGCCTCTGGGCTTCTTTCAATTTGGTCTTTCAGATTGCTAAACCAGTGAAAGAAGGATCCTAGCTGTCACAAACGTCACATGTTTGGGGTCACCTGCTGCTCGGGGGTTCTCATGCCAGTTGTTGACATAATAAGCACCCCTTACACTTTAATTACAATTCACAGTGTGCAAACTCTGCAATCTGCTTTAAGGCAGACAGTCTTTTAAATCAACACTAAATTCTACCACTGTTCGAGCAGAAATGGGAGGAAAAAGATGTCCAGCTGACTGAATTAATTGTATTCAAATATTTGTGATCCCAAAGAAAAGTAAGCACCATCCAGTGAAAAGAGCAACTGTACTGCCTGCAACACTTGAGAAAGCGTGGTTAGAACCCGCCCCGCTCCTCACAGTCACGCAGGCGACGCACGTGAGGCGTTTCCATTCGATGAGCTCTTTCCAAAGCCGCTGCGAGCGCGGACCTGAGCACCCAGCTGTGTTTGTCCCCGAGCACGGGGCCGGCCGGACACAATGCCGGACACTGGGATCCTCTGTGGGAGGGAGGGAAATTCTCAAGCCCTCCYAGCACGAATTTCAACAGGACTTGTGCAATGAAAGCCTGAACGGGAAGAYGTGTTTATTTTATTCTGGAATGCTTTATTTAGTTCGGTACAAGAAACATTGGGTCTACTTAAAAATACTTATTATTTTGAGAAGCACATGAGAGCCCTTGGGTTTCCTTGACCGCTACCTCTTTTTTAACTGTTACTCTTATTCCTAAAAAAGACATATCAAGACCACCAAATTTAAATAARTTGTACTAGTTGGAGAGGAATAAAAGTCTCCTTTCCTTATACGTTAGAGAAAATCCATTTTTGCTTTCATGCATCTAAAAATGCCTCCTGTAAATGATGTTATTTACAAGGCCTTGGTTGAATCCACCTTTTCCCATGGAAAGAAAAAGACTATGAAAGGGGACACAGTGCTCTAGGAGTACTTCTGGAAGGATTTCTGGTAAATTGTGGGTTATGGATCACACTGCCTGCACAGGAAAGGCAGCACGAGCTCCAGCAGCTGCGCTTGCACACAACCACCCTATGAGCTCTCGGGGAAACAAAGGACAAGTCGATAGCCCCATACGAGGGCCTGCTTCTATTTAAATCAACAGGAGGGACTCTGGCTGCTCTTGTCCACCTGACTTTTCAGGGGAAAACCAGGATGGGTTTTCACCATGCCCAGTAKCCAAATGTTGGCAGGCTCTTTCCCCCTCGGCTGAGAGGGACGGAACCTCCTACCGCCGCCTTTTCCGCTCTCCCTCCTCGCCCGCTGCACCGGCGACCTCACATAAACTCGAAACGTTTTGAAATTATCATCAGACTGTGAAGCACTTCAATGAAAATCTATAAAACAAATTTATAGTGTGCATTCATGTGTATTATATATACACTTAGAACGGGATTTATCATTTAGCTGACCTTTGGAACACCGGTATTTTTAGATCCAAAAAAATGTGTGTTGATTGCGCTTCAACCCAGTCCCCTTACAATGTACCAACTCCTTGATATCTTACTACAGGAAAGATAATTGCAATGAATTTTTATATTTCAGCACATGGGAAGATAAGATTAGACAGTAGGGACATAAAAGCAAACTGCACCACATAAAAGATAAGTTTCTGAAAGTTACAATTTACACCAAATGTTACAGATTAAAATGTTCAAAGCTATTTATAGGACCTTGTGCCGGTCCCATTATAGACCATGGGAAGACTGCAAAGAACCAGCTCTACCTTCTCCCTAATCACTTCCTCCCACACCTAAAAAMCCTCTGGAGCACACAAATTATTAATGGTATTAAGACTATTAGTAATTCCCATTACCACTCAGGTGCCTCAGCAAACTGGTCCCAAGGTCACGTGTGCCRCACAGACCTCTCCATCCAAGAGGATTGTTCCTACCCTAATGGGATTATCGACAATCTGAACAACTCATCCCAAAAGGTAAATAAGCATTTGATTTCCCTCTGCCTCCTGTGTGTGCCATGTTCGCCTCTGTCAACCGAGCGCCCTRTATTTTTAAAATGGGATGCTTTTTCTTCTTTATTCCCTGCTATTAAGTTGCCACCAACAGTAGTTTGTTCGGTGGAAGAAATAAAGAACAACAGCAACAGAGATACATTTACCTGCACACAAGGCATAAAAAAAAAAAAAAAAATCAGAGCTGGAAAGCAGATTAGAAGCAGGGAAATGCAGTTAGGGAGGCACACCAAGTGCCATATGATTCATCGACATGCAGCAGGCAGCAGACGCGGCCACTGCCCACCAAAGGGCACAGGTGCAACAGCAGAAAAACAACCCAGCGCCAAGCAAAGTTTGTAGCAGAGCAGCTAATAAATGACACCCTCTGGAAAGCTGTCCTGGCAGCCGGCAGCACACGGCATCCGCTCCCTCCGGCT
The DNA here is from genome assembly GCF_030028575.1 of Malurus melanocephalus. Taxonomy (NCBI): domain Eukaryota; kingdom Metazoa; phylum Chordata; class Aves; order Passeriformes; family Maluridae; genus Malurus; species Malurus melanocephalus. The sequence continues at coordinate 1,034,866 of NW_026623357.1, forward strand.
GAGCCCTCGGACCGCTTCCAGGGCCGCAAAAACAAAGAGCGCTCGCCGGGCGAGGCAGGGCCCCGAACAACGCGCTCGGGAGGGATTTTTCAATCACTGCTCAGCCATATTTTCTGTTTTCTTTCTCRAACTCAACCTTCTCTGAGGACTAGTTCCATGAAAGGTCTCAAATTTCAGCCACTTCACAAAAAAAAAAAGTGTTGCTAGAAATGTCTGACAAGGGAAAAGTGATTTTTTTCCCCCCTACTATACAATTACTAAAAACATATGGTGGAAGAGGTTCCGTGCAAACCTGGAGTGTGGTCTGTGTTCCACAAAGATGAGGGAGGAAAAGTTGTGGCCCCAACCATGGGATTGGTAAAAGAAGGAGCAGTAATGGAAGCTATTTTGGAAACAGAAACTCTGTCAGCCAATGCAGTAACTCCGTACATAAAATCACATGTAGACAGAATCAACCCTGCTCTCAGGATTTGTGGGTGTGAGCTGTATACAGAGTGTTTGGTGAAGTCCAACTCATGTTCAAAAGAAAATTAAACCAAAGAATAAGTTATTAAAAGGAGCCTTTGAAGCCAAAAAGCAATGATGTGTGAAAGACAGAACCAGAAGAGTTTATTTAAACACACAGCACAGAAAACAGGGAAAACAGAAAKTAGGAAATTAGAAGAACAGTCAAGAAGGCACCCAGCAGCCTTTTCCTGAAACTAGAAGTTCTTATATCTATGAATATTTTATCCAGATTCAACTATCTTTTTCAAGTCCTTCCTATCAAAATTCCAGACATTTTCTTCAATAAAATCAGAAAAGTCATTCGAAACGTATTGGTAGAAGATATAAAATTAGTTGTGTGTGGATGTTACAAAGGATCTGGGAACCTTACACCCTTTAGATCTGCTTATTTAACTATTTAGCAGCACAATTTAAAATTAGCATATGACTGGTTTGATGCCAAACCAYAAGAATAAAGCAGGAATCTCTCTCTCCTATGAATTTCAAAACTCAGGGGTTTTTAACTTAGTCCTCAAATGTGAACTGTGCTCCCTTCCTAAAATTACTATGTAGCCCATGATCTAGTTAGAAAAGTWTATCTAAGACTTTGAAACAGGCTGCTTTTTTCCCCCTTTAAACTTCCTATCAAGCGTAAATCATTTTGTGAACATGCTCAGAATCTGGGTATTTCATGCTGGTTCCAAAAGAGGAATTTCTCCATTTAGCAAACCCAAACCTAAAAATAAGTGTCTAAAAACTGAAAAAAAGTCACTATAAACCCCAGTTCCTCATGGCCCGACAGTGCTCAATGACTGGAACAAGTCTGGCCCATCCTTTCACAACAGTTCTCTCGTCCTGAACAAGTTCCAAAATAACCTTTGTGATAAAATCAGTCCGTGCAAGTAAAGAGCCTTCCTGAAAATGTTTCCCAGCTCCTCTTGTGACTTTGCTCTGGGATAGCAATGATTTTATGGATGTGTGGATGTACTGTGCCCACCCCAGGTGGGAATGCTTGTCCTGCTGACTGACCAAGGAATGGCCACCCCTCAGTTCTAGTTTGCCCAGTCCCTGCTAGATACTAATTTTATTATGGCAGGATAAATAAAACAGGAATAGCAYGGGAGAGTGGGGAAGGGCAGCACAGGGAAGGCAGGCAGAGGTATTGCAGAGTTTATGCTGTTTTATTTTTATATATGTGCCCTGAAACTCAAACCAGGCAGAAGTGATGATGCTGTGTAACCCCARTGACAGCCCACATGAGTGGGTGTGACTTTGTCCCTGAAGTTCCCCTTCATCTCACACCCCAAAATTTAACCTGGAGAAAAAAAAAAAAAAAAAGTCTTTCTCTCTGGGAGTGCGGTTTGGTCCAAACTGAGGGAAGAAGMTGAAGAAAAATAGTCAGTTTAGGTGTCACAGCACAGTTAATAGGGGCTGAGTCCATTAGTCATGACAGGCAAGCCTGCAGTAAATTATGACTGCCTTGTGCTCCCCCACTAGGCAAAATCCTTCCCTGCTTTTTCGCCACTCCTTTCTCAAGAGCAATACCCAGGACGTATTCCAGGACAATTTGCTCTGTGCTGCTGAGACTGAGAAGCAAGGACACTGGAGGGGTGAATGCACCAAATATCTGACTTTGCAGCTTTCTCAGCCTCACATAGGCACCACAATCCAAGCAGAAACCCTTCCCATACCTGCAGCTGCCCAAACACCTACGGACTGCTCCTGTGTGACCTCGGAGAGGGCTCATCCTTTACCCCTGCACACTGCCAAGCCTGGGATCACTAATTAATTGTGACCAGCACTAATTGTGACCAGGACTGCACCCAGGGCTGCCACCCTGCAGATCTCCATTTTGCTGAGCTCTGTTGAAGCAAAGAACAAAGGGAGAGAGCCCTTGCCTCAAAGAGCTCACGATTTACTAGGCCTACCAGGAGAGCAGGACAAGCACAGCACCTTCGTCTCCTGCCAAGTGTAAATCTTCTGAGCTCTGGCTCCAAAAAGGCCATAAATAAAAATGGGGGGGGGAAAAAGTATAAGGTAATTCTGTCCACTCTGTTTCATTCCAAACCTTTGAAGGAAAGAATATATTAAATGCATCTAAGTCCTTTAATAAATACATGAACCACAGAAGGATATGATTTAGACTTTTAAAATACCACCCCGGCTCTAACTACAGTGTCAATAATGCGATGTGATGAGAAATGCAGTGCACTGGCCCTCTGTTTTAGGCACAGATAATGGAACACATCTAAAAACTGCCGAAAACTAATGCTGAATGTGGAGAACAGCAAAGAGAATAATTGCTGGCTGAGTATTTATGTGCTCAGGACAGACTGGATCGAATCCCCCGGCTCGATTAAGTATTTCCTTTTTTACAGAGTGCCCCAAACTGACACTCACTTGGGGCTCAGTTTCTTTAAAGAATCCAGGAATGGTTCCATTCTGTGAGCATCAGCAGACTTTGGGGCATGCACAGACTTGCAAAGGATCAGCCTTTAAAAATATTTTCTAATTGATTCAACCATGATCCTGAAGATGCAATTTTATTTCCCTTTTTTTTTTTTTTTTTTTTTTTTGAGGTTAATTTCTTTATTTATTATGCACTTGAGGAGACTTCATTGTCCAACTATTTTATTATTTGCTACACAAAAAAATATATTTGTGAATGGCTCCATTATTTCAGCAGTTAGCCTTCTGGTGCACAGAAAGTTTCCCTTCTGAACAGGCACTCATTCATTCTGCTGCACCATTGTACATTTTATGGCTTGCCATACCAAAAAAAAAATTCTTTTTTATTTCTTTCAGTGCTCCTATTATTGTAATAATTTAAAAAGTGGCTTCCACTGTATTTATATCACATCACTTGGATAAAGGACTGCTACCCACAATAAATCTAGTTATTTTCCAAAGTAGATTGCTCATTAAATATTGTATATAAAAGAGCCCTCTGAGATTCAGGATAATCCACACAGTGTTTTTTAGATATCTCTTTCTACTTAAATAAATAATTGTAATCACGAGTGTGAACCAAGTACTGTGCTTATAAGGTTGAATTAATAAAAACTGAACTTTATATAAGCCTCAGCTACAGAACATTATTCTGGTGAAGAATTTCAGGTGCAAATAATCAGAGATTACTACACACCAGGGAATTCATCAGTGGTCATGAATACCCTCAATCTAYTTCAGCGAGGTAAGCAATATATTCTCTAATATGATATAGTCCAGGCTCTGTTAWTGTGTTTTAGAAGTTTTACTGAACTGCAAGATTTCTTTCTGCTCTACTCATAAAGCAACCATTTCTTCAACTGGTGCATTTASAGGATGGAGACTATACAACATGCTCTCAAAATGTTTCTGTCTCTTTGCTTCTCTAATTTTGAAGTAGAGCTGCAGAACTCAGCAAACGCTTTAAAAACAGTACAGGGGGGAAGGAAATAAATATATATGGTGTCTCTGCATCCTCCCCAGTGTGGCTGACTCAGTCTAGCTGCTGCTAACAAATACAGATCCTGATTTAACTCTGGAAAAGTGGGGGTTTGCATCTTAATTATAATAGTCTCTCTCAGTGATAACTATGCACTGGGTCCCAGAATTTACTTAAACTCCTCTAAGCTGTAATGGTTATTTAAAATGTGGAGTGCTGTGTTACAGATCAGATCTGCAGCTAGATCTGGAATAATTCCATTAAAACCAGTGGAACTACAGAGATTTCTATCAGTTGTGGTATCGCTATAAACCTCTTGTAAATAAAGCCTGCGTTGTTAATGCTGTCACTGGTGAGGCAAATTCCATAACCCACAGATAACCTGAGCAAGCTGTGGCAGAACTGTGCAAATCATCCCTTAACTTGTGCTTAAAACTGAATTTAGTCACTGTCATCCAGACTCCATACTGAGTTGAACACTTCCTGAGTATAGGACATCACATATTTTCAAAATTAAGATTACTACAGTCATTAAAAGCAAGGAAGTGCCTGATACATGGAATGGCAGAAAAAGCTTTGTTTCTGATATTGTGCCTGAGGACAGGGATACAATCTGCCCTAGAAATCTCCATAAATCATTGATATTTTCTTTTTTCTCCTTTCCCTACCCTTCCCTGCTGGAGATCACCCAGTCCAACCAGATTACTCAGGGCACACGACCTGTAGCCACACTGAGTAAAATGGAAAAGAGAACGGCCTAACACATCTACTACGAGTTTAATTTGGACTGTAAAACAGAAAGTGGTCTCTTCTTTCCAATTACAACCTCAATTCRAAATCTGCAAACCCACACTAAATCCTAAGCAACTCTGGCCTGGTGTAGCCAGGTTATCCCAGGAGTTGCTATAGATGTCAAGGCAAAAATGTTTCCCTGTATGGAGGGGCTATGAGATCTAGGCATTGTCAAGGACACTGAAAATTCTCGGGATAAAAATGTCTTCTGGGTGAAGTTCACCCCAAACCAGACTTTCAGGCTGACTTACATCACTCAGGAGCTGGAACAGAGGTGAGAACTGCTCGGCCTTTGTGCAGGTCTCCAAAAATGAGAAGGCAATCAAGAAAGAGGGAAACACACAGCAAATGACACTGGAAAGGATGGATGAAAACACATCCCCTGATTTGGCTCTGTTCCACAGCTATACAAAGGACTCCACTGTCTGGCAGCATTTGTATTTTTTTTAATGTTCAAAAATACGCACTCAGAATAATTTTGCTTGATAGCAAACACTGAGGAGCACCTGTAAGCTCCCRTGTAGTGCCTTACTGGAGAAACAGGTGTGACACTCCAAATCCTGCAGGATCACCTCTCTGTGAGCACAGTCAGTCAGGGCCTTGATTTTGGGGAACACAATTAATTCCTTCAGGCCCTAAAAAGCTGAGGGTTACACATCTGTACTGCACTACCCAGCTGCCGACCTCACAGTGCAGCACTTTATTGATGAGGAACAGAAAAACCTGTTTGGAAAGCTTAATGATGCTGTTACCCTGTGTTTTTTTCCACCCTAATTTTGCTTAGCAGTTAAGTGAAATCCCCATATTGCCTGCCTCATTCAAAGCAAAACCTCGCAGCACTAAGCAAACCACAGAYACTGCAACAAGCCGTGACTCATCCAACATCACCCGAGTAGGAATTACACATTTACTGTAAGGGTATCTAGGCCATCTCTACATCTAACATTTCATCRAGAATAGGGCCAAAACATATCACTTTCAGTATAGCAGGGAAAAGGAAGTTTTTGTGGTTAAAGCAAAGGCCAATGAGTCAGATGATGTGGGTTTTGTTTCCAGGCCTCACGCACACTTCCTATGCAACTTCAGGCGAATCCCTTCGCCTCCCCTTTCACATCTGTAGGAAGGACGTCAGAATGCCACATCCATTCATCTTGGTTTCTCAGATTTTTTTTGAGACATCTGGGTGGGACATGCAAAGTGTTATGATAACGACCATGCATCTGTTTTTCTGCTGTGAACAGAACCATTATCTGCTTCCGGATGGAGGAGAAAGTCAGTAGAAAGGCCAGTCTCAGGCATAAAAAAAAAAGAAGATTCATTCTAGAGTATTGGCTCATCTCTGATTTGACCAGCATAATCACAAGTAAAATAATTCAAAGGATGCAGAGCACAGAGATTTGGAGGAGTAAATACTGACAGACCTCTGAAATCCCTTGACCTTACTCTAGATTATTGCACTGTGCTGCATCAGATGCAGCAGCCTTTTTTCCCCCCCTTAAATTTATAATTCATAGGCACATAATTAAATCTTGCACATTCATTTYGAGAAAGCACAATAGCTAAACCACTAACCCTTAAGCAGAGTCTAGCAGTGGCATTTGGAGAGTCAGCCACACTCTCTCACCTATGCTGGCAAACACATTACTCTGGCTGTGAAGGAAACCACAATGTGGGAAGGAAAGCCTACAAAAGAATGAAAACAGAAAGTGTCTAAGGCCTTGGCAGAAGGACACTAAATAAAATAGAGAGTGGTGACTCATTTTGGCAGTGAATCCACCTCAACCCCTTCAAAGGCTTTGGCAAGAGTCCTCGGAGGAGACCCCAGGCTTTTGCCAAGCCACAAAACACCACAATTATTATCGCAGCAGTCATCAACAAAACAGATTTTGTAAACTGACTTGTTGGCACATAGATTAAAGAAGCTATAAAAAGGAATAACAGCTGTTTGGGTTGCCCTGTGCAGAAAGTTACTATATAAAAAGTACTTTTACACATATCATATATACGTACACACWGACACACACAGATGCACATGATGTGTACATAAGGAATACACAAACAAGCAAAAGTGCCAAAAAGCTGCTGAAGGATTCCACTGCTGCTCGTGGGAGATAAATTTGCAGGTCTGAAAAGTTGTAAACTGGAGACCTGATCCTCTTCTCAGTCCTACTGGTGACACAATATTCACTGCAGCATTTCATGACTTTCAGCAGAGTTGTTTCCATTATACAAGAGCTGAACGACAACAGAATCTAGAACTAATAATGGCTACTTAAAGGAGAGCACCACGGACCTAATTCCCCTCCTAAATCAAAAGAAAATTTACTGATGCGTAAATCAAAAGGCAATCTCTACATGCGGGAGCCACGCTAGTATGAGGGATAAAATGGGCCAGGGATAATTTAGGATAGGCTACAAGTGTCCTGACAGCTCACAGATTTTTCACATTCAAAGGTTATGTTCAGTTTTTATAAACRATGCTTGAATATTTATGTAAATAAACAAGTAGCCAGGTTTAGTAATTGAAAATTAGGTTTGCAGYAGATGAGGGTTTGTCTACATAGACCTCAAACACAAAGGCAAGAATGAACACCTAAATTCAATTTAAAAAGTGGTGATACTAGGTTTAGAATCTCCTAAACACTGCACTTTTTTATTTAAAGCAGATGAAACACTACCCTTTGAATTAACAGTTTTTTATTAGAGTGGCAGAAGAGAGATGAAGTTGAGAACAAGACACCAATATCCTGTTCCAATCTTTCTTTGAAAGTCTTCACTACAATTTTTAAACACTAAACAGGGTTCACATTGAGTTTCCACACCCCTTTTTTTATTACATTGATAAGCAAGACTTTTCTTGATTTTTTTCCCCTTGAATTTCAAGTGCTTTAAATTTTGATAATGCACAATGTTAAAATATCCTGAAAAATATTTTAGAGAATCTGGTATATAACTCAATAAATACATCTGGCTCAATTAAACTCCACATGCCCTGACCAGTATCCAACACTTTTTTCCAGAGGCTCTGTGTCTTAATCTCATCTTTTCACCACAGAATCAAGAGTTCAAATCACACCATTAAAAATAACACCCTGGTCTAAGGAAGTACTGTGGGTATAAAGGCTACCCCTGAAAGAGGGTGAACCTGAATTAAAGGGATGTTTATGACCTCTATGAAGACATAAAGGAATAGGTTATGGGAGAAATGTGGATATAAACAGCAAATGTTGCTGCCAAAGACATCTGCATCCATATGAATTTCCTCAAGCAAATGGAGAAAGGCAAAGTAGATTTCAGGGTCCTGCCATTCCTTCAGGAGAAATGATGTGGCCCATTGACCCAGCACTGGTGCAGGATGTGCAATAGCAGGGACGAAGCATTTGGATTTAGGTGCAGATCCTGCTGCTGGTTTAATACCTCCCAAATGCCGGGTGGGGGGAAGCTGTCACATCACCTGGGATGATAATACTTTGATTTTCCACTGTTGACTGAAATGGGGAAAATATACCGAGGTAATCAGAGACCCTGAAAACACCTAACAGATGAAAGTTGACACGTGGGCTGAGAGTGAGACTATGAGAAATGGAGTTTTTACTAATATAATCCACCTGAATGCAGGTATTTGCATTGAAAAAAAGCCTCCATCTACCATTCTGTTACTGTAACTACAAATATTTTCCAGCTGCACAGAGGATCATTTAGTATTTTCAAAATCACTTGTCCTTAGGCAATCTGTTTAATTTAAATGCAATCCAAAAAGTAGCGGGGACTATATTTACCACTTCTATGCACAGGGAAGCACTTACCACGGGATGGTCAGCACATAAATACAAAATCACACATTTAAAGTTCTTCCATTTAACTATTTGCCTTTTAATCTCATCCTTTGCTTTTCTCCTTTCTTTTTTAGGGCCACCTTGGACTACAAAATGCCTTCCACAGACACGGAATTAGCTCGCACGCCAGCAGAAGCAGCGAGTTTCACCTATCCAAGTATTTAAAAAGCTTGCAAGCACACACTGTCTCCTGTGCAGCCCGGAGATCCCTGTTGAGTCTATGCCAAGTCCCTGAAAAGTTGGACACTGCATCCGGTATTTACACTAAGCTAAAATTCTAATCAGCACTAACAGCAGTGTGTTTTAATTCACCCTTATGATTTTATTTCAATCTGCTAAGCAGCACAACTGCCAGAAAGAAACTGCTATAAACTCCAGTAAACAAATGCAAGGGGGGAAAAAAAGTAAAATATATATATATATAAATACATCTAAATAATCTTAAACCTGTTGGAGATAAAGTTTGCACCACTTTAGACACGCAGCCCGAAAGGAAAGTCTGGAGCTTTGGTCGAAGCTGCTCTCGGCTGATTCCTTTCCAAATACCCTACCTTCCACGCTGGGTTTTTTAAACTTTTTTTAATCCCCCCCCACAACGTGTTTGGTACTTTTTAGCCAAGGAAGGAAAGCGCCGATGTTATTTTACACCGGCTATTTCACCTCACGTCCTCCCCTCGGCAGCTTTCTGCCAAGTGCTGCGAAACAAGAACACAGTAACTACTTGAATCTCTGGATGACACTATAAATCGTGGTGCCAAGAGGCCGGTGCCAAGTCCGGCATCTTCCTTACTTCGGGAAGGAAAACAAAACACACACACACGCACAAAAAAAAAAAAAAAAAAAAAAAAAAAAAAAAAGAAAAGAAAAAAGAAAAAAAAAAGAAAAAAATAACTGGCAGGGAAATGGTGAGGAGTTGGTCACCATTTTGGACCTGTTCAGTGCAGTCAGACCTTGGCAGCCATCTTACAGCTTGGCAACCATTTTGAGAATGTGCCTGGCAAGCTCTCAGAGCTCGCCGACACTGTTTCAACACGGCGCTGGTTAAATATAGTCCAAATTCAACAATGCCTCGTAACATCAGGTAAACTCAGCCCTCGGCAAGCCAGCCCRCAGGTGGTGGTGAGGGCATCTTTAAAGGGACGTGGGCACCGTGCGTTCTGTGGGGCTGAATGGGTGCCTTAACCCTTTGCAGGCTGAGGGGGCCCTGATGGTGAGAACATGGCGTAATGGGGACCCTATGGATGYTGGGACATCACCTTTCATCGTGTTTTGTGTAAAAGACATGTCACCTTTCATCGCCATTTAACAAGGCCCAGGGAATCCCACCGGGCCCTCCAAAGGAGGAAATGGGATGACGGGGGGCCTTGTACACAACGACACGTAAACCCGCAGCTGTCGTGCGAGAAAAAAAAACAAAACAAACTACTTTTGCAGCTTTAATTTCCTGACGAACTCTTCTGTGTGCTCCTCTCCCCGAGACAAAAGGAAAAGTTGGAGGAGAAAAAAGCCATCCCAGCASCCAGACATCTGAGGGAAGGCTGGTTTATTGAGAGGGCCCGATGGCGGGGCGAGCTGTAAACAAACACTTCCCTTCTTCTCCCCACCCTGAGAGATCGGCGKGTTTTTGGACCAAACGCCCTTCGCTCTGACAGTGCCAAAATCCCAAAGAAGACTTCGTGCCAGATGAAGAAAGGCACGGTTGTCAGAAACCACTCTGGCCCAGGAGTAGGAAAAGTGCCATGAGGAGCTGAGGGAAGCGCCTCGGTACCCCTCCTTGGGGCCGGGGGGTACAGTAAGGTATTCCGGCCATATTTCTCCCAGTATTTTAAACAATCCCTTTGCCGAAGAAGTTCATTTTTCATATTTAATGTAGTGTAAACACATTTAATAACTTGAGGAGGAATGCGGGGCGAGTGTTTTTACAGAACAAACAGTGCTATCTCCAGGACTGCTGCACTRAAGTTTAGTCTACATGAGGCTCTAACTCTGTCAGCCTATTTGAATAAAACTTAAAAAGATAATRTATGGGTAAAACTCAACACTTGGAAAACGCAGTGTGCAAAAAGGCAAATATTTGAAGGTACTAAACAGWATCCGAGTATTAAAATGACATTTTGGGGAAGTATTTAATATCTGAAGACAAATGTCCATTGGAAATGCTTACTACACACATTATAYTCTGCTTCTTATCTTGAAATAATTTAGAGTGGAACAGAAAAGATCAAGTTTATGCTCTATTAGCATAAAGTTTAAACTATAAGGGGTTTTTGACCTTGAAGTCTGAATTAAATGATGTCTGGGATTTTTATTCTCCCTCTTTTTCTTGCCCTTTTGAAATTTTAATTTGGGGGGAAAAAAATTAAAAGCCAACTAATTAAGTGTAATTTCATAGTGAATGAAATAAATTAATTAAACCATAATTGAAATGACAATATTAAATATGAAAATATTATGCTGGAGTAGATCAGAATAAAGTCTTGACACTGCTGGATATCTTTTATATTGAAGGACAGTATCTGCAGCCGCATGACGTCAGCTGTGCAGGAATAGTTGGGAATGCATTGATAAATTGCTCCATCGATTCTGTTCTGCTTCACTTACCATAATTATAGCACAGTAATGGATGACATGAGTGATATATTTTTACTTTAGAGAAAAGCCAAGAGTTTGCCTGTTTCTTTATGAGATTAGACCAAATCCTTTCAATTAATACAGCATGATTGATATCTAAAAGTGTACTGGGGTAAGATACTCGCTTCATGTGCACATCTTTAAATATTATTGGTTAAATATTGAGATAGAATTCAAAGTGCAGTTTCAGTGCTTTAAATAACAGTGTCATTTTGGTAATATGAAAGACGTATCRTCACAATTTTCAAAGACTTTTCTAGGTCCTCTTGAAGCATTTTGGTTTTCTTAGATCTAAAAATCACATTTGCAATTAATATCTGTGTAAGGCAAGACAGCTTAAGCATTTTCCTGGGAATCTATGGACCCCCTCATGGAAATGCTTGCCAAGGCTACCAACAGATATGCTGGGAGAAACCCTGGGAGGACAGGATTGTGCTTTTCAAATATGTATGGTCCGGGCTCAGCTTTCAGCTGCTCTCCACTGAAGGCACCTCCCACTGAGGCCAACTGATGACTCCCATGTGCAAACCCAAGGACAGAACCTCCTCTGCTGTGAATAAAGAGTGAGTAGGAGATGGATTGAGGAGTGATGCCTTATTGTTGCAGAGGAAGTGCTACATGGTGAACGTCCATCTACCCCTTCTCCAAATCTGCAGAAAAACGACAGCAGCAACCTGCACAGCTTCCCCACCCATGACAGGTTCTTCAGGAATGAAGAACCAAGTCACTTAAGCAGCAAGGGGGGAAATGTGTTCTTGMAGAGCAGATGTGACAAAAKATGAGAGCARGTGAGGCAGAAAGACATCAAACCACTGTCACAGAAGATGAATCCATGTTACAGAGACACACAGAAGATGGCTCTTGTACCAACGTTTGTAAGACTCAGTAAATGGAGTAAAGACCTGCACATTGCACACAACTCAAGCTTCCCTCATGGTCCTTCACGTCAACAGAGAAAATGTATGTTGTAAAATACCATTTATGCAATATTCTTACTATCTTAGCTGTTCTGGTTATGGAAGTGCTAACAAAAGAACCCTAAATGGGAGCTTTTTAATCAATAAAACCTTCCCCAGCAATTGTACCTTCATGCTGAGTAATTTCAACTTAGCAATGAGCAAAGAAACCCAGTGGTCACAGAGTTTTGAATGATGCCAAAAATATCTTTGGGTGAAAAATGATGTTACCAATATGTAGCCCTAACCCACTGAGTATTTTTTAGCATATAGTCCAAAAAACATCATAATCAATTTCTCTAAAAATTGTAACCTGTCCCCTCTCCCCAAGCAGTGAGCATCCAAGATTGATCTGTACTTCTAACTGTTGAATTCATCCCTTTCTCATGTTACAGAGGCTGTCACTGGAAATAAAGTGTAACTTGGGATGGCAGTGGCAGCTATCAAACCTCCTGACACATTAGAGCGTCTGAAACCCAGACACCCAAGGTTTACATCAGAAAACTCCAGCATGTAGCGAACAACTCAAAACCAACTATCGACCTTCCTATTGATTTCTAGTGGGGAAACCAAGACGGGAAGAGCACCAGAAGAGATAGGATTTCTTTTCCTCTCCTCATCTCTAACTTAGTGGCTGCCAAACTCAGGTCTTCTCAGGCTGAAGCCATCAGAGGTTTGTGTTGCAGCTAGCCAGGATGTCTGCMTAAGATAATTCAAGCTGAAAGCAGACAGTGTGCAGTGGGAGCTGATTAGCCACTGACTTCCAACGTGACCTGTCTCGGTCCCAAAAGAAGCTTCTTGACAGCAAGATATGGAGGCTATGGCACAGCTGAAAAAAAAAAATGTGGTTATCTTTTTAGATGGTATTTGAAGACATCTGACTTTTATAGTTGGGCAATTTAGAGAGGCACTTTTTGCAACTGGCAAGTCCCAAACTCTTCCCTTAAACTATCTGATCATATACTGCAACAACAGGTTTAAAAGAAATTATTTTCAAAACTATATATATATATATATATATATATATAATTAGGATTAAAGAAACCTTAAAACAATTCACACTATGGAAAGAAGGTGTTTAAAAGGCCATATATCTTTCATCTCCTTTTCTTCATCAATGTAATCAGTCTGCTGTGTGTCTCAGTAACTTTGCTGAAAGTATTCTAGATTTGCATCCATGGAGCTGGTGGCACTTTTGACCTTACATGGAGACTGGGAAAATAATAACTATAGGTGTGATTTTGATGATTCATAATTTAAAAGGAAACAWCTCATGTTTGCTGCAGATCATCTGTTCCACTCATTATATTCATCTCTTAACTAGTATTTTYGTGTTTAATTTGGAGATTGTATGGCCGCAGTTCAAAATGAAAGCTTGGTTCTGAATCCCATGGATTTTGCAGCWGAATTTCAGCCACAGGAACACCCTTTTCCAATTATAAAGTGTATGGTTAGGGTGTAAATCCTAGAGCATATTTTATACTGAAAGTCACAACGTTAGCAAAGCACTCAAGAAACTCTGAAAATCTTCAGTAAAAACCTGATGAGTTTGTTGTGAAAAATCAGAAATATTTTCTGCCTTTAAAGTCAGGACTGTGCTACAGCCTCAGAGTTAGACCATGATCTGTTATTCTTGTTACATTAATGGGCTGCAAGTTTCCAAACTATCTGACATATCTGAACTCTTCTGCTGCTCCCCTTTGCAAAGCTCCAGCATTTTTTTACACAGCTCTGCAGGAACAGACCATAACGCCTGGAATGTTTTGATCTTATCTGAAGTTTTTAATAACTTTCTTTTTTAGATACCACATATTTTTCATGTTTTATTGCAAAACTCACTTTGCAGCTGTTTRGAGGGTTCCACTCATTCATCTCTGGGTTCCTGAAGGACAAAAACTGAGGTGCCAGCTCCCAGGAGCAGCTGTCCTGCCCCAAATGGGTGCTGCCCAAGCACGAAGCACCCCCGGTTTCCCCCCTGGAGGAAGAGGAGGCAGAGCTATGGGGCCATGGCCASGACACCCGGGAGGCAGCTGCTCGCTGGGCAGCCCTGCAGACACTTTACAGCTGCTTTCCTCAAGCATTCCCAAGAAAGTGATGTGACTCTCCCCAGGCGATGAGCCCACCTTCTGCAATACCGGGATCAAGTTGCACCGCACTGCAACAGCCAGGCTGAATCGAGTCCTCAGRACTCTCAAGCGGAAAAATATGAGCACATGCATTCATAAAGCTGCACCAAACTATTATGTAAATGCTGCATGTTGCAGTGGGTATTTTAGTTTTATGGTGGGACAGCAGGAATAAGCTTATAAATCTAAGGCCCGGGGTCAACGCTTAAGTAGAGATTACCTCTAAGCTTTACTTACACATTCTATTTTGGCCCAACAATTTCCAGTGTATTCCTGGAAAAGAGAATAGTCCCTGCTTGYTCCTGCTGGGACAGGGCACGTGGCAAGATGAATCTTTCCTGAGATGTCTGGGGTGACACCTAAGAAGGGCTGGCAAATTCCCGTCCGAGCAGTAAAGACGGCAATCTGACTTGAGCTGCGGTGGGGATAAAGTAAATCTGCTCGGCTTCAGGCCGGCACTTTTTCTGGCTCGTGACACCGKCTTTCCTGCAGCCTCACCGCCATCGTCCAGCTCGTCATGACCCTCACCCTGACAGCTTTGCCTCGAGCCAAGATTCCTGACGGCTCCTTCCAAAGCAAACCAAGACAAAGCTGCTCTGGAGCAATATTTTTCCTGAACCCAGCACGACGCAGCTCCGCTTCCACCCACAGAGTGACCCATCCACATGCCCAGCAGCCYGTGACCAAAGCACACAAAAATGAACGCGCTGAGCCCTCCTGTTGCCAAAAGGGASTGCAAAACCTTAGATCAAGAGAGAAAAAATGTGCAGGAGTTTCAAGGAGGTCTCGGCAAACTATGTCTGCACACCTGCACACCCCCTTTTTTTTGAGGACGTGTGTTACAGGTGCCACTGTAGTGGCTGCTGTCTGAAACAGGGCCTGTATGCTCCTACTGGCATCACCAAACTCACAAAATAAGGTTGTAAAATAAGAATAACCTTTTAACAACACAGTGTTACTTGAGGAATTAGACTCTTGGTACACAGAAGGTATCAGAACGGATCATCAAAACATTACGATAGATACTAAAATGCAATTCCTGTWAAGATGTTACATTTATACATAAAAGCAGCCTGTTTAAAGCATGCTTATTACAATTCAGAGTTATTTCACTGACAGGAATTTAGAGAGAATCGTAATGAAGTTACATGGTAAAAAAGCAGCTATTTTAAATAATCCTAAAGYCATTATTTAATAGAAGTTAACAGTAGAGATTGAGAAGGAGCACACGTGCGTTGCTGGATTTTGTTCTCTAGTGGTAAAGAAGGATATGACAGCGTGTTTGGGCAGAGGAATCGGAATGTTTGAGGTCTCCAGCTGCAGAGTTTCAGGGCTGAGTTACTGAGCACAGGCCAGAGATTACCCTAACTCGGTTAACCCCAAAAACCCAAACCCAGAGATTGCCATCCGGCCTGGCAGGGCTTGCTGGGACRCACTCTCTTGAGTCTCTCACGAAGAAGAAACAGCTCCCTGTGATCACAATGACAAGCATTATGCTAAATCCCYTTTTTAGCACTTCAGAAGTATGATTTCTAACTCTGCAAACTCCAGACCATTTCCTACAAGGAAACACAGTAAAAAGCCTATATTTGGAAACCATTCCTCCGCATACCCCTGTGAAAAGGAGGAAGAATAAAGCCATAAAAAGGAGGGTCGATACATTTATCTGCTCTCTTTTCTCCTCCTTGGACTGAGAGGCACATGAGAGAAAACGGAGCGGGATCAAGTCCAAAGAACTATCCTCTTTAAGGATACACTACGTGGTATCACCAGCGAGTCTCAGCCAATATTGGCTAACAGTCTCTGTCTGTTTGCCAAGCAGAAGTTTGCCATGTTAAACTGTCACTAGAATGCCACCTTGAAGAGGCGTTATCATCACTCTTGCGATGATACACGGCAACCGTGAACGGAAACCGAGGCCGGAGCTCACACATCTGARCAACAGACAATCCTGGTGCCATGGATAAGTAACCCAACAGACAGCCCTGCCTGCTTACCACTGCCACGATCCAGGAGCCCTCTATGAGCGGACATTGCAGGAAAAATTATACTGGTTTATGACTTTATAACGYGCTGGATTCTGAATTTTATTAAAAGTACTGAGAATACAGAAACCCGTTTTATTATTTTTCTAATTTACCGCTTCCCTGCTCTGAATACAATATAGAAGCACAATAGGAAGCCACAAAATCTCTTGTGCATCTCATGGAATTGATACCAACCTAAAACATTGGCAAAAACTAATTCCCAGGGCGTCCTGCCTTAGGATCTTCACAGGTAAAGGACAGTGACACAGCCAGCACAGAGGCCACAAGGCAGGGGCTCAATTTCCYCTTTAACTCGACTCGCCTTGGTATTGAATTAGGCACATAAAACCTGGGGAAAGGGGAGCATGACACCAGACAGAAGTGCTATATGCTGCTGCAGGCATGGCTCACCATATGGGAAAGCACTTACACAACGTAGCTGCACAGCACCGCCACCGCTGCTGCACAGGCTCCTCATTAACATGGCAAAGTTATAACGTGAACTTACAGAACACAGAACCTGAAATTTGATTAGATACAGGGTGGGAACTTTTTTTTTTTATTTTTATTTAATAACGACTGTATAATATTGACCTTAGTAATTACAGGCTGGGAAAGCGAACTTCGCATTAGCGGCACCGTATTGATTTTGCAAAAGTACAAAAGTACTTTTATGCCTAAGAAAGGTTCCAGTTACCACATTTGAATGACCTCAGGAGAACAGTGTCTTGGAGAACTGCATTCTTCATTCAGTACTGCTCCTAAGTGTACCCCTAACTGCTGTACTCACAAGCCCTAATATTTAACAACCTGATAAAGCCTCCTCTGTCGTGCCCTCAGCTCCCTTCAACTCAATACTTTGCAGAGCTGGAGTCAACTCTAATGGGCCAAATGCAATTTAACTTATTAAAACAGTTTATTCAATATGTAGTACATCAGTGAATTAATATATTATTCACCAATATGTTCTGAACTRTTTAGCCAGCTGTATGAAATGTTTCTAATACACTAGCTGACATTTTTTTAATTACACAAATACTTTGGGTAGCAAATAACTGTTCGCTATTTGGCAAGCCCTACAAATTATATACAGTTAATTATATTCAGGTTGGTATATGGATTATAAATAACTGTGATAAAACTGATATCAATGCTGACAGAATTTTAGTGGAAATCGACATTTTTCTATACTGAAGTAACTGAGAGCCAGGAACAGAAATACTGCCTCCAGAAACACAACTGCAAATTAATAAATTGCGCATGTGCACAAAATGACTTATTATTTTAACACACTACATATTTTTGCCTTCCATTCTTATTAATTTCATCTTTTTCCTTAATTTATATTCCGTTTGAGAACTGTTTTTCTTTCCTGGTTTTGGCAGTGTTGTTCAAGTTACTGACTTTAAAAGTTTTTTGCAGGCAGTAGAAGTACAGTTATACTTGCCCATGAATCCCAAACTTCAACTACCAAATTTCAAACATGCAAATCTGCCTGAGGAATCGCATTCTGCTAACAGGCACCCAAGTATTAATCCAAGCCCTGGCACTGCTGGAGAACCTGTGCACCCAAAAGAGTCTGGACCGTGACAGGGCTGGCCAACACCCTGCTATCATTCACTTTCATTTAAAGGTTATTGGCRTTATAACAATCTAAAACTTAGAGACAAAATTCTAAGAAGTTGAGGAGCTTGTGCTGTTTTCCATTAAAGTCCTAAACCACCCTGTGGAGTCAACCCTGGTTTGCCTCAGTTTAACCGTGTCAAAATTTGTTTCAGGCTGTGCCTTCTGCAAAGACAAACCCTACCATCTGCTTGGGGTTCGGCTACCCAGCTTCCTTTCCCGAGATTCCCTGAAGTAGCAACCTGAATCTCACACCTGTTTATCACGACAACTCCCTTTAACAGATCCTTCTGTTTCCCTGTCTTGACTATTATATCTGTTAGCATCCTGCGGCAGGCATAGGGAACATGACCCCTTCCTGCACACCAGGGAAGAGGCTGAAATTTTTTTAAGCCACGGTGATGTAGCCTGTCACCAGGTGTGGATTAGTTGTTCCAAGTCAGTGCATGTCACAGTGCTTTAAGGATGTGTGGAGGCATGATGAAATTCAACACAACAACATAGATCCTCAACTTACCACATCCTCGTCTCAAACGGTCATGCCTGGAGGGACCGTTTCCCATGTTATGGTATGTAGTAAAATACAAAAACAACAACAAAGAAAAACCCAACAGAACAAAACAAGACAAAAGAAACCTAAATGAAAATGGATACCTTTTGTGAAAGAACTATTACTAAACGGAAAGCCAGTGGGGGAAAAAAAGAAAGGGGAGGGAAAAAGAAAAGAGAAAAAARWGAGCACATTCTTCAGTAGGGGAAGTTTCTCCTGTAAATTGGCAGTGAATCAGTTACTAAATGACATGCCTAAAATCAGGTGGTGGATTATTGGAAATGAAATCTTTGTCCCAGGAAAGCCAACGGCAAAAATCCTATTGATTTCAATGGGACAGGGTTGTCTCTCTGGACTTAACAGTCAATCATGCAGAATTGGCAACAGCGTCTGAACATCCCTGTTTGTTATTAGACCACGGAAATCCGTATTAGTTTGCTTCATCTGCACTTGTGACCAGTGCACCAGCACTTTTTTTTGGCATGGAGGTGCAAATAAGCAGAGTGGGTTCAATTTTTCAACCCAAGACACATGAATGAGAGCTTTGCTCTTTCTCCCAAGCATTTCAGAGTCCATTTTCCCCCTGAAAGGCATGGGCAGCCTCACCGCTAATGGGAGTGCTGTGTTTACAAGCAGAGGGGAACTAAGCCCTTAGTGTTTTTGCATATTTGCAATACATTATGTGGTTGGGATGGGAGGAAGGTTTGTTGGAAGAGGAAGATGGTGAGAAATGGTGGAAGGGAAAAAACAATCTGGTCCTCAGAGGCTGGTATTGCTGTGRAGTATACACAGTCCTCATTTTTTTCTCAGTCCTTTTCGCAGAAAAAGCTTTGTCGAGAAACAATCAAACTAAACTGCRGATACTTAACGTTATAAATATAATACCGTGATATAATGGTCCCATTTAACAACTTTTCACGAACAACCTTTCAAAATTTAAGTGCTTGGAAATTCTTGGATGACAAAGCTGCTATTTACGACTAATCTTTTTATCTGAAAGCAAAACCGGGTCCAAATAAATAAAAAGACAATAAGAGAGTAACAATGTAGAAAGAATGCGGGTGTGCGTGATGCACACCCACGCCAAAAAACAATAAACAGATTTACAATGGCAAAGCATGTGATAGGAGAGATACCATTAATAACAGGGCCCAAAGCCCATCACTTAGATTAAATATTATATGGAAATCGCCACAGATTGATACAAGGCTGAGTAAACAAACCATACAAACTGTAGTGGGCATATTTGTCCAGCCATGTATTAGTGCAATACACAAAATGGGACCCAGTGAACGCTTAAAGTGAAAATTTGTGACCTGTTAGTATCCCCAAAATGCCCATAGAACATTACTCTCCCTTTTAACCTTAATTTTTATTCTCTGTCTCAATTTCTGCTCTGCTTCTCCCATCATAGCCCAAGTTACCTACGCTGACAGCCATAGCAGGCCAAGGTAGCACAGATGGGGCGGCTGCAGCTGCATCTCACCTGCCAGACTGCAAAGCCCACCGGGACACTTTCCCRCTCCCTTTATGTCTGTCTTTGTGCATTTGCAACAGCGCCTTTCCCTGGGCCTTTATCGAACATGTCACYGATGCCGTGCGACTCGGGCTCCGACGCTCCGCTAATAAACCACAGACCCCGCAACCCGCTCCTTCATGGAGGAAACCCAAGACGGGCCTCCCCAAAAAGTGTACCTCGAGCATGTCAGCGTGGGCTCTGATTTAAAGCAATTCAATATGCCTGGCTCCCCAAAGGCAGCACGCCTGTAGGGACAAAGAATACCTCAATGCAACTCAACAGCAAACCCTGCTGGATTAAATCGCAGCGCCGGTGGGCTCCACGTTTGATGTCGGGCTGCCTTTGTTGGGAGCGGCGCGGGCGCAGGTGGCGGTGCGGGAGCAGCCCGGCTTTCAAAGCGATGGGAACAATGTGCGACGAGCCGAGCGCGGCAAAACTTCCCTCGTAAAGTTGCTCGTTTCGGGCTTCATGGGAAACTTGGCAAAGTTTCCCTCGGGGCCCAATTTTTCTTTTCTTTTTTTTTTTTTTTTTTTTTTTTYCCCCAAAAGCTTTAACCTCCCTTCCTTTGTTTAACCTTCAATTTTGTGCCTAAAAAAAATAAGGGAGGGTGTCAGTTTTTCCATGCCCGGCTTTGCAGGCTGTGAAAAAAGTCCTGCTGCCACCTGAGCGGGGGATCGGACGGGAGGCGAGATGCCTGCGTGCTCTCGCTTACTTCCACGAATAATCCCACCTGCAAACGGAGAAGTTGGGTTTCAAATATCAGGCCCTCAGGTTCACGGATCTTTTGAAACGAAGCTGTGTCAGATTTATGGCTTCGGTGTGCGAAGGGAGGAAGCCGTGGCCATTTTGAGCGAGTTCTGCCTGGAGCTTTCCGATCTGAACCGCAGGCTCCGCTTCCACATCGGAGCACAGAAAGTTTTTGTAGMGCGTGTGCTCGCCAAAAAATACGCGTCCCTCCGTAAAGCGAAGCAGGCAGCGAGCACATGTCCCGGAGAAGCACGGCTGCCTTCCCCAGCTCGCAAACACAGCTTTCCCACCGTATTTATCAACAGCTACAAAGCCAGGGAAAAGTCCCCACGTTATCCCGTTCCCGAACTCCTTTCCATTTAAAAACAGAAGACAATTCCTGCAGACTGCACGCCCTTTACTTTGGATGCAGTTAAAGATTTTGCTGGCTGCWGCACCAAAACTTCCCATGCTGTGTTTACTGAATTGAATATAATCTTTTTTTTTTTTCTCCCTACCTTAATTTCAATATTTAGAATAGCTTAATTATATCTGATATCTACTAAATGTTAAATTGCTGCCATGGATACTGTACTTGTTTTAGGCTTTGCCCACAACCCAAAATGTAACTAAAGATTAATAGAATGCTGAGATATTTTTGGCTGCGAGTGAAATTTAATGAATAAACATTTAAATAAATTACCCCAATAATGAAACAATATGCCATTAACGCCTGAGTTATGCTAAATGCTTCACTTCTCTTACAATTCATGCAAATACTCGGGAAAAGAAATTATAGTGGTGAACTACATTAAACAAAATCCTGCCTAAACCCCACCCGTAAAACAGTATCTCTACAGTATTGGGAACAAAAACTGTGGCTTGTCAGTCAAAGTGTCTAACTATGGCATATGGGTAAAGGTTTCAGTCTGCTATCTCCAGACTCATCTTATGGCCCGGGTTCAACGCTACTGAACCGCTCTCTAGACAAAAGGCGAACTCATTGAAAATGGGTGCTGCGAGCTGTCTGGTCAGGGCGGCCGCGCAGCCTGCGTCTGGATGCACACAAACTACTGGCATGGGGGAAACGCAGCGCGCTTTGGAGGGCTTTAGAGTTTCCTAAGAGCTGAAAAAGAAGCAGCCTGAAGGTTAAAGCTGGCTAGTCAGAATGGCATACTTGGCTGCATATATAGCCAGGTGGCCTGGGCATATTGGCAAACAACTGGCAAACTGCCCAATACATATGGCTTAGATTGCTTTGCTCTTCCCATGAAGCCTTCTTAGACTCTTGAGCAAGCATTCATTTTAGAGCAAAACGCATCCAAGTGTTAAATAAAATCATCCCCCAAATATACCGCACGTAACCTCTTCCTTTAAATAAGAACGAGATAACTATATTAAAATAAACTAATGATATTTTTTAATGAAGCCTTGCATAAAAGTGACACACACCCCCCGGCCTTGCTCTAAGTGGATCTGCCCTTAGTTTTGTTAACTCCTGAAGTACCAGACTTGCCATTTTTTCCACACGTACTCCTTTTGAGGGATAACTCCTCATGACAGTATTTAAGCTTTTAGCACACCAGAACTTGCATTTGCGGTGAGGCATCAGGCGCTCGAGCGGCGCTTTAGCCGCGTCCTGCGCTGCTGCCACCACACAGATGTTCAGGGCTTCTCCCAGTTTCCCAGCTACTCCGTGGCTTAAGCAGATAGTTGCCTTTATTAAAKGTTAAATCACATTTTGCTCTTGAAGAGCACTTTCTCTTAAAAACTTTCAAGTCAAGTCCCAGTAGAAATTTAAAAATTCARGCGACACACTTGACACATACTCCAGAGCAAGTATATGTTTAAGCATCAATCCTACAGCGCGAGTCCTTGTGCTAAGGCTAGTGTAAATACTGCATTAAACATTCACAACAGCTTTGGGGAAAGGGCTAAACATATTTAAACAATTAACACATGCCGAACTCTAAGCCGGTGCTTACATGCCACTGCCTCTAAGCAGAGGTTGTGACAAAGGTAAATTCTTCTAAATTAAAAGCAATGGGACTCCYATTGAAAGCTCAGTAAATGCTGAAGTGTTTCGCTGAACTGAAGCCTCCGTTAATGAGAAACAAGAAATAATTCTCCTCAGTTCCAGAAAAAAGTGTGCTTGCTGACCCTCATCCCACTGAAACCGCTTTCTGTTTCATAAGCTGGACACGGAAGTTTTGAGTGCTGGGAGCGAAATTAAGACAATAGCTTCAGTTTTGTGTTAATGGACTGTTACCTACARTTCTCCAGCAGTTAAAATAGGCCAAAAAGAGAAAACTACAAACTTTCCCAAAAGCTGTTTAAGAGCTAAGAGGGGAGTTACCATTCCTGTGCCACCTACAAGTCAGTCCACATCTATATGAATATAAACCTTGATACTAATATGTTTTCATTAAAATGGAACTATTTTTTTAACATTTTAAAGGCAAGTGTGTCACCTGCTAGTAAAAGTAAGTTGTACTAATCCAGGCATTATGATCCTTGTCTCAGAAAGGACAAATACACACAGCAGAGAGGGATTCAGAGCTGCCTTCAGCCAAAGTCTCCAGGCACTACCTCCGCTCAATCACTTAATCTCCTTGTCATTTTGGGGTTTTGATAGGGCTCCCTTCCCTCTATTCTTTGCTTGTTTTGTATATTTGAAGTATGAACTCATCAGGTCAAGGAGTAGTTTACTTATATAGATTCTTATTTATATAAAGTCTACGTACAAGGAGGACCTGACCTTCACCAGAACCCCTATAAGCCATCATAATATAAATAGCGTAYATTATTTACTTAACTTCCTTGCTTCAGTTTCTTTAAGGGGGGAATAATATTTACAGGGATGTTGTGAGGATTAGCTCATTACTTCAAGAGCCTTGAAGATGAAACATGCAATGTAAATGAGAAATATCAAGTATCAGYGACACTGATGAAATTATCATCACCATTGTTAAGAGCAGCATTCGAGAGTAAAATCGGGAGAGAAACGTGTCTTTCTGCAAAAGCACSTTGCTGTAGGCCAAAAGACGATGACCTTGGCGCCATCTTTTCCTTCACCTTCCTCATCCCCCTCCTCACTGGCAACGAGCATCATTGGGAGCTTTATTAGAACGTCTCCACGCCAAGTTGGACATGCTCCAGGCAGAGCTGTCCTCGGCCAAGGGCAACATGTGAAGTGCTCTCAGACAACTCGGATGGCCTGGATGGAGGAAGAGAGAGGGCGGAACAAACAAATCGGGGATTGTTGTTTGTCCTGCGCCGACTTGGTCGCCTGAGCACTTGACAATTAGGAATTTCTCTTGACGGCGTGAACTGGAGGCTCTGATGACGGCAGCAAAGGGGAAATTTGTGCCTTGAATTCCCTGCTGCAGGCAGCTATTAGTATGGATTATACGTGCTGCTGCAATTTGTACTGGAGCTGCAACACAGCTCCTAAACGTTAAGATGGACCAACGCTAATCTGTTCTTCTTGTACCTTTATCACTTGGGTAAGGAAGATCAAAAGCAACCCAGGCACTAGGGATATTGAAATTCTGCATCCAGATCTGACTACATTTGGCAAAGGATCTGTGGGCCAGATCTTCGCTGAATTTAGCAGTGTTTCTTCATTTAGTGGTTGAAACCTGGTTATTGGGGCAAATCAGAGCTCGGAACCCCCTAYCCCTGTGTCTGAGCTGGCTGAAATCTGACCATGATGTGCTCGGACACTGAGCCCCAAATGCGCTTCCAGGACAGAGTGGGAGACAGAAGGAGACTGCTGAGCTTTGCAAGGCAAATGAAAGAAAGCCTTTAAGGACAGAGTAGAGTTACCAGTCCTTAGACGTAACCCAAGTACACTGAATGAAATCAGCGCTTCAGACTGAAATTGGCTTTTTACCCGGGGAACTGGAACAAACTGACAAGTCAGAGTAAAATGGGGAAGGGGTAACATCATGCAAATCCAAGTGAAAGCCTCGCTGGGGTCACTCTGAGCTGACCCACACCTCGGTCCCTGGGCCAGGAACGCCGATAATCTCGAATGGCTTGAGCCAAGCCTAGAGCTGCCGGCAACGTGCTGTGAAACGGGGCCACCGAGGGCTTGTCTACCCGGCAAAGGGCACCAGAGGCTCRGGCAGGGTCTGCCGGAGCTTGTTTTGGTAGCGGGAGCAATCCCCCCGTGCAGCCCTTCCCTGCGAGGCAGAGGCTCACACCAGAGCTGCGGGTGATCTCATTTCCAGTAGTTAAGTGAAGTAAGTGCATAAGTATGCAGCACTGGGSCCCTGGAAACCATGAAGAAACTGGGTTTCTCTTTTTATTGCAGACAACTGCAGCGCCTGTGGACTCTTGCAGCAATGCTTCTTTTCCCCAGAGGAGGACCTGGTCCTGGGATTTTAAATTTCTCTTAATGGATAAATTACTTTGTAAGAAACTTTTCAATAAAAATGAAGACTTGGGGTGGGGGGGGGGCAAGTTAAAAATATTGCCTAGCTAAGTAAATACACAGATTCAAAGCATATGGATAAAAATGAGTGTTACTATAAACACGGAGCTTGTTTTTAAAAAGAATTTTGCAAAAAGATAAACTTTTTCTAACGGTATTTTGATTAAAGTTTTGAAGCTGTTTATTGTAAGTAATTGCTTTTCCTCAAGGAAAAACAGATGTATAGACGCAGGAGCTTGTTTCTTCGATTCTTTGTGTGAAAGTACACATGAAAAGCGTTTCTGGAAAAGAAATACTAGGGCTGGAATAGTTTATGTCACTGTAAAGATAATAATAAATTAGGGCTTAGTGTGCCTGTAAAAGTGCAGGAGATGGTTTCTCCTGCCGCTCCTCACACAGGCAAACTTTCTGAATTCTCTGAGATTTAACATGTAGAAAATATATGGAGRCTAAAAGTTGTCTTAAGAGCCTCAGAAGTTTAGGGTTTGATAGGTTTTCTTTTTAAATTTTCACTTTTTATTTWWAAAAAAMAWTAAAACATTTCAAAGCATCGATTCCAGAGTCCGGGCCTGAAATGTTCTTTGTCCCTATCAGTGCTGGTTTTCACATTTTAAGAAAACTTATTTGGCTCCTACAGAAAGCAACAGTGCTTCTGGCCCTGGGTTTCGGCAGAATCCGGCCCCGGAGCTCATCCACCTTTTTCTCTGAGACAAAAGGTTGTAAAGGAGGCCAAAAGCTCGACGCTTTGATACCGTTCCCAAACATATGGGAACGTACGGCTTCATGAAACTGCATTTAACAGATGTTTAAAGAAAGACAACTAACAGATCCAGAATGTAGTAATGAGGAAAAAAGACAATGTACATAAATTCAGCTGCATGTCTCTTTATAGCGCTACCAATGCCCCGGAGACAAAATGCAAATGAGTCGACTTATTTGCAATATGACACTCTCCATTCTATATTTAATATTTTAGGTCATTACTAAAACTGATTTTCTTCTGAAGTGATTTCTTCTGGCACCTAAATGGAGGGAGATTTACACAGTCTGCAGTGTATTGTACTTTGTCAGTTCAGAGAGTCATGAAAAAACCCCTTCCACTATCAATTTCAGATTTCCAAAGTAAGCGAAGAGGCCCTGTGCAGGCTCCATGCACAGCCCCTGTGCCAGGCCAGCGTCCTGGAAACATCTTTCTTTTTTCATTTTGCAACTTCTGAGCCCCAAATTTGAGTTGTAGATAGTTTTGGAGCCCAAAGACCAACTGTTCAGTTTAGCAAACCAACAATGTCTGCTCATTTTGTCCCAATCTTTTCAGCTTAAATATTCACAATGTGCCATTATTACTGAATCATTATCTGCCTTTAGCTCTGACAACAGCATCATAAGGGCTATGAAAGGCTCCTTTCTTCTCATGATTAGTCTCTAAAACATTTCCTCATCTTACAGTGCTTTGCAGCCTCCCAGAATGCACCGCTCAATTACAGTGCTGAAATTAACTGTATGCCACTCTTATTTATTGATAAAAGAATAATCAAGTGCTCCAGCCCATAGCCTGCTTTGGCCACAGGTTTTATATCAAGTTTCAAGTAATGCGTTTTTTTTAACTCTTTGAATCCTCTTATAAATGGGTGGCATTGTCTGCGGCGCGGTGACAACATTGTGCCGCTCGCTGCGGCGCCCAAGATAAAGCCCCCTTCATTTGCGTGGGGTAATCTTGTTGAAAATAGTCGCGTACGGCTGACACTTTAAAAATTAATCTTGAAAGGGAAGAGTTTGTTTGTTTTTTTTATCACTGGGACTGATTAGGCTCCAAAGAAATCAGATGTAAATAAAAGCGAGATACAGAACTTGCTAAACTTGGGGCTGGGAGTCGCAGGCGCGCGTTAAAAGGCGCTGCTGAGTGAGGTTATTTTATCTGGAGACGATAATTGGAAGACTCCTTACATCCACCTCCGTGGGATGTTCCTTGCACGGACCCCATTAATTGCTCAGGAACGGAATGCGGGGTCTGGCTCTCCTACACGTGACATTAAATTGTGATTTAGCAGATAACACGCACGAAGCAAACTGCCCCAGAAACAATGGGCTCGCCTCTCCGGAGGCTGGCGCTGGAATTACGATAGACTTCAAAGAGAGCGGACTCAGGCGGGCTTCAAGTTCCTATCACTTCTTCCAAAGYAAAAAGATTTCCTATCCAATACCGAAGAACAGCATGTAATTGGGCTATAGCTTGGTCCGGTGCAAGAATGAAAATAAAAACACTTTCTAAACCTCAAAGATACTTGCTAAGCCATGTATACATTAATCATTTATACCACATGATTATTGTTCATTATTTGGGCAATAACAAATGGAAGGGTGTGGGGGTTAGTGTGGGTTTTAACAAACCACATTCTATTTAAGCAAAGCCAACTATTAAAGAAAGACCTAACTTGCCAAACCAAGATAAATATATGCCATTATTATGATCACATAAAAGCTACTACTCTCGACATTACAATTTCTCTTATAATTGGTACTATTATAATTAAATGAATGCATATGTTTACAGTTCTTCTTTGAATGGTAAAGTGATTTAGCAATGATGGTGTCTCTAATTTCTTTTAACTGTACTGGCAAACTTCACTTAAACAGTGGTCTAAATACCACATTGCCACAATAAATTAGTAAAGCATCTAGTAAAGTCTATATATGTAGTTATTGAGTTTAAATACTTCAGAATAAAACAGCCAGTCACTCTTTAGTATGCCCAGGTAAAAAAAAAAAATACACATACTCCTCAGATGGAATGAGATAACAGTAAAATTCTTACATAAAATATATATTTAAAATATGATTCTACCAGCAGCCAAAAGTGCCTACAGCCTTTTTTTTGCAAGGCTGATAAAATAAGAAAATTGCTCCCCAGGAGTACCTGCTCCATTTTAAGGAATCCAGTTCAATAAGACATTTGTGAGCTGTCAGCTTACAGGGAAAGGCGGCAAGACACAAGGTTTATGTGTACCTTAAACATTGTAAGCATTTCTTTGCCCTGCCACTCCAGCCATTAGTACACACCAATGCTGGAAAAGTTAACAACAAGCTTTTTCGGATAATCCATTTTTATATCTATCAACTGCATGGATTTGCATGGTATCCAACAGCTCGGGTTAGGGAGTGAGCCTGAGCCTGGAGTCTCATGAATGCTGCCCTGTTTTCCCATGTGTGGCCTGAGGGCCCGTCCCCACATCCCAAACGACGGCGTGGGGGCTTTTCCCACCCTGCTGCTCTGCTGGGACTCACAGTCGAGATCCTAAGAGGATCCCTCAGGGTGGGCATCACCAGCGTTTCCCATAATGGCTGTGGTTGGTAAGGAATGTACCTGGAAGAACCACTYTGGAGTCTGGAGTTTCTTGTGGTTTGACCCACCACACTGTAAACATTTTGGAAAATTTGGGTTAAGCTGGGACTGTCCTCGCCCRGTTTTATAGTTCCTGCCAGTTGAGCCAGCACATGAGACCCGACAGATGTTTTAGTTTGGGTTTGAGATGTTGATTTGGACACTCCAGTTCTCAGGAAAACCAGAATTTGCTGACCCAGAATGAGGGATGGTTGAAAGACAAAAGACAAATGAGCGCCGGCTGCCGCGYGGGCTGGCCGCAGAACGAGGACGGGTTATGGCAGCGTTTCAGCACGCGGGCAAACACATCAGGAGAAAAATCTGTTACGGTTCCCTCCAAACCAGGTGAATGTAACCAGCAGCCCTTGTAAAATCTGCCGGGGTTTCGGGCCAGAATGCCTGGGTCATTACTCCAGAGGCTTCAGAGAAGGCTAAAAAAACAGCACGGGTTTTTTTTCCAGCCTTTCTCCTAAGCCTGGCTAGTAATTCCATTAAGAAAAATAAAGCAAGCTGTAATGTTTTGAGTTTAATAAGCGAAACACAGCAAATATGTGAACAGAACTTCTGACTTAATATTCTTCAACAGATGTTTTATAAAACACAGATTTAAAAGATTTGCCTGTCTTATTGTTCTGGCTGTTGCCATGTTATATGGCTACATTTTCAGTCCCAGATTTTGCCAGCTGTAACAGTTAAATAGCGAGGGGTCTGAGCCTGGATACTGCAGGCAAAATGCCCAAAATTATTCTCTCCCATGGAAAAACACCCCAGTATAAAGGCAGTGATGAGAAGGTGGAGTTAATCCTTTTGGCAAAGGAATAATCTCCATACTCTTAAAAATGGCTATGGTCATTTTAATGCACACTATTTTATGAATGATGCTTTAACTGCGCTGCCAATTAGCAGAGCCTTAAAAATACCTCAGTTATACAGGCCTGATAACTGTCTTTCTTAACCTTTATCTGACCTTTTTTGGTTTTGCCACGGTCATAAACCAGCATATGAACTATCAAAGGGAATGGCTCTGAACATCGATTCGAATGTTATATATTAAAAAAAAGAAAAAAAAAAACCCGAAAAAAAAGAAGAGGAAAAAAAAAAAAAAAAGGAGAAAGGAATGAAACCCAGCTGGTCAGCCAACTTTTACAAACCCTAAGCAGAAAACATGCTCTTCTAATTGGACAGAGAAGACAAGATCTGGAATAGGTGCAATTTTATTACTGCAACAGCGATTCACAGAGCCCACGCTCTTTTCAAAGCACGAGCCCCGTGGAGTTTTATCGGACATCTGGAGCGGGGCTCTGGCAAGATGCTGAGAGACTGGGCTCCCATTGATCTCCGTGCTGGCAACAGGCGCTCCAGCCTTGCAGAGGCAAGCTCTCTCCAAAGGGTAATGGATGAAGTATTTTGCTCAAAAGTGTAGCAAGAAGAATATTTTTACTTTTTACCCAAGAGGTATAAGACGCGTTTCAGATATTTGGTCTCAAGACCCTGCGACTMCACAGAAAGTCAGAACCGAAACGGCTGACAAGAGCAGGCTGTGGCAGCCAATCTAAGGCTATTGACTTTTTCAAACACACCTAAAATAGACTCTGCTATATTTCATGTAAAACTGTGTGTATTCAAACATATGGCTAAGGGAAGAGATATATGCAAAGACTTATGCACACACAATGTTTAGCTTCTACTTTCAAAATATGTCTCCCAAGAATTTCAGGAGGCCCCAAAATAGCAAATATTATTCGCTTGATTATTAACATCTTCTCTCTTTATACCAGTCAGTCGAAAAGTATGCAATCACTGGGTATTTTTGGTGGCCTCTCAATCATGTCAAAGATCATAAGACAAGCAGATGGTGTACATCTGGGCTTACCCAGCAGTAAGGAAAATATCTCCAGCACAGGTAGGATGATAAAGACAGGACTAAACACACACCATTCCTTTTGGACCCATGGCACTGGAACGGTCCCACGTTTCTGTTTACCTGTCTGGAGCAGGATGACCCAGGAAGGGACAAGAGCAAACAGCACGGATGACGTGGAGCAAAAAGAAACCTTGCAACATCCCCAGCACAGCCCTCGGCCACGCCACTGGATCAGTCTGCCCCGGCTCATTTAACGCAGAGCCGAGAAAGAAGAAGTTAATGAAAGAGCTTTGCAGGGAGGGAATGGGGTGAGGCTCCCTGGGATTCCAGCGGGGACGTGAYGAGGGGCCAAGCCCCTCACGGCATCAATCACCAGCACAGCCCTCCTGATCTCTCTGGACCCGCATCGATTGGCCCCAGGAACCCGCCCCAACCTCGGGAACATCATTCAGGTTTGTTTTGGCCACATGGTCAGAGTTCATATGACCAACAAGTTCATGGCCAAAGCCTGCCCCGAAGCGCCGTTTCGCCCACTTGCATAAGAGCTGAAAGTCACCCTTGGCTTGGCCTGTCCTCGTGCTGCTGGAGCTCTGGGTGAGTTTTTAGAAGCAGCCTCAAAAACCAGAAGACATTTAGGAAGATTATGAGTAAAGGCCTGTTGTTATTCTGCGGCGAGCGGGGCTTATCTGGATCTAAGGGATGAAGTGAGTGGTAGTTATTATTCACATCAGAAACAGCTATGAGTCCTGCAGCTCCTACCCCAAACTTCACCCTTCTTTTCCATAAAACTCTCTTGCAAAGAACCRAGCAGCTTCCTGCTGGAGACATCCAGAGTCCGCCGCAAGAATTCTGAAAAGTTAGAAAAGTGTTACTTTCCATCACTAAAACAGCACTATCATTACACTGTGGGGAAGCCTCGATTGCAAATGARAGGATGCAACTAATTTTGTGTACAGAATTAACTCAGAGCTCTGCAGCTTCCAGGGAACTCTACCCAGGATCGAGATGCCACGCATACTTTGCTTGTTCTTTCTTTTCTTCTTTTCTTTTCTCTCCCCCCCCTCCCCGAAATACCAAAATATCAGATAGCTGATGACAGGGAAGAAATGTTAACACTGTAGTTTGAAAGTTTTTAACCCTTGCCTTTCATCATCTAACACTTATTCAATCCCATGGCCCTCGCTTCAGTGCCTCAAACCCTCCCGTACATACCAAGGCGATGACCACAATGTAAGCTTGTGCACTGACTGATTAGATTTAATTAGATGGATACTTTGTTCCACTGATCTTTCAGCTATACAAAGTATTGGGTTACTTAACCATATCGGTGAAAACATTGCCTGCACGTTTGAATGCGACGGATCTGCGACACTGTTCCGCATTAAAAAGTGAGATAGTTGGCTAAGTTTTAATGGCTGAAGTGAGTTATATAATGATCTGTTTTAATCGAGTTTGTGTCCCTGGAAGATTATCTCATTTTTCCTATTACGCAGCCAGTTTAGTGATGCCCCTATGCATGATCTTGGTCCTACCTACATTCTTAAACAATCACCACTATCTTGAACTACTCTTTTTTTATTAAAACCTTGCTTCTTTCCAGTTTTGCCATGTTGTATCTTTGCTGTTCCCTTCCCAGCTCCATCCCTGGGTGCAGCACCCCACAGAACAGGCTGCTGTGGGGTCATGGGGCTGGTCCCAGTGGCACAGCCCCAGCCCATCATTGCTCAATGCCCTGGCACGGAGGGCAGGAGCCTTGGGCTGCCTCCACCAGCCCGAGCACAGGATCACAGCGCAGCTCCTTGGCATGGCCAGCTCTGCACAGTCCAAGAGTGATAATCAGTGCAAACCCCGTGTTCCCCATGAGCACAAGGAGCTCTGCKGTTAGCGAGAGCAAAGCAGAGCCGATGTACAACTGATTACTTTGAACGAGTCTCTGGGCTAGGTCAGCCTGGCAAAGAAATTCCTCGCACGGCTCTGCTGGCAAACTCCTCCACTGTAACTGTACCTTATACAAATAAAAAATGCTTTTGCCAATAAAGTTCATACTAGGTCCCCCAAAGCAACGGGTTGTTTTGACAGAAATGCCTTTAACACTAAGCCTTTTGCCAGTACACAAATGCTGTACACAAAATGACAAATTTAGAAGTCATACAGAATGTTCTTACTTGAACTAAAGTTTCTGCTGCAGCCGTGGTTCAGTTTAAATGCTGATTTGAAAGATCACACTTACTCTCTTTCTCCTTTGGATTTACCTTTTCTAACTTTGATTGCTGTGGTTTATTGTTTGTTCTTCACCCAGACCTTACTATTGGCAACTAAAGATGTCCGTTAGAAAACTTCCAGTTTAATTCAATGCTCAGAGCCACACAGGACACTGCTTTTAAAACCCAGCTCCATATAATTATTATAATCTCCGTGATACCCAGTGCTCAGCTCCCCCCGTCAATAATTAGTGCGATTGCAGCTTAATACAATTTTCTTTTTTTTTTTTTTTTTTCGCAGCAAATACAATCTTTTTAGATCAATTTGTAGACGGTTACCCTAGAGGAGGACAACAATATAAACAAGCGCTTTTTTTTAATCCCATATTAACTCATTTAATTTGCACAGATAAAAGCGTGAAAATATTTCGTCTCGCCAGCGGAGGGGCGGCCTCGGACCTGGGCGAGCTTCGCTGTGGAGGCTGCAGATCAGCCCTGGTCTGGAGGAGGGAGTGAAAAAACACCCCACGCCAAACCTCTGCGCCGAAAATCAAACCCACATGCGGCGTTGGTTATTTACACGCTGAAAGGCCCCGGCTCCTCGCCCTAGCGCCGCTGCTTTCTGCTTCAGTGCAACTAAGCTGCTCTAACCTGGCAGCCCTGAGGAAAGGGAATCCCTGCGTGGCATAGGGCCACCACCTCCTCCGCTGGCTGGGGGACAGTGGGCACGGCGGGAAGGTCCCAGGGTCCTGGCACGGCCAGGCTGCCAAACCAGCCCTAGGGAAGCGCTGGCAGCCCGCAGAGCAGCCTTGTTACAAACTCATCCTCGTCTTGCACAAAGTTCTCTGCGGCTGGGCCATCGCTGGCCCCTCGTCTGGCTGTGTCACCAGTCCAAAGTTCCCCGGGACAGCGGCGCTTGCCAGGCCACATCCCATCGGGAGGAGGTTCCGCTCCGTGGAGCCCGGCAGAGAGCACAGTAGCTGAACATTAATTAAGTTTATGAGGAGGAAAGGGAAGGMGAAGGGAGAGAGCGGGAGGAGTGTGGTGGAGCCTGGTGTGGGTCTTGACATGAAAACATGACTGAGCAATGGCTGTACGTCCCTCCTGCCACCAAACCCTGCTTGTCCTCCATGGATTACACAACTGGAGTTATGGAGCCATTTTCAGTCAGGTTACACCAAAAGGTGTAAAGGGYAAAGGGCTAAACAGGATGATAACCAGGCAAAATTAATTTTGCTCACACAAAGGATTCTTCAGAGACCTTGCAGAGGAGCCCGAGCGTTGGCTGCAGCTCCATCCCTGCATCTGCCCCTGCTACAAGGGCACAAACGAAGGYGGCAACCCCAAGAAATTCAGTGCTACAAAAACATTGGATCTGTGAGAACATGACAAGGCAGGATTGTACCTCAAACACAACAAGAAATGTGTGGCACTGCCACATTTTCTCRCTGCCACTTCCTCTGCTCTGCTACACATCCATTTCTAATAACAGTTCTTAGCTTAATGATTTGGGGGTGGGAGTGTTACTTAACATACACAAGGAAAGAATGTTGTGATGGACGGGGGAGAAATGAGGGAACCTCCAAAAGCAGATAGTGACTCTGAATAAAAGGGACAGCTAAGCAAGATGTATTAGCAAGTCAGTGCCGCAAAAATTTCACTTAATTGAAGAGGGATTCGTGAGAGTACCATCTGGGAACACCTAAAGAGACCTTCTGCAGGCTGGAACGAGAGCTGGTAAATGCATCTTTGCCTAGACACCTTCCACATGACAGTGCCTTGACTTACAGCGTAGGTGTGCTATAGGAGAATAAATTTGTTTACAACAAATTTGCAGGACTGCCTGCATACAGATAGTTTCCCATATCCTGTTTGAAAAGTATACTTGGTATTCAATGGCTTTTTGGGAGACAATATCCATCAGTCAACTGAAGCGCATTGCTTTGAATCATGAATATCCCTGCAGCCAGCGAATAATTYAAAACCTTGAAAGAGTCTCCCTGTGATAGCCATGTGCTCATTCCTCCCTGGAACATACGGATCTGTAAGTCCTGGGACACCAGTCAGCTTAGAGCTAAACAATCAGAATCTCAGAATGGYTGGGGTTGAAAGGGACCTTACAGATCATGTTGTTCCAACCCCCTGCCAYGGGCAGGGACACCTTCCACTGTCCCAGGCTGCTCCAAGCCCTGTCCAAASTGGCYTTGKACACTGCCAGGGTGGGGCAGAAACAGCTTCTCKGGCCAACCTRTGCCAGTGAATCACTCCTACCAATACAACCGGTACCAAATCGGTACAACTCACCCCAGAAACCAACACAGCTCCTTGGGATCCTCCTGCAGGAGGCTGCTGATATCATCTACTCCCAGTTTGCAGGGAGGAAAACTGAGGCATGGATGTTTGGGATCAGACTCTCAGCTCCAGGGGCTGTGAGAGGGGCTTCCCAAGCACCCAGAGCCCACTGCACACATCCATAAMACAGCTTCAAGTACCAGGATCCTCCCTGAGCAAGGGATGTCTGTGGCCAAGGCATGATCTAAAGGCAACTCATTGGTGTCCCCAGCCCTGCTTCCGCTAGAGATTCCACTCAGACCATCAATCTTTGAAAGAGCAGAATTCGCCACTAATGCAATCGGAAACGACGGTAGGAAAGGCTCCCATTAATGAGAGGCAGCTTAATATAACAACCGACTTCTACATTTCTTATCTGAAAATACCTCCCCTGGAAGCTGTGGATACATTACGGGCTTAAAAAGAATTACTAATGCATTAATTCTTGTCAGATTTGTAGTGTCCTAACCCACAGCTGCCTCACCCACTGACCCAGGGAACATTAGTGAGAACGATATAATTTGGTAAATGAGGGCCCGACTGTGCTCTGTGAGCTTGGGCTGTTATTTGGTCCTGGTGTGAGCAAAGGATACCCACTCAAGCACTGAGATTATCCTTAAACAAATTTCTAGGATCTTTGGGCTGCAAATTAAACACTTTTCCTTCCTTGCTATTTTGTGTTTATYCTAATGCAACCGTACGTGTCTATTTTACAGAGTAAAAGAAGTGGTTCTCCTGATCCTGTGAGAATCCGTGTGGGTTGATGTTAAAATGGCAAGTGTGGAGTGGCGTAAATGTGCAGTCGGGGTTTGGGGATTGAATGCTGACTTTGAGAACACGCTGAAAATCATTATCATGTACATCATACATTGTGGGCAAAAATGATTAAGTGGGTATTTCCAAGCGTGCTGGCTCTTGGGGAGCCACGTGTCTGGGGAGGAAGGCCCTCTCCTCTGCACCCCTGCAGGGTGCTTGCCTTGCACCATTTGGGATCAGCCCAAATCCATCCAGGAACCTGCAMACACCGCTGCCCCAACCCCAGCACRGCGYTGCTGCTGCTCCCCRTTCCCTAAAATAACCGGCCCGTGCATGGGAAGACCACAAAAGCCCAACTCCTTCCCCGCCACAAGGCAGAAACAGAGACTCTTCCATCACAGGAAAGGAGAGAACATCCTGACAAATGCCTGCGTTTTGGACGGGTGACAAAGCTGTCATGGGAAAGAGGCAGCAGCTCCCTTCGGAGACGGGAGGTGGGGAGCGGGATCAGGAAACTTCTGAGCTCTTCTGGCAGCCCAGGTCTGGCTCYGGGCCACCAATCCCCCACTCCTCGCGCTTAAACACAAGCAGATTGACACCGAGCGCTCGGTGGCTGCTCCAGGGATCCTGTGGAACAAATTTGGATATTCGGAGACCTGAGCCTGTTGGAGAGGTTGCACAACCCATATTCACCTCCATAATTAGCACAGCCCGGTACCTTGTGGGTTGTTTCTGCACAGACTGAGTCCCCGTTCAGCCTGGGAAGCCACTTCTCCCAGCAGCTCGCAGAAGGTCCCTGTAACAGCCTGGAGAAATGCCTYGGGGGCACGCTGCAACACCTACTTACGGCTGCTGGGCTGGCCCTGCGGCATCCTCCCYGGCTCCCTCGCACACATCATTCCCCCTCCTTCATACAGAGATCAGATGGGAAAGGGGCTCTGTGTGTGTACGCGGGGCTGGGAGGAAATTAAACTGGAACCGGGACAAAGATCTTTGAAAGCGCCGTGTTGCGTGCCCCGCTCTCGGGTTCTGTAAATCACAACCTGCCAGATGCTAACCTGACACAGTCCCCACATGCTGCAGGGGCCTTATCCCATGGGGAAAACATCAACTTCCAGCGTTTCCCAGGTAATTTGTATGTTCGAGTTTCGCCCTCCGTAAAAATTGTCAGGATTTCATCTTACTGAAATTATCCTCTCCTTGGAGCTCCACTGGGTGCCTGGCCCTGTGCCTGCTTTCAGGAGTCTCAATATAAAATGTAATCAGGGGAGAGAGGCAAGTACCTCCAGACAGAAAACGAGAGCACCCAAATCCATTGCCTGTGAGGAGGAACGTGCTGCTCACAGTTTGGAGAAGTAGTAATTGATATTAAAWATATATATTTCACCCTGGCTTATTGATTAAAAAACAGCGCGTTTCTCTTAATTCCTCAATTTTTTCAGTATATTCCTAAATGGTGCAGTTTGATTTACGACCCTAATGGCATTCCTGTGCAAACAGTGGATTTCCAGTTTTTAAATATGCATATGAAAATGTTCTAAGAAGAAATATTTTCCTAAATGTTAACACTACCAAAGTCATCATTACCAGAAAGTAATGAACTTCATATGCAGGATTTCACAGCTATTTTGTTCTTGATAATTTTTAAAACTTCAGCAGATTCCCACTGCTACCAGCCTGAAGTGCCACTGTCTCCTTCCACTATTTCACCACGGAAATCAAGTTTTGATGGTGTAAACCTGGAGCAACACAGTGACGAGTCAGGCTCTAACACAAAGAGTACACTGTATACGTTTTTATTGTATAATTTATTGTTTTTTCCACTGAGCTGGCTATATTGTTTTATCCATTTGCGTGACAGGATGTCTAGGAAACAGCTGAAAGAATTATTTGCAGTGAATTTAAAACACACTGGGCTGGAGAGACGCGGACACAAAAATCTTTGTTAAGCAAATAACAGGGTGCAAGTTGGGAAACTTAACTCCTTCATTTCATAACCTACAGGTATGATAGGCACAACAGCCCTGCCTCCTCTGCTGCCTGTGCTGATGGCCCTGACAGAGCTTTTTTGTTAAACCCAGCTGCCCAGGCTTTCCCAGGACATGGGTGCAGAAGGAGCAGCCCAGCAGCCTTCCTATCCCAAACATGTTGGAGTTGTSTTCTCCAGCTGCATCCGTCTCTCTCCGCTGATGAAAAACATTCCCACGTGACCTGTTGTGACTAAACACCTAACTGACAAAACCAAAGGATTTCCCTTTCGGACCTGGAGGATAAATCTCATTAAAATTAAAGAAAACAATCCGGTAAGAGTGAAACCACAAATATCATTGTTGAGAAAACAAGAAGAAATGAGCCCAAAAGCTGTAAGTTTCAAAGGTGGGCTGCCAAAGCCTGGTGTCAGGACTGCAATGCAACAGTCCAGTGCAGTCAGGGGGTATAAATAACTTGATTTTTTTTTATCTATTGCTGCATAAATGCAACAAGTAAGTCCCTTAGGGTTGGCTGGAGGATGGGGAAGCCTTTCCTTCAGGCCAAGGTTGGAAAAGCTCTCTAAGGTCATTGAGTCCAACCACTAATCCAGCACTGCCAATCCCTCCACTAAGCCATATCCCTGAACACCACATCCACACATCTTTTAAATCCCTCCAGGCCTGGTGACTTCACCACTGSCCTGGCAGCCTGTCCCAATGCCCAACAACTCYTTCTGCAAAGAAATTTTCCTTCATCTCCAATCTGAACCTCCCCTGCTCRGCTTGGGGTGGTTTCCTCTTGTCCTGTCCCTTGTTCTATGGGAGCAGAGCCCCACACACACATGTCAGAGAGTTGAGGACAGGGAGAAGATCCCCCAAGCCTCCTTTTCTCCAGGCTGAGCCCTTGCAGCATCTACCCAAGTGTCCTGGTCTGGGAAACAAAGAAGATCCCACCTGAGCTCACTGTGAGTGCACAGCACACAGCAGTGCCTATTCCGTGGGTGAGGAACACATGCACATCTTGGAAAAGCAGGAATGGAGCCACAAAACAAGGTTGCAGTCTCTACTTGTCTCTAAGAAAGTTTCTCCACAGTTAAAGCTTAATCAAATTTATTTTAATCRCYGCAAGTTATTGGCTGGTGATTTTAWTTACCATCGATGTCCATTCTGATCTTTTTAAAATTGAGATCTGAGTTTGCGTCACTGAAAAAACATTCAACAATGTTGCTTAAGACTTTAGTAATCCTTAGGCTTGTTYCCTTTTAACCCAGAAAAGGAAGTTTTTGAAACAGCACTGCTGGCATTTGCAAAATCCAGGGTTTGCTGTCCACTGACTAATTAATCCTCACATATCATTGCCATTTCATGGAAGAGGAAACTGAAACATAGGCAGGTCCCCAAATCCCTGAGCAGGACAGAGGCAAAACTGGGACTGGACTTTATCAAAGCTGGTTTATCAGACGGTGGTGAGGCCTTGGCACAGGTTGTCCCATACCTGAAGTGTCCAAGGCCAGGCTGGACAGGGCTTGGAGCACCCTGGGACAGTGCAAGGAGTCTCTCCCCATGGCACGGGGTGGAACGAGGTGGTCTTTAAAATCCCTTCCAACCCAGACCATCCTGTGATTCCTCCACGAGACGTAGGCTCCGCATCTAACTTTACCAGAGACATTTACATTTTGTATCAGCCTCGAGCAGACTTTATATAGTGTAAGAAAAGTCATCCTCACAGCTA
Organism: Malurus melanocephalus; assembly: GCF_030028575.1. NCBI lineage: Eukaryota > Metazoa > Chordata > Aves > Passeriformes > Maluridae > Malurus > Malurus melanocephalus. The sequence goes on from NW_026623357.1 coordinate 1,074,236, forward strand.
CTTCATTTCCTCCAGCTATTCATAGCAGCCCTGCAAAAAGTCAACAGYGTATTACACAACAGCGTAGGTTTAGCGGCGAGAGCTTTAACAGGCCGGGCAGTCAATATACATCGCAAGGAAAACATATGCCAGACTCTGAACCATGGAAATCACAGGAGCCAACGGAGCTGCCTTGTGTTACGCTAGCCAGGAATCCAACTCAATAGCTGGTGCAAAGATATACTAAATAAAACCCAGCTTTATAAATAGCATCTCTCTCTCTCTCTCTCTCTCTCTCCACTGGCACGTACCCACCGGCACTCGGTCACTGAAAGAGAACCGAAAGCACACTCTTGGCATTGTCTTGAAAAAATGCGTCTGCCCAGAAAAACGGGATCCAAGCACATCCCTTTCCCAGGGCAAGCAGTTGTGCACAATGTATTAGAGAAGTTCTGTTTGGRTTTTTTTTCCTCTGGGTACCTCATCAGTTCTGTATTTTATATCTCTGTGACTTGCAGTGTGAAGCCGAAGATGCCATTGGGGGTACCTGCACTAGAAATGCAATTTAACTGGCTATAGTAGTTCAGGGATTGAGGTAATTCCCCACAGGTTCTTGTTCCAAATCCTTTCTCCAGTCCAAGTGCTGCCTTTAGGCTCGTCTTTGGAGCAGGGATACCACTTTGGTTTCCKTGACAGAGACACCCAAGCTTGGAACTGACTGCTTCACATGGTCCCAGACCTTAGAGCGGGTCAACACTTCAACATCCTTGGCTTCCAAAACATCTTTTTTCCTCCAAAGGAAATTAGATGCTTTACTCTTCCAAGATTCATAATACTCCCTTTACTGAGTTGCAGTGATTTAGGAGATTACTCACACAAGCCATATCTATGTTTAGATGGGGAACATCCCAGATTCCCCTTGGGGACTGGAGCAACCCAGTTTTAAAAACAACTCTTCCAGACCATAAACAAGTTCAGATACGGACAGCTAATGTCTACCATCAGTTTTCCCACTCTCCACAAGCTCTGGACCAGACATTTTAATACCAGAGTTCATGCCCTCCCAGAAGAGATGTGGTTGCAAGATCCACCAYCCTCCAAAGAGGTGGGGGAAAATATACATATCTAAAAGAGAATAATTAACAACCAGAGGCCATTCAAACGTCTTTCCCCTGCTCTGTCACCCCTCTTCTCCTCAGAAAGACAAGGTGTTCCGTACAACCATCAGAGAAAACAAAGCCTTGCTTCCTGAGGATCCGCATTGCATGTCTTCATTCCTCCCAAGACAACATCCTGCGCTTCTCCCCCAACTCCTTTATGATTCATCTTCCCCTTCCCTGCAATTCCTCCCTTCCCGACCTCTGGCCCTCACATCTGGAAGARCGAGAGTTAGTTTGCGTGTGGCTGCTTCCAAGCTCTGCATCTGTTGATGGACATGGACAGACAAAGGTGAAGCTCACCCTGCCGACATTCCTCCTGGGAGGAT
>NW_026623357.1:1075896-1079693 GCF_030028575.1 Malurus melanocephalus
ACTGAAATGTGAAAGAAGTGAGAGGCACAGCTYGGGAAACCACTTCCACTTCACAAATTATCCCAGTCTCCTAACGGCTGACTGGAATGAGACCCCAGGTCTGAATTTAGCAGCACACCATGTCTCTGCTGCCCACTGCTACCATTCCTTTGAACAAATGGAAAAGCACAGSAGCTTTTCTATCCAAACCCCTTGGAGGACAATTCCCTGGCTTAGGAACTGATGGAATTTGTGTTCATGGCTCAGGGAACGGGCTGCACCTCAGAGCTTAGAAACCAAGGTAAAGGGAGCTGCATTCACCCCAGGTACAGAACAGCCCAGGCTGGTCCTCCACACATCGGCAACTTCAAAATGCCATTCAGTGGCAACCTGACAAGGTTGTGTTTCAACAGGAATACGTTATCTYTCTTTCCAAGGCTGGGCAGGCCACTTCCTAACAGACAACCCAACAGGCCCTGACAAGTGATTAAATAAGTTAGGGTTGAGRGGGAATATTTTTTTTTCCTTTTTTGTTCCAACACTTAAAGCCCGAGTCTGGAGTCAGTTGAAGCAAAGACCTTGTTCCAGCAGTGCTGATAAGGACAAYGCACCCTCGCAGGTGGAGCTTGCAGGCACGGAGCTAGAAGGGAAGGCGATACCACTGCAGAGGCAATGGCTTCGCCTGCACTGATGCCAACAGCACGTTCCTGCTGGAGGAACGGGATCAGCGTGGAAGGAGCCTTTGCCACGCAGTGGGCCGAGGATGGTTTACGGGGATGGCAGAATGGATGTGGTTAAAATTTTAATCAGGATGACATGTGTTGTTGACATATGGCAACGCACCACCATCTGGATTCAGAAACAGACCTGGGTTTTCAAGCTGTTGCTGGCCAAAGCCAAGAACATTGCTGAGGTGCTAGGTCAGACTGGCTGGGAAGGGTTCTGCCAGCAATCCCTCTTGACACAGTATTGCTTTCATTAAAGCAGCCTGCCTGCCKACCCATCTGAGGTGAAAGAGGGAGAAAGTCCGTGAAAGGTGGGGGAAACAGTGAGAGGAAAGGTCAGACGAGGAGTGGAGCTAACAGAGCCACTTTCTGCCCTGCTTGGGACTCCGCAGCGTGCTCGGGTCACGCCACTGCGGCCGCTCGTTTTGCGGTCTGGTAGGGTAAGCAAAGTCCCTGCTCCCGGCGGGAGCCCTGCCGTTCCTGAGGAGTTCCTGCCTGCCTCCCAGCAGCAGGCATCCAGCACAAGAACAAAGCACCTGAGGTTCAACTGCTTAACCATTTCATCGCCCCTGCAAGCCAAGCGTGGGCTSAGTTACCTTCAGCCAAGGGGGAAGCGAAGCAGGGAGAGAGGGAGGAAAATGTGAGCCGCGTTTCTCTGGACTGATCTAACAAAGTAACAAAAGCGACCGAAAAAGAAAATTCCAAGACAACTCTTAAAGGCTTAAAATGTCCAAGCAGCTAACATTTTATCCTAGCAGAATTCCTCTGGGATTAGCTTGGCTTTCCAGGCATAATAAAGCGTTTTACAGTTCCTTTATTTCACCCATCCCRTTTCTCTTTTGTATTTGCATAACACTCTCATCAATTAGTGCGTCTCTGTTTGCTCTCACACAAATCCAGCGCTCATGGCTAAAACCACAGCGCAGGAGAGACACCCAATAAACTCCTGCACGTCCCGAGCCTTGCCCCATTCCCGTCGGACACACCGCTCCTTTGGAAGGGTTCGCCTCTCGGCTTCGCTGACCCAAATGCAAGTGGCGGGGGGAAAGGAAGGGGGCTCAGCATCTTCAAAATTTGGCTCCAAATCGTTATGTTGCCACGAAACGTGCCTTAGCCTAACAAAAGCCATGGATTGGGATACACCAAGCAGCACTGCGCTCACTGCATAAGGACTCAGTCCCYGGACACACCAAGGGAGCGACTCGGAGCCAGCTCGAGATCAACARCAGAAATTCCTCTTTCCTTCGGTCGAAGCCAGGCTTTCATCCTCTGTCTTCAAAGGGATTACCTATAAAATTCTCAGCTACGAGGCTTGTGTAATTTCACTCCAACTCCAGAGAAAGAGCAAAAAAATGAAATTCTAGAATTCTCCTGTGTGTCTTAATAAGACACCATTCCCCAAATGCTGCTCTTCGGGAAGAAACCGAGATGGAACCATCACCTCCACCTTCCCTTTGTTTTTGCTTAATGTTTGAAAACTCCAAACTTCGGGGCACAGGAGGATGAATTTATGATATGGGAGGCATCTAAGTGCAAGCCCCTAAGAACAGCAGTGTGTTTAACAGCTAACATATGTGCATATTCCTCCTTCTGCAATGCAAGAACACAGCTACATTTTAAAGTTTGGCTGAGCAGGCGTATATAGGACAGATCCCACACTGCACTTTTTATTATAAATTTAAATATGAATGGGAATTACACCACATTTTATTCTACTTCAAGTTCATTTTTTTTTGGAAAGCCACAAACAAGTTGGAGATTAACATCAGTCATCCCAGACTTCAGACAACACTGCTACAAGCTGGGAAGTATAGATATTAAAATTTATGTTCACCAGTTGCAAACCTATTAGCTAGTTTGGAATGCACATACATATTTTGTGCATATACACCCTAAAAAGCCATAATGTTAGGTTCTGCATGTCAATATAAAATTTGCAATGACTCCCTTTTAGATATTAATTCCRGGGAAATAGTTAGTCCTAGTGCCTGGAGAACGTGATATTAAAAGAAGTATTTTATTTCTCAATCTATATAAAGAAGAGAACCATTCCCTTGAAAAATGTCCCCTTGATATGTTTCGTAAATAGGTTAATACAATTTGAAATTAAACTTGATTCTGCGGCATGATATTATAATATCAGAAATGCATTCCAGAGGAAAAGCCGGCATTAATCATCGATTCCAGAGCACAGTTCCTATTTCACTGTGAAGCAGCAATGCCCACGCTTGGCTCCACGGGCCACAGAGCCAGGAGAGATACCCAGCACCCCAAAGAGTTGCTGCCAATGGTTCAGCCCAGCCCTACGAGTGCCCTGAACTGTGAGAGCCGTGCCATCGACTCCCATCGCGGAGCTGGAGCCGAGCCGTGCGAGGAARGCTCAGGAATTCTCTGGCCGTGCACACTCGGAGTATGAAAATAAACAAAGCATTTTCAAAGGCTCACAGAAAAAAAAAAAATGGATGAGTTAAAAGGCGTCTGKTTTTTTAAAAAAACCTCCATATCCTGACCTTGCACTCTCTCGGATTTTGTCGAAAGCTGGGCAGGGAGAACATGTCTTGGGAAATTTAGACTCTGGTTCTCCTCTGGCTTTTTCACGATCACAGTTTTACTCTAAAGTTGYGTTTTCCTTCCATTATTTTACAAACACAAAAATATCAAAGGAAACGCAACCGGATGCATTATTTACTCAGCCACCAGCTTTTAAATATCGCTTACTGAGGCACAGCCACCTCACCTTTCTCCCCAGACATCCACACCCCCACTTATCCACTTTCCTCCATTTTAACCTTGTGTCAATGTTTTCTCTCTTCTTTTCCCTTTCTCTCTTTCTCTCCGCTTCCCTCTCGTTTCTGCTACAGTTATTACTTAACCTTCAGGTACCCACTTAAGCAACCCACCAAATAGCAGTAATGAGCGCGCAGAGTCAATAGCGTGGTACGTAATCACCTTGCCTACTGTGTTAATGTCAGTTATCTTTTGCTAATGTACATGACAGGCTTTATCTTTGCCGACTGGCAAGAGTGAATTGCTGTTTGTTTGGGATCAGCTATTGTTACTGCACCTGGGCTCTTCCCCTCCTCCCCAAACACC
>NW_026623357.1:1079792-1104834 GCF_030028575.1 Malurus melanocephalus
CCACATCCATGCAAACTCATCTMTGAAGATGATGGAGTTGCACAGGTCCAGTGATACTCCCGTGACATCCACACTGTGTAACAGCTTCAACTGTGCCACATTATTGCCCATGGTACCAGAGACAGGGCACACCACCCACAGCCTTCAGTTCCCCTACAGTTTGTGGGGATTTACCCCTTATTTACTGCTTTTTTTTTGCTGGTTTTGAGTGTTTCCTTGTTTGTGTTTTTAATAGCTTTCTTATCTCTTTAAGGCCCAAAAAGGCAGCTCTTCCCTGGGGAAGAGCAMACCACGCAGAGGGATGTGCTGCAAAGCTGGACACCGGACAGAGAGGATCCATTGCAAAGCTGGATGTTCCCTGAACCCTTTGTGCCAAAGTGGTAACCCAAGGCAAGTCAGGGCTCTGGGTGTAAAGCTCATGTAATTTGTATTAACTTCTAACGTGCTCCTGGCTGTGAAGCCCCAGCTCCGGAGCAGAGTCCCAGGTATTTCCCTGCCAGCTGGGAAAAGGGTTTGCTCTGAAAAGCCAACAGTGGGGCAGCAGAGGAGCCTCTGCAGCTCTGCAGGCATTTGTGGGGCTGAAGTGGCTCCAGCACAACCCTCATCTGCATAAATCCATTCCCAGAAATGTTCTCTTAGCACTTCAGTTCAGTTTTATAATACCACAGGTACATCCAGCCTGCTCCACGGAGGGAAACAATCCAAACACACTGAGGGGAGAACAACTTATTTTACATTTCTGAATCCTCTAACAATATTTGCTCTGAAGGTCTCCAATTCCCTCTCCCAGAGACAAAGAGGGAAGGAGAAGGAGAAAGGAGCGTGTGGATACATGCACGCAGGGAAACATGCATTCAACATGATGGCAAAGCCTTATCTGGCCTTAAAAAACTGGCAGAAGGGCTGACTTCTTTATARCATCAGACCATTAAAGCTACAAAACCTCAATTAAAAAACTGCCAGAAGATTTTTTTACTTTGTTCCAGAAGGATATAAAACCAGTTATGAGGGAAAAAAATCTGCTTTTACCATGGAAAGTCCAAACCATAATTACAGCCACACTTAATGTTATTGCACACCAGGATGACTCTAACYCCCATATCATTATTTTTTATTTACTATTTATTTTGCATTTTCTATTCTGCACTTGATAAGGCATTAAAAAAMCAAATTAAATAATATAACATATCATTAATATGGTTTGTTTTACCCAAGGCCACAAACACACCAAACCAGCTTGTTTACCTTGGTTTATTCTTGCCTGGAAGCAATTCAGAGYAGGGACAATGGGAAGGAGTGGTGCACAGCACAACTGGGATTCAACCCAAACCAGCACCTTTGGCGGTTACTAGGATCCCTCATGTTAAAATACAGCAACCACATTCCTGAAAATTCCTCAAATCCTTATGGCAGGCTTTTTTTTTTTTAATAAAGTAACAAGGAGATGTGGGTTCTTTATTTCTCTCTGGCAGATCACATCTGAGATACGGCAYGAGAAATGTGTATTTACCCTCTTCAGACAGATTTTAAGATGCAATCCCAGCAAAGTCTCTGGTTTAGATCTTGGTGATAATCTACCACAGCAGTATCTGTCTTAGGAATACACAGGGTCGATAAGACGGATAAATCTAACAGGAGCACTAAGAGGACAGTAATCGCCTAAGCTCCAATGGATGTTGATCCCTTTGGGGGGAAATCTCTTTGAGATGTAGAGAGGAGGAAGAAATGAGRGTAGAAAAGGTTTATGGCCATTATTTTGTGCTCTGAAATGATGCAAACTCAGGGCAGAGGGAGGTTGTTTCCCACTCTTTGCAAGCACATCCACCACCACTCAGCAGGGAATGGGAGCCAGGTCCTGGCACTGTCCAGGACTTCTTCCAGGAAGGCTCTTCCCACCTGGTGTCCCTATCAGCAGGACAGGAGACCTAATCCAACGGGTGACCTGTCTGCCTATGGCAGGGGGATGCAACAGGATCATCTTTAAGGTCCCTCCCAAYCCAAACCWTCCCATGATTCTGCGAATTCKGAAACCAGAAAGTTCTCAATCCGTGTGGGCACATGGCGTTTCCCTGACACGATGGGCATCCTCGCCCTGGCCGCCTTCCAGCTCTTGTAATTACATGCTGCTGACCCAACGACCCCTCGCAGTTTCCATAGGCTGTGTTGGTTTTCACTTCCTATTGTGTTGCTTGGCACTTTCCAGGAGTTGCCATGCGCAGCCCCAGAGACACCTGCATTTTGCAGATGAAGCTGTGGAACGCCGGAGCTTCTCGGGGAAGCCTAATTAATTTATTACTACAAAGTTGGGTTGGTGCTAGGAGGTGCTGCTAAGGACAAACCCAAGCGATGCTGGTTATTCCAGGAGGCAAACCAGCATTTTGCACGGGTTCTCCTTCTTTCAGAGGTGGACAACGGAAAAATAAAGGAAAGTTTTTTTGCCAGGAAAGCTTTTTCTGCACTGATTCCAACCCTTCTGTGGGCCCTGGATCTGCAGCACGCGGTGTTGGGTGCTGCTTTTAGCGTGTGTGTGTTTGTTTATYGAGGAATTAAAGGAGAAAGAGGGATGCACAAGGCACGTTGGGGATCTGCTGCAGGGAAGACAGGGTTAAACCAGCCCTGAGCACTATGGAGCATGTTTGAAGGAAGTCTMACAAAAGTAATTTTAACTCCCTCTGTCTCGCTCGCTCCCTCCCTCCCTTACTCTCTCCTCCCCTTCGTCTTCCCGGTTGTACGTTATTCCTCATTCTTTACGTTGTGGTTATATTTATTCCGTGTTCCATTGAAGCCGTATATTAAAAGTGCCAGTTCTGAGCTTCTGCTGCACGAGGGGAAAGAAAGGAAGGGGAAAAAAAAAGAAAGAAAGGGGAGAAAAAAGTGCTGGTATTCAGTTCCTGTGAGCTCTTGCTCACTTTGAGCGCTGTTCCTATTACACAATAATGTGTTATTTTGTTGAATTTTGGCATCCATCTAGCTCGTCTGGTCAGGAGCCAAAAAATTAGAGTGTGTCAGTCCACCAGTTCCTCTGCAGAGACGCGCTCCCCTCGCCCAGCGCGTGCTCCGCGCTCCTGGCCCGGGGCCAGCAAGGGAAATCCATTTTACATACAGAACGCACAGAGCTCCAGCGCTCCGAGACTTTTTACCTACTAAAATAACTTTATGGACAAATGCCAGCCTGCGAGGCACATGCGGCAGGGAGCGTTTGGCACCGAAAACACGGTGAAGCGCTCGGCGGAGGCACCGAAGTTTTCCAGAAACGAGGAAATGGCTGTCGGTGCCGTCGTGGCACCTCACGTGACTTGGCACCGCCCGCCCCATTGGCCGGCCCCGCAGCCGAGCAGCCGCCATGTAAGGAGCGAGAGCTTCGCCCCTCGCTGCATCCTTAAAATGGCGGCCCCTCCGCGCGCCCGGCGAGCCAGCCCAGCCCAGCCCAGCCCAGCCCAGCCCCAGCCCCGGGGCTTCTTTTTGTCCCCCCCGTCTTTCCCCCTCCTTCCCCCTGCGCTGAAGTTTTTATAAACCTTTACAGATTTGAGTAGAAACAGATTTCTCACAACTTGCTCCGCGTCTCAATTTCACAGCTCAGCATACACTCAGGCACTGTCAAAAGCTTGACAGCGTTCCAGGGAAAATATTAACTGTAAACTTTCCAACAGGAATTGAAGGCACACACGGCTCCCGTCAGGATGGCCYCTCCGCCAAGCGCGGGGAAGGCAATGTTTTCACAGGTTTCCAGCGCCCGCGCCGCCGCCACGACCCCCAAGATGGTCCCGCTCCGCCGCATCGCGGGCGCAATTAAGAGGCTCGCCCGCCATGCGCCTCGCGCTCGCAGGCCGGACCCATTGAACACTGCATGCTCTGATGTATAAATATTTGCCTCTGGCTAAAGTTCAAGCAGCCCTCTGTGGCTGCCAGACACAACAGAGCACCAACATCCAAGGGAAAGTGTTTACTGCAGCACTGGCCAACGCAGCGACTGCCAGCGCTCGAGCCGCTCGCCTCAGCCCGGCCCGCGGGCGCTTATCGCCGAGCACCTGGCTGCCGGCCACCCCTGCCGCCCTGCCCGGCAATGGTTAATTTATTAAACGTGCCAGTTCGACCTCGTCTGCACCGATGGCCTGGCATGGGGGTCCCTGGCGTGAGGGGAACGCGGCCTCTGCTCAGCTTTCCACTGTTAACCCTTTGTGAAGTGAAGGCCCCAAAGGTTGTTGGATGGTTCCGGCACTTTCTGCCCGGCTCGTTTCTGAAGTTGAGTCGTTCTCCCGGACTGCAGCACGCACACAAAAAGCTCCCAAAAGCTACTCCTGAGCATGGCTAATGGCCCGTGCGCGCTGGGGACACAAATGGATAGGTTTTGAAAGGGATGGTGGTAGCTGCTGAGGCAATGCTGTCTAAGGGACACAAAAATCAATCACTTCTGTCCCACCCTCCAAACCAAACACTGCTTAGAGTCTTCACCAAGTAAAGAGCACAAAATCCAACTAATTCAACTCATGAATCAGCTGCTTCAAGTTCATGAAACCACTCCGGAAAGGTAAGGAAAGGARGGTGGAAAAAATAAACTAGGAGAACCCTGCAGGAGGCCTGGCTGTGATCAGGGCTGTTGTCATTGCGGTCATCCCTGAAATGGCTTCCCAGTACACCAGTAATTGCAGCGTTAAAATGCAGTAAAGGAACGTGCCAACACCCTGCACATCTGACTCGCTCGTGCCGTAAATCAAGCGGACTTTCCTACGAACAAACAGGAAAAACCGTATTTCGGAAAAACACCTCGAAGAAAGAAAAGTGAGCAGAGTTATTAAGGAAGGAAGAAATGAAGAAATCAATAAAAAGCAAGAAAATMTTTCTATTATAATTTAACTAAAATGTTAAAAGTTATACAAATCATTATTCTGGTRCTGCCTTTAATGTATGCATTTAAGCAACAGAAACACTCGACTTTTGTCAGTCTATCTACCAAAGCAGATGTTTTGTTGCAAGTCACATGCTTTGGGACAGCTCTAGGCCAGACAAAAATCTTCACTCCTTATTACTTTCTTAGTCTAGGTTTAAAAAGTTGAAAATTCACAGCAAACCTCCACAAATAATCTATCAACTAATCCAAATTCCCTACTCCTTTTTCTTACCAAATACGAGGGAGTTAATAGAGAAAGCTTGACGATTTGAAATCTCGAGTTATACAGAAAAAAGCCTCGTGAAGTTTTCTTGTTCAGTGTGAGCCTTAGAGAAAGCTTGACGATTTGAAATCTCGAGTTATACAGAAAAAAGTCTCGTGAAATTTTCTTGTTCAGTGTGAGCTTTAACACCTTTGCTGCGGCCGTCCGGCCCGGGGCAGCCCGCAAGCGGCGGGTGATGTCAGCGCCGCCGATCTCCTTTCGACCTAAGAAGCCCAGCACTAATAGCATCAGGACRGGCTTCCAGGAGGCCCAAGCGAATCATGTGAAAGAGGATCACAGAGGAATGTTCTGTTCCCACTGTGAACAAGACAGAATTAACTCTGAGATGCTTCCTTCTGCTGCCCCGTTTGGCCGAAAGGTCAGGACGATTAGCTCTCGTGCACCCGGAGCCCACCGTCAAAACAAAACGTGGGCTAAACCTTCATCTATTTTAAACAGAGAAGGAGACGTGCTTAGAAAGGATCATTTCAGAAGCATTTAAGGTGTAGTGAGTTAAGRTTTTTTGTTTGTTCTGCTGCCTGTTAACTTTTGGTTCTTTCCAGAAGACTCAAGGAAGGCTTTTTTGAAGCCAAATTACCTTTTTCTGCTAAATAYAAAGAAATAAACAATGTGGACAGAAGAAAGCAAGCCTGATGTTTAAGTCATTCTGCAGTTAAACAACTCGGCTGAGCTGGCAAGCTTAATTCATTACAACAATTATTCTATCAGGCAGATTTCTGTGGMAATACATACGTTGTTTACCACAATGAGGATTCCTTTACCAGTCAGGTCTTTGAAGTCCAAAGATTAAAAAGCAGATACACGGAAAACATTAAAATTGCCCAAACGCTTTGATACAATGTTTGTCTACATTATGCTGAAGAAAAGGTACTTACCAGGTCTTAATTGACTATATATTTAAGAATGATCATAGCAACATATTCAGCCTATTACCAGCGGGTATGAAATGTTACACCCAATAAATGTTGTGTGACACGTACCTAATGGGTATTCTATCATGTTCAAAGAGTATAAAACAAATACAGGAAAAATTTCATCCAATTGTATCTTTTTCATTGAGCGTCAATGTAAATATAGACTGAAGCAATCAAAATGCTGGAAATATAAATATTCCTTTTAAAGCCACTGAATCCATCACTTTACTAGGAAAGGCTTAGCTATGTTATTTGCAATTCCCTCATTGCACAACAATGTACATTACTGTCTGTAAGCTCTAATTTGGCATGGCGCATCATTAATGACCTGAATGGTGGCTGTTTCACACATACATATTTAATTACAACAGCTGAACAAATTACATATTTATGCTTTATAAAGGGGATTGCCAGTCTAATTCATTTGCTATGCATGCAGGTACAGGGCTCCATCTGCAACAGCATCTGCACAACAAGAGCTAACAATTATCCATTGTAAGTGAGTGAGTGTATCTGGTGAAACCTGTAAGAGATGCAATCGTATTAACCACTTCACTGCCTACAAACCAGTATTTTCTCAATGGACCACAATATTTTAAATAATTTATCAACAATAATACTACTTTGCATTTTCACAACATCCCTCATCTGAACATCTCTGAGCACTTTATATGCTATAAAAAATTAAGCCTTAAACACTCCTGTGAGGGAAGTAGTTCTTATCCCAACAGCATATATGGGGGAAAGGAAGGCACCTAACCCTGAGGGGCTGGTTCCTCAAAAGGCACAAAAGGCTYCAGTGGACTTGTGCTGATTTACATTATCTTAACCTATGAACTCGCCCGACGTGAAAGGTGAGCAAAAAACCAGCGGCAAAGAAAGAGAGGCAGATCTCCGTAAAATTAATACAGTAGTTTAAGCCTTAAGAACACTTGGCTTCCATGGGCTTTTGATCAAGCTTAAAATTATTATCCACAACCTACCGTCCTTAATTGTACAAAAACTCTTACTGAATTATCTAACTAGCCCTCCAGAACATGAATAATTATTTCTAAAAATTCTTAGGAGAAATGGCGAGAGATCAGAATGCTGGAAAAATTAGAAATGTGATATAAATCTTCCAGAAAGAGGAGAAGAGTAATCCTGGCACCAACGGTCCAAACTAATGTTTACAGAGTAAAAAATTAACAGAACAAAGTCAAAGCACATAAGGGAGACAACTGAGCTGCCTGAACCAATTAGAATTACTGTTTTAGTGCGGATATTTTTTGACAAACCAGATATATCTATGGTGTRTATCAAGTAGGATGGCAGTATTAATAGAACAATAGAAGTTGTATATTTAGATTCTGGCGGAGTACTTAGAGCAAACTCTCGTAAAATTCTGCATCCGCAGCRTTATTTTGACTTGGTTCTGAAGTTATAGTATGGATTGAAAACTTACTGGAATGGATGGAAATTATGAATAATCCCCTTCTGGGCTGAACGTACTCATTTAGTGATGTATGGGGGGGGAAGGAGACAGCCAGGAAGAGAACCCCATCTTATTTGAAATCTTTCTTAAAAGAAAAATAGGAAGGGAATGAAAATGGTGCAGAGCCACAAACCAGATGTTTGATGTACCAGGAGAACAAAGAAAGGTGCTAGGAGTCTGAAAGCAGTCTGAGCACAGAATAAATTTCGTTTCAGAAAAATGGCCAAACACAGTAAGAAAACCAAATAATGACAGGGAAAGAAAAAATGAGGAAATAACATTTCAAAATAAGCAAAATGATGACAGCAAAGAGATGGTTATACAAGAGCTGGTGATGTTGCAGGGCAGCAGCAAAAGTCAGGGAAACTTCTGGCAGCCCAGCATTTTTGAGAAGTGGAAGGTTTTTTCATTACTTGGGACATTCAGAAGTGAAGTAGATAATCAGAGCTCTATTGGACAGGCTGTGCAAGATCAAACAAGCCCTTTCCATCTCTAATTTCTCTGGCTTTACAGGAATGTTAAATAGCTTGAGAATGTTCACATAATAAATATAGAATAAATCCAAGGCACAGCATGACTATAGGATTATCGAAAATTATTTCAACGTCAATACCTGAAAGAGGGAAGCGTTTAGGAGCAAATGAATCAATGGAGAAGTTTCCGGTTATCATTTACAGGCTCTATTTAGAAATAAATAGGTCTAAATAGGCTACTTGGCATGGGGCAGCTGTAGGTCAACATTCTACATCAGACACTGTAATTTGCCATAAGTGCAGAGGTGCTCATTAATTACAGGGAAATCTGAAAGTATCCCTCAGGCCTATGGTGAGGCTGCCAAAGTGTGCAGTGAAGTGCAGGCTCCCTCCAGGAAGTTCTGGTGCTGCTGCTGCTTTAAAGCCRTGATTGGGCTGTGCTGTACAAAAGATCAGCTGTCCCAGGATGGATATCTCAATTGGAAAAGCTATTTTATCGAATTAACAGCTATGGTGTTCTCTGAGTGCACCAAGTGCCACAGCTGCTTCCATGTCAGCATCCAGCATCATCTGGATCTGCTGGCCCCACYGACTTTCCTCAAACACACTTCTGCGGCTCTCCCTCAGGCGAGAGAAAAAAACAGGACAGAGGATAAAAAAAAAAATTAAAAAATAAATAAAATCCCTTTTTAGGGCTGTGAATGGTGGAATAGGAATTCCAGACATCTCCTTCCCTCAGCAGGGCAGCTCTGACTTCCTCTTGGCCCAACCTGCCCGATATTTCTGGATCCTGGCACCGGAGTGACGGAGGGAACTCCTCACGGCGCCCAAACCCTGGGCAAGCCAGGGAGTAAACTCTGAACATCTTCCCTGGCGCACGCGGCCGATTCCTCCCTGGTCCGTGCAGGAGCAGCCGAGTCRTTCAAAGGTTTAAACTGCTCCAAAAGGAACCAAAATACAGTCATTTTCAAAAGGGAGGGAGGCGCAATTGCTTAGTGGACACATGCCAGGCAACATCTCCGTAATTACATTTTGTTCTGTTGCAATGCCTGCTTTTCCTACACCCTTAATTAGGCAAGAAAAATCAGGAGAAAGATCATCCCAATTTCTCCCCGGCTTCCTGGGTTAACATTACACAGGATCAACTCCTGTACCTAAATGCCCTGTCACAGTACCTCGAGTGACCTTGTCAACTCTGAAAGCTGGTCAACAATCCTCTTAATGCCGGGGAACACAAGCCACAGGTTTAACTCCGCTGCCAGGGAAAGATGCGARCAAGAAAATCAGATTCATGTTGTGTTTCTATTCCCTTACTCCCCTCCCAGACATCAAAGGGTCCAAAGCAACCTGCCACTAAARCTGCACTTAAAAACAAGGTGAAGGGGGAAAGAAAGTCTCAAAATGAGGTTGCTGCTACTTGGATTAGCTGGGAATATGCAGGGCTGGCAGAAAGATGCTGGGATAGGACCAGCTCGGCTGCACAGAGGCTGGGTGAGAATATGACAGAGCAAGAACGATCCTGTTCTTGCAAGTAGTTACCCCAAAGGAGAAAACGTTTTACATAAGGATTTTGATAGTCTGATCTTTATTTTTTAGTTTTAACTTCTCCAGAGTAATCTCAGTCACAAAAAGTAGGTATATACATTATGTTGCACTTCTTACTTAATGCTGCAAACTCAATCCCAGAACCTGATGACCCTTYTAAAATAATTCTCCCTTTAAACAATACATAACCAAAGTCCTTGCATGTCAGGTTTTTAAATGTGCAGTTTTCTGCTCTGGAACCGCAGCAAAAGTATTCTATTTATAGGGGCAAATTTATTTTTATAATATATTTTCTGAGACAGTTTGTTTTTGTTTTCTTTTCTTTTGTTTGTTTTGTTTCAGCCAGTTGGAGCATTTATATGAAAAAGATGGGGTCAGTTTGCAAGTTGGTATAAAGCTGAACACTTCAGCTCAAAAGCAAAGTGTTGTTTTTTTYGCCCGTTATGGGACTGAACCATCATTATGCTTAAGTTGCTTCATTTGCATATCCGATTTTTCCATGCCTCATGCCATAATCACTTCTCTATGTAATGCTGCAATTTGCAACTGGAGAGATAATAACGATTTCATAAACAAGATTATAACTCCAGGTATTTAATAAAGCAACGGGAATGCAGAATTACAAAGGAACAACTAAGGTAGCGCACTGAAATTCCTCTGGAGGAATTGAAGCTGAACAAAAAAAAACCAAAAAAAAACCCAACCTAACCAAAACCCCAATAATTGAAAACAGATTTTTGCAAATTTTCCAGCTTCGTTTCTTTAGGCAACTATAACTCTTTAAACTGTCATTTGTAAAATTCCACTCGGATACTCCCCAGACTGCTGCAGCGGGCGCCTGTAACTTCAGTAGCTGCTCTCGTGACTGTGGGGCTACTGCAGTTGTGTTCCTGCAATGCTCAGCGCCCAGAGCCTCGCTGAAATATTCATAAATACACACGAATATCCCCTCGAATTTAAAAGCTAATAATGAACCGGGTTTTGCTGAATTGCCTGGAAACGCGCAGCTATCCAAGCATTTAGCATCTCCTTGTGTGAGTGTAGGGCTGACAAATGTGTTAAGAGCATCGAGTTCAAATGTCAGACGCTGATCCAGACTGGCTGAAGCCTGTTAGGTGCAATGAACTCTCCCCCGAAGAAGTTTACTGTAAAGAGGCCAAGTCGTTCTCTTAAAATAGCCTGTGTTAGCTGGGTCCAAGAATTACAGTCCCCTTGGCCAAAGGTGTACAGTCRGGATGACTTCTGCTCCCTCTTGTCAGACCTTCTCGAGCCCAGAACAGTCATGTCTCTCTTAAATTAAGAGAAACTGCTTTACAGATCTAGAAATGTCCTGCCAAACAGGAACAGCGCCGAAAACGAGTCAATATGGGTCGGTCAATGGACTATCCTGGGGAAGACACGAACCTCTGGCATTTGCCAAGCCCAGGCAAGGGAGAGATGAATCAAAATGTTCCAGGATTCCAAATTATCTTGGAACTTCAGATTTCATCACCATGCTTCATCTCCTGCCCAGGACAGAGCAGGGCTGAAGCCCAGCCCCAGCAGTTCGTGCTCTACTGGAGCAATGAGAGTTTCCAGGGAATACTTTAAAGGAGCCAAACAACCACTCCAGAATATTCAAGAGGGGGGAAAAAAATCTAAAATGTCTCCCATTTCCCACCTGGCAGGCACAACTCACCTTAGGGGATACACGTTACGATTACCAGTGGTATTTCCTAGAATAACAATTGATCTATTAAATTGATTTGCAGGTAACATTCCTACTGTGCAGCCTCTTGCTAAAAGCAGCAAAAAGAGCCTCTTAGTAACTGCTTTGCTTTGCTTTGCTTTGTTTTGAAAACAATGCAGATGCACGGTATTGTTTTAGTCTGAAATGTTCATAATTCTAAAATCTTACTCCAAAAATGCATTTGCATTAACCTGCCTGTATTTGAGTCTTCCAAAACACACCTCCCCTTGGCCCATGTATTTTGGGCTCTGCCACTTCCTGACTTGAGAAGCAAGTTTGATGGTAAACTATTGTTTTTAAACAATTCTAGATGTTCCTTTCTTTCTAAGAAGCACAAAATTACTGCCAACACATGGCTCCGATTCACAGGAATATTTATTGTGCTGATAATTGAACTCCAGTCATATGACTGAAAGAGGCTAACCAAAAAAAAAAAAAAAAAAAGGGAAAGGCAAAAAGCTCAACTGTAATTCCTAGACATCTATAAATTTCTTATTCTTTCTGTGGAGAGGAAGCTCCCTGGGGCTTTCTGGATAGCCTCAGTTTTATTTATCACCCACTCTCTTCCAATCTATGAATGCCATAATTCTTCCTGTTGCAGAGAGATGAACATGGCCTCAGTCACACACTCCCCTCGTATCAACRAGACATTGCTTAACAGCAGTTATGGTAATGGAAAATATCGACGGCCCAAGGCCTTGCTATCAGTTTCAGTTCCTGTGGGCACAGAGCTCRGATCTGAGATCCAAACCAGTCTCTGGTTGAGCCTAACCATGGCTCCTGCCTCTC
Source organism: Malurus melanocephalus (assembly GCF_030028575.1). Lineage (NCBI taxonomy): Eukaryota > Metazoa > Chordata > Aves > Passeriformes > Maluridae > Malurus > Malurus melanocephalus. The sequence continues at coordinate 1,091,888 of NW_026623357.1, forward strand.
ACTCGGTGTTTGGGACAGGGACACGAGCAAAGCCACTCCCAAAATTATCTCCTAGCAGCATTGCTGACACAATGGATGGGAAGGACATGGATCTGGTCACACGTTGGTACAGGCAGACCCTGTGGCTCTGAAACTGCTCCYGGTGCTGTAAAGCTTGTGAGCTACATCCCAATAGCTTTCATCCTCAGAAAATACAAATACTSTATTATTGCAGCTCACATAAGGTAACAGAGCCCAACAGGTTCTCTCTGACCAAAGGTACTGTGTTTCTGAACAAACCAATGAACATTTCTTGCAAGGCCCAAACACRTCCACTTCCAGGCTCTTAAATGGCTTTTGAGTTAAATGAGCTCCAACTGGAAAGAGGTCATAAATTTTTAAGAAGACCTCCAAGTAATTTTAAATATGCTTTATTATCTTCACTTTACTTTGTCAATGATATTTTTGTTACAAAGTTAAAATACTTCTGCAGATTGATTTTATCCTTAGCAGTTTGGAAAACGCAGAGGGTTTTTTTAGTGTCTTAAACGGACCTCAATTTAATACCACTATTTTTGGTTCAATCACAATCAAATCTATGTTTATAAAGCTTTCCGGTGTCCAAATAGCTTTCTGCACTCCAGCACACATTGTTTAATATTTCTGCATTAAAAGAAGCTTCTCATTTTGCTCAATTTAGGCRACTCTGCCAAGAAGTATTTCCGAGCATGAATAAGCCATGAAACATATATTCAAATTCAGATTAAAAATATGCATCTTTCAGCTTGGAATGAAGAATAAACACTTGGAATCAAATCCTGGCCCTATTAAGGTCAATGGGAAGAGTTTAAAASTGAGCTGTTCATGATTAGGGAGATGTGGGTTCTCCCATCAGCTTCACACACGATGCAGATGCCAGCTATCATTGCCCAATTTCACCAGCAAAATGGAAATATTGCCACCCCGCACTGTGCATTTGTGGAAAATCCTAAGTGTTGGGTGCATTTTAAAGACACAGGAGTCACATGAACAACTCATAATTTGAAAAATTCCTTGCTACTACTTGGTACTACACTGAGGAGCAGAACTAAATCAAAGCTGCAYAGCAGCTTGTGAGCTTTGCAATTGGTAGTTTGAGGAAAACTGTGTGCATGTTACTGTGCACAGTGGCACAGCTGTGCCTTTTCTGAACGTCCAAGGAAACCAGTTCCAGCTTTTCAAACATTTCTGGGGAGTCAAACTRTCTTGAATCTTCCTCAGCTACTGCTCAGATGAGGTCTCTTCACTGTCATCACCTGGCCTGCTGGAAGGTGTCCCTGCCCAGGGCCAGGGGCTGGAAYGAGATGAGGTTTAAAGTCCCTTCCAACACAAACCAGTGGGTTCTATCTGATTTTATGGTTTTTTGCTCGTGCCTTTGACCCAAATGAGATCTGGGCACTCATTTGCCCACACACGCTGTGCCAGTTCCCACTGACTGAGCACTTTTCCCTCAAAGTAAAGTTTTCCTTTTCCTTGCTCTGTGGTTTTAGGGTCTTTGCATTTCACCTTTCTCCTCTCCTGCCAAACAACATGATAAGTCAAACCTTGTTTCCCAAATAAATGGAGAACCTCAGATTAACAAGCRAGCCAAGTCCTGCTGCGAACGGAAAACATTGATAAGAGAGTACAAAGAAATATTCACAACTACTGGCCACAATTAAACTTATTTTCTAATGACTCATTACAGCTGAATGCACACACTGGAAAATACTGCCATGGCAGATACCACCAGACCTTCAGTAGTCAGTAGTCTGAGGTACCTCTGGCTATTCAGATCCCTTCAAATCTTCCTGAGAAATTTCCAGGATAGCCTGGCTCGGGGCAGTGGTTTCTATCTCACTGACAGCCTCAGAGAAGAACATTTCTCACAACTCCTTGTGTGCTTTTAAAGCCCAGCCTGCAGATTTTGCCACTGCCCAGAGCCAGCTCTGACCAGATCTTYACAGCTGCCCAGACTGGAATTGGAGAGAAAAAAAAAAAGTTCTGCTATTTTGCACGGGATTCTTGCAGCTACTTCAGCAATCTCTAGGACCTTTAATTTAAAGTGTATCTGTCCATATGTGCATTTATTAGTAGTGAGCAGTATTAGAASGCTCTGCACAAAACCTAAAGCTCAGGCAGCTGCTTTTCATGCCCAGAGAAACAATCAAAATGTGGATGATGTAGAAGAGCTGTGTCTAGGATGAGAAAGTTGCTTTGCCATGTAATCTCAAAACCACTCTGACTCCTACTTAAACCCAGTTTCCCTTGGTCTTTCCTTTGTGGCCTTTTCATTTGGTCACTGAACGTCAGTTTTGCTGTGGTTATTTTGGGGATGTGGATGGGTGCCTGRATCATCTTCCCAAGTGCAGTGAGGAGCCAGGCACTGATCTTGCTCCCCTGGCATCCACAAGCGAGGAGAATGCCTTGGTTTGTGCCATTTCATCACCACTCTAAAAGATGTTAAAACTGAAATAAMTGGTAAAATAAATGGAATCAAATCTAGTAAATTCCACAGATGTCCCTGGCTGAAGTGCAGTAAAGAAGTGTTAAAATGGCATCACTGGTGGAACAGGTCATGSCTCAATTATGTGCCTCAATTACTGGCCAAAACCAAGTAGAAATCAAAGCACTGAACAAAACACAAAGGTAGAAAGGCTCAGTAAGATCACCCAGCCTTCTGTGTCCACAAAATGATCCTTATCAACACAGTCTGAGTCCTTTCTCTGCTTTCAAATGACTCAAACTGAAGGGCATTTATTTTTTCTCTTGGTGAGCATGCCACATCTCCTCCATTTCTTCGCTGGTATGCGTTTTACTCGCACTCCCAAGTCCCAGCCTAAATTATCCTTCACTCTCCTTAGAGTTCACACCCTTCATATCATCAAAGACCTTTCACATCTTCTCCCTAAGGTGAGTTATACATATTTAGTGCGCCAGACTGTGATAAGATTATCCTCAATAAACAGCACTTAAATAAGGGGCCCATTGAGTTGGAGGAAGTCTATCTGAGGACGGGGTTGTTAAAGGAATAGGGACGGGGCAATCTGGCCTTAATCTTCACCCATAAATCAATAATAGCAGATATCCTCAGCAATTGCTCTTTGTTCCAGCTTTCCGTGAGCGTGGCCGTTACTGGAACTGATATTTTCTGGGAGAAACAAGCCAAGGCAGAGAATTAAAGAAACCCTTTAAGGCAAGGAGATGTTGCCATAGAAGTGACCCAGTCAAGAGGATTTTGGTTGGATTCACTCTGGTTTTACGATGTTTGCTCACGCTCCTGCTTGTCCAAAGCTGTCTCCTTGCTCCTAGAAGGTGACAGCAGATACAAACTAGGGCAGGTAACCATGTAGGGAGCATTTTTGTTACTGTTCATGGGATAAAAGAGAGGGAAAAAACCTCTTCCTGACCCTTAAATGAGGACTGTTGAGAAGGCCAGCATTTAATGGTTTGCAAACACAAACTCAGAGCTACAAATGCATTGCTTATTCCCACTATAATCCCTTTCCGAACTGGTTCCCCTGATGAATATAAGGAGTATTGATTCTTAAACCCATGTATGTTCTTAGAGACAATGCAGACTGACTTAATTATAATCAATAAAATTTACAGACAGTGATGCAGCCCAGCAGAAGCATTCCTACCAAAAAGTATGGCATAAGAACACTCCAGATTCCCTACTGCACTGCTAAAATATGACCTTAATACATATTTTATTATGTATAGAAGCTTGGCCATGAATCCATCAGGCCACCTGCATCTCCACAGTTACATCTAATCTGGTACTGCCCACGAGCAAAAGGAGAGGGAAGTTCCATCAGACCTCACAAGAGCAGCTGCAAACGTCCCTCTCCTTTTGGATATTCTCCCATCCTTCAGACTACTTACTCTCACCATGTCTATCTGAAACTATTTCAATCACACTGATAAAAACCCTGAGGGGCGCAGAGACCGGAGGTGAGATTTGTGTCACCTCCAAGTGTCGGTCCAATGGCTGGGCACAGCTCGAAGCGAGGTGCCTCTGCTCTTTGTGGAGCWCACAGCCAGAGCCAAGCAGGTCCTAARGGAATTTGCTGGRCTGAAATRCCCTTGGGGAATGCCTTCCCCCACWTCATCAAGCAGCAGAAGAGCCTACACAACCATCTTAGACCAAACATCCAAGTTGAAACAGAACTTACATGTGGTTTACCTAAACACAAAATACTCGCCTGGATCAGAGTCTGTGGCACAATCATCTGGAATGACAATCAGGCACAGTTCAGACTAGGACAAAAATTCCCAGAGCCTCTTTCTTTTCATGACAAAGTGGGAAAAATCAGTGGCAGAAACCAGATCTAGGCTGGCTTTTAAACCTGCCTTCCATTCAACCCTTTACTGGTTCCTTGCTTCTGCGTCAATGTGGGGGACCCACCATTCCCAACAAGGTTACCTGCAGGTCTGCAGTGGCCTGTGCACTGCTAAAACACTTAAATAGCAGCAGCCACCCTCCCCAGGAGCCACAACCACACAACATGTGCACAGAATCACAGCAGGACTGTTCAAACCTACTGAGATTGGTTTATACATTAGAGGATTCCTGTTCCTGCACAGCATCTGGCAAACAACCTTCCAAAATCCACATTCAGAGCCCTGCCTTGTGGATACACCCCCTTACACCTCAGTGTTGGGTGTTCCAAGGTAATAAATCCTATCTTGGCCCCAGCTGTGAAATACCATCAACCAGATCARCCTCCTGAGGTGATGCCAACCAGCTGACAGACGTGGGACCAAACTCTGACTTGTATGAGGTTACAGAGCCCAAAGAAAAGCTGAAACACACAGAGGGACATGGGCTGGGAGGATGCAGTGGGAACAGTGATTTCTGCACTCAATAATTCCACGAGGAAACAGTCGGTCTGCTCTCTCCCARTAACTAATCTCCACAAAAYTGTTGTATTAMTAATTACCAACATTAAATATGRGGGRAAACAATGAGTACAAACTGTCTGAMCACCCATGCAGCCTGGAGCCCACCTTTCTGCTTTCTAAGTGCTTTCAAAGCAGCTCTGCACTAACGGCTGTGACTTTCTCTCTGTGACAAATTAGTCGGCGTTGACAGCACAGGCTATCTGGAAGTGTGGAATAAAATCTAAGTTAAAAAAAAATACCAACAAGAAGATACCTTCTTTTGTAAATATCTTTCAGCTGGCACAGTAAATTACATTGATTCAGAAGTGACTCATTTCCAACGCTGCGCACATTAGCAGCCAGTATTATTCAATTTGAGATTTTAATTTATAACATACTCTTGGTAATGTACTCCCAATACATTCCTCACTTCCCTACCCTGTGACTGACAAAAGATGAAAGATCTTTACTGTATAAATATTTTATATTAAACCCTTCACTCTGCTGTATTTCTTCCATTGTCAGTTCCCATTTGCAAATACTATACATTGTCCAAAAAAGTGCTGATGTCGGCAAAGGGCATGTGCTTGTAGGCAGCCCTGCAGCTCCCGCAGCCGCTGCGCTGCTGCCAGGGAGAGAGGCTGGGAGAGGGGGTTCCTCCCGCTGGGAATGAGAATGAGCCCTGCTGGCCAAGAGATCTGGTCACCCTGGAGGGCTGGATGTGATCCTGCTGCCCCAGGGGCTGAATTTTGGGAGTGGGAGCAAGCAGCACGCCCGTGGCTTTGCGAGCAAGAGATGCCTCTGCTCCTTCATGCAGCTCTCGAGCAGGGTGAGAACCAGGGGGCAAAAATGCCTCTTTGTTAAGGAAACCTTTTACAAACTCWCCTGTCACCTTGTCTCGGGGTGAAACTGTGTCAGGAGGCAAGATTAGATAACTTGACCTAAATCGTGCTGGAAATCTGTGGCAGACCTCAGCTCAGATCTCCTGACATCCTGTCTTGCGTATTACCAACAAGACCAGCCCTAATCTAGCAGGAGAATCCTTTTCCAAACTGTTACTTAGTCAGAGCTAAATGCCACCGGCAGACATCCTCGGTAAAACCCTCCTGGCTGAGGCCAGATTTGGCTCCTGTTTCTAACCCGAATCGCAGGACGCTGCTCACCACCAGCTACTCCCTGCTCCMGCCGCTTCTCCCGACACTTCCCGCTATTCCTGCTTGCTAAGCACTCACTATCTAATCCAAAAATACTCCCTGTCCCGTGAAGTGCGCAAAGCAGAGATTATTTATCCTGGTCCGGGACAGTGCTTTGATCAAATGAACGCTGCTGATTATTGTTTGGTCATTGTCAGGCTGCAAAAGGTCCCTTGATCAGCTACTCCTACTTTCTGTGGCTGTTGAGAAGAGTTATTTCGGGATCCTGAGGCTCAGATCGTGCAGGTATTTCATCCCAAGATTTAAGGCGGCACGTTTGAATGCGTTCCCCTACTTAGATACATAAAAAATAATTTCAACTGGGCTAAATTACCTTTATTATCAACCCTGGTAATTCCACCGCAGCCATTTTCTTGACTGATGTAGGGAACACTATGAAATGAATCCTCTGAGAAGAAGATGGAAAAAAACAAGACAGTGATCAATGGATTCAATTAGTTACAGTATAATTCCACCAAGATGAAAAAGATCCAGGACGCAATGCAACTTCTCCAGCTCAGCTAACAGAAGTTAGAGAGAACCAGTCTCTACTTTGTTGGTTTTGTTTTTTTTTTTTTTAACTCTCTGGAACTACTAATCTGCGTAAGGCAGAAGGAGAGGAATTACCAGCAGTACTCAGCAAAATACTGGCAGTACAGAGAGGCTGTGCCACAGGTGGAGGCTCCGAAAGAGTGTTTTAATGGACTAGATACACATTATGTCTGTATTTCTTCACACATAGAAAGCGTTATAACAACAGAGAGATTTCTCTAATGACAACAAAATCAAACCTTCCCAACAGCACATCCAAGCAAGAAATAACAATGCTGTYGCTGCGCTGCGGAGGAACAAATTTCTCGCCTAATAATTCCCTCAACGTTTCCAAACTCCTGCTTTCAGCATCTTTCCCGCGTGACGCCGGGAAAGCAGATTCCCTTAATGCACGGGTCATCTGAATTACACCCTGACTCGGAGGCGCACAGACCTCTCTGCTCTGTGCTATGTGACACCTCCTTGTCACCGGGGTCACCAGCGCAGGCACGTCCYGGCAGCTGATGCCATTTGTGGTAAGCGCGGCGGTCGGGAGGCGGTGGCGGGGAAGGGAGGGAGGCACGAGGAACAGCATAAAGACACAATTTAGTTAATCACATTATTAAGATCTTCATCACCGAGAGTACTTAGCACATGGAAATAGTCGGTTTACAAGATCCGAGCGGAGCAATCTGTATATTACGCCCGGGACGTTCCAGCGCCGGGAAATATGTAAATGTCATCATCTTAAAAGATAAAGGCATGGAGAGAGCAGGGCTTTTTTGCATGTGAAGGAAATAAGATGAATGAATAAAGCTGATCAAATGATTAATAGAATCCATAATCTTAATCTTATTATTCCTAAAGAAGCAAAGGCTGTTCAGTTAAGAGCTAGGCGTCTCCATTTCATTAGGAACAATTATATTCCAACTGATCAAGATCTACACCGCACAGCCCTCGCAGCAGACTCATTTTTATATTTCCTGTCATTTCAGCGAGACCAACAAAGTTGTTGATGATTTGCAAGGAGAAAGCTCTGGAGATGGGTGTAAACAGATTTTAAACAACAGATCTGGCCGGGGTGATTCAGGACCTCCCCCCTGGCTCCCTCTGAGGAGCACAATGCAAGGCAAAGGCAACCATGTACTTGTTTCAAGATGTCTAAATCCCAGCCACRCTATCCATCTGAAAGGGGGGAAAAAATAAAGAAAAAGAGATGTTTTATAAAATGTTTTCACACCCTGTTGGGTTAAGAGACAGTGGGTATTAATCCTATGGCTGCTTCCCCAGGCTTCCTCTTTGTGGTCAGCAGTGAAGCTGTGGTTGGGCAGAAGGAGGCCAGAGGCATTTTTTTCCTCTTTTTTTTTTTAAATTAAGAAAAAAAAAAATCTGTGTTAAAACAAGAGAAAGTGGACCAGTTACACAGCAAAGCAAAAACCACAGCCAGCCCTCTCTGCTGTTGCTTTCCCCCTAAATGTGGCCTACAGCAATTCTGCTTTCCAAAAAAAGGTTTAATTTAAACCATACAGTGCTACAAGCTGCCACGTTTCCAAATTCCACATTCCTTTCTAATCTGTGCACTTCAGAACTGACAAATTCTGCTTCCAATGGTACCCAGACTAACTGCGAGGAAGGAATTGCTGCTAACCCACCATTCCTCCCCTCGATTAGGAACACCAACCCCCCCGCCTGCCCCCAGCCCCTGGATGTTGCTGAACTTTTAAATTATCATATTTAAGGGGCCAGATTCAGTGTTTGTAAAATCTTTAGCTTGCTTTTCACACAGGGAGAAAAAGCACTTCCAGGACTCGGGGGAGTAGGGAGGAAGGGAATTTCCAGTCTGGTATAATTCCATGGAACTCCCCTTGGAAAAGCAATGTGCAGCTGCCCAGGCTGTGCCCTGGGTGCTCTGTTTGCAGGAGCCCACACAAAGAACGGCCACGTGGAGGAGGACACTGACTCTTCTGAGCCATGAAACCCAAAAATGTGCTGTGCAGAGCCCTCCCTCATTAAAAGTTAGGTAAGTGACACTCTCAGTGAGAAGGAGGGGGCAAAGAGGATGTCCTGCTCAGTCCTCCAGCAGGAGAGGCCCTTGGTGACCCTACAGATGCAAGAAGAGTCCCAGATTCTGCATCCCTGCAGAGGAACTGGAGAGACAGAACCAAACACTTCCAGGAACATCACTGCAGAGCCCCCAAACCTGAGGCTGGAGCAGAAACAGCCCTTTGGGGCTGGCACAGCCCATGGGGGATTCCTGGGGAACCCACATCCCCATCCAGCTTCGTGCTGTGCCAGGCTGGAGGAGTGCCTGGATCACCACTGAAAACCACTCACCCACACTTTCTGGCCTGCAGCATGCTAAAGTGAGAGTTTTGGGTTGCCCAGGAGGTGGATTTATTTCTGTCCTGGGATTTTTTTGGCTCTCCTGCAGCTCCAGGACACAAAACCATACAATGACTTATCASAGCAAGCATGAGCCCTTTAGTAGCCCCACGACTCCCACCTCAACCACCCAATACAATGATTYCAGGGCACATCCACAACGATTCATCCCATTTCCTCCCATCTCCTGCAGACAATCTGCTGCTCAGTGGGGCACAGGAGCAAAGAAAAGCGACTGGATGGCTCCGACTCCAGCGGAACGGAGGGAGCGGCGYTCGCTCGGGCTCCCACACCTGCTTTCTGGCGGGGCTGCATCCACCATGCAAMGCCTCCTGCCAACCCGGAGCACAGCAAAAGCATATGTCACATCTCAAAAAGCATGGCATTTTCAAACTCCTTTTTTTCTCTTTGCCTTCTGCTTTCTGAGCCGTTAAAGTGCAGATGAGGAACATTTTCAGGCTTTTCTCAAAGAGTCAGAAACTCGAGCTTTCATCTTTTTTTTTTTTTTTTTCTTTTTTTTTCTAAAGGCAGCTGAGATACACATGGAAATTTTTGGTTACCTGGAACTTTAAGGAAAACATCAAACCCTGTGAGGCTCACGGTAAGAGCAACTGCCTGGTCACTGCACGCATCTTAAAGCACCGTGTAAATCACAGAATAGTTGAGCTCAATGTTTACTTTCAAGCAATGTCAGAAGTCGAGTGTGGAAGGCCAGGTTCTTAGCCAGTGTAAATCCATTTAAGTCGCAGGCTCTTTCCCTGCTCYAGAATCACTGTGTTTATATTCAGACAATACACTCGACAGGCACAAGATGAGTGTTCTTAGCCTCAGCTCAATGATTTTTCTGGAAATGGAAAGAGCTTAGCTGTGGGATGCCTGCCAGGGTAGGAAACTCTGGGGGTGTTTTTTTTGAGGTGGGGATTTTCAATAGGAACTGGGTCCATATTTCCATAGTGCTCCTTTGAAAATCCAAGCTGATGTTAGCAAACTCCACCAGGTCCTTTTGAAACAGAGAAATAGTATAAAACTGGCACGGAAGGAAAACTATATTGATGTAATACATGCYCTAAGAACTCGGTGAAACATTCAGATTGAAGACTAGCACAAATCTGAATTTTTGTCACTTCTGCCAGGACAGTCCAATAAGGCCTTAAGTTTGAGTAAATGTCAGTCATTCTCAGTTGTCCCACTAGTAGTCCCACAATGGGATGTGCTAGCCAGAAATGGAAAGGAGGTACAGCATCTGCTTATGTTTAATTTATCTCTGCATTTTGGCGTGTTGTCCTGGGAGAATCAATGTTTGTAAGTGGCTGCATCTTTTTGAGCCAACTTGCTGTCCTTTGCTAACACATCAAGGACATGTTTCTGGAAATGGAACATACTCCCACTGAAACCAGAGAGGTGCAGGTACGGCAACCTTTCATTTTTAAAATTTAGTATGTGTTTTCRGAGTGAAATTCCCTCAGTTTCACTCAAACTGAACTCTAGACTCCCCCCTTGGACTAAGCCATAATTCTCATTAGCGGGAGTTAACGTGCGGGGATCACAGAGGAATAAATCCACTTAAGCCAGGTCAGCACTCCGGCTAAAGCAGAGCTCACTGAGCACCCATTCCCAGCACTCTGGATTTACACAGAACCACTGACGGCTGAAATCAGCCCACTGCTTTTAATAATTCACGTGGGGGGAACTGGGGAGCCCCTGCAAAGCTGGACAGGCCAAGAACCCAACACCACCCTTGGAYGACCCTTTGGCCACAGCGTGTCCTGCTGATGGTGCCATCACCCTGATCCCAAGCAGAGAGGAATAACACCCTCCTYTTTAAGGCTGGTTAAAATAAAGAGCAGAGAGGCTCAGCGCGCACTTTTGATTTCAAATGCTAATTTCGATTTAATAGTAAGCGGCTTGTTTAAGAAGTAATGGTGGTTCTGAAACACAAAGGTGCTTGGATGTTGTTATAACTAAAAACGGGGCTGATCGCTAGGTTTTTAACAATTTGGTAACAAGAAAAACTGGTCGCATGCTGGGACGTTTTATGCCAAGTCTCAGCCGGAGCAAAATTTTATGGCCGAGTTATAAACCCTTGAAAATAAGGGTTTRTAATAGAAATGCTGACAGACCCTTAATTATAGCAGCACTAGCGGGCACTGTTGTAATAAGGCCCACATATTTTCCTCTTTGATCATTATTTATAGGATGCATTGGAAATCATCCCATTTACAACTGTATGCCCGCTCAGTTAGGTGGAGTTTTATCCATTAAGAAAGGGAAATACAAAGTCGGCTGCTGAAGAAAGCCGGGGGCTTTACCTCCTGGCGTTCCCGCGGCATTCCAGCCCCGGGCTGCAGGCAGTGACTAATGCCTTCACTCTGCTGGTTTGTATAAGAGGTTGAAGTTCAGGCTGGTGCAGTGCAGCATTCCCCAGGACCTGCTGCCTCTTTAGGCAGGCGATTAATCACTTGATCGATAGACCATATGATTAGGCACTAATAGCTGATAGGAGGAGAGAATAAACAACCATAAATTTGCTTTGTACCGAGTAATCCAAGTGTAAGAGAGGTCAGATAATGGCCACATAAGGTCATGTTGCCTAAGGAGCCCATATGGGAAAGATGGAAGATACATACATTTTTAAATATCTTCAATTATTATTGTATCACTGGGCAGGGTTGGGGATTGTGCGCCCCTCTCTTGGAGCACGGGCAGGCTGCTGTGCTGCTATCAAACAGACGCTTCCACACCAAGTTAAAAAACCCAAAACAGCCTCAAAAACCTCAGGCTGTGTGATGATCTCAAACTAAACATCCACATTGGCTGAGCTGGGTGTGGGATCAGGGGCACTGGGAGGTCCCAGGGAGGTRGCAGGACCTGTGTTCGTGTTGGGTTTGGCCCTGGCGAGGTGCAGGGTCCAGCCTGGTCCCACCACTCCATCCTGGGCAGGATGCTGGGCAGAAAAGCTGCCTTCAAARGGCCATAAAACTCCAGCTCCCCCACCCCCTCACCTCCGTTCCTGCCTCCTGCGTTTTCTAAGGCTCTCTTCTTCCCCTGCATAAAAAATGGGCTTTTCAGGACTCAAGATGCAAACCAGGTTTAAAGCCTTTTCTGGGTTTTTTTCTTCCTCTTTTTTTTTCTTTCTTTTTTTTTTTAACAGTAAACGCACCCTTTGTCTATGGCAACRAATTTGAGAAGAAACAAAAATGGCTGGTTAAAAGGAAGAAAAAAATACTTCAGTCACCCCAACAAAGGCGAGGAGTTTACAAACCTTCCCCGTCAGCGCCTGGATGCGGGCAAAGTACTTACTTCATTAAGTTGAAACAAAACTCGGCCAGTAAAACCGTCAGCTCCATCCGAGACAACTGCGGGCCCCTTGCAGCACGTTCCCGACTGACCATCAGCAGACTATGGAAATTGCTTTTTCTGCCAAACAATCGTGGGGATAAATGCCCTCCTTTATCTGTGGGGCTATTTCTAAACTCCCCTTTCTCAGTGACGGGACATTCATGGGCTGCAATCTGATTTTGTTGCTTCTCGGCATCAGTGGGAAAGCGCATTCCGGGCTCTCCTGCTGGCACGGATTCCTCCCTCTCCCCCCACCCCGTGCATTAACTGTGAGCACGGGTGTGTGTAACCACACATCCTCACATTCGAGCSCGGGAGGTGAGCATGTTGTTTGCCTGGGTTATAAAATGATTCTGTGCTTCAGATAACACCGAGGCTCTCGAGGTTCAAAGAGACCGAGATTGGAGCGCTCCCACAATGTCAAGCAATTCAAAATCACTGGAGTGCTGCAAGGACTTTATGTACACTTGGCTTTGGGAGTAGACCTGTGCACAATCGCTGTGGCACTCCCAGTTCCTTTTTATCCAACTTATTTCACAGGTGCAGGGCACCACAGACCATCCCAGCCACTTGCTGCACCCACTGAAGAGCAGCTCCTGATCCTCTTTTCAGTGCAGG
>NW_026623357.1:1105270-1115866 GCF_030028575.1 Malurus melanocephalus
GACCTAACAAGCAGAATTTTCTTTCTTTTCATACCTTTTAACTGCAAAGCATTTTCCCTTGCAATTCCTACTCTTTTCCTGCTCTGCAGAAGTGCTGTTTTCAAAAACCCATCCCTGGTCAGCCCTCCTGTCACTCCCAGCCTGGAAAGGTGCAGCCTCCTGCTACAGAATTCAAGGTTAATCCTCCTCCTTAGAAAAACCTACAGGCTTCACTTAAAACCTTGATTTCCTGTTCATCTGTCCTGGCATTATTTATCTCATCACTGGGTGCTGGGTGCTTCAGCAGAAACACAACTTTTATAACAATCCGTTAGTCTCACAAATAATATTCATGGATGTAATTCCCTTTCCACCCACTGGTGCAGTCTGGTTTATCCAGCCAGTGCATCCTCAGCCATCTGCTCTACGCTTTAATTTTAAACCTTAACCTAAGAGTAAATGGGTGTTTCCCRGGATAAAATCATTCAGAATCATCCAGAGCATGTGAAGAAATAGTAGAACAAATGACAATTATTAATAAAAGGGTGAAATATTAGTGATCTGTGTGGCTGGATTAGTTTMTTTCTAAYCTTTTCAGCTTTCCTCAGGAACTGRTGAGGGGAARRCTCTTCACCTAAGTGCAGACCTTCCCCTTCCCACCCTTTACTCCCTTTGGTGGTTAAAGCAGCCGAAGCTGTTATCCTGCAATGTGAAATCTCACGTGCTCTTCAAGGATGCTGACATTTATTTAATTAATTTTCCTCCCGAACTTACACAGTGGGCCTGTATTCAAACAGCGCGCATGAATAATGCAGATTTTAAAACCGCATTATTACAAAGGATGTCAAGTTCACACACTGTCAACACTAATAAACTCCCCAAAGTGCTAAAATCCAGGGCACCCGTCCCCCTCCTCGTCCCTACATCCCTCTGGAATGATGGGCAGCCCCTGCTYTGTGCCTCACGTGGAGCTGGAGGACGGGGACTGACCGCACCATCCCGGGGGAAAACACAGCTCTTTGGGCTTCCAAAACCCCAGGGACTCTGCAGATCCCAAAGTGATGTCTTGTCCCTATTTGCTGCTGCTGCTGCCGTGGGACCAGCAGGGCTGTGAGGGGCAGGGGCAGCCCCAGCCCCTTCCCTGACCACTTGCAATCTAATTTAGGACAYGGAAAAACAAGCGAGCGAGGCAAACACCCGGAAGAATGGGGTAAGAGTAACAAGGTCACATTGCTACGCCGGCAGCTATTGCCAAACTTGCAAACTATCTGCAAGTTATTTATATATAAAATAATTAAAATCAGCTGTCCCGTCCTGCCATCCCATCTCGCCGTCGCAGGTTGGCTCGTGCCTCGCACRCCATGCAGCGGGATAATTCGGGACCCGCACGGGATGTGGGGCACAGTGTGGCACAGTGGCCAGGACACCCTGGGGACACACAGCCACCTTCTCCCTGGGCATGGGCTGGGCTGGCATGCCCAAGATCTGGGCAGAGAGGGCTTMCTAAGAGGCACAGGGGTCAAGCATCCCCAGCCTGGCCATGACTCAACACTATTTTCGGAATCATTAGGGTTGGAAAAGCCCTCTAAGATCACTGAGTCCAACCGTTCCCCCAGCTCTGCCAAGCCCACCACTAACCCATGTCCCCAAGCACCACATCTACATGGTTTCTGAACACTTCCAGGGACGGTGATTCCACCACTTCCCCRGGCAGCAGTTCCAAAACTATCACTATTTTCAGAAAGTGAAACACAGCAAAACAACCCAGTGAGCAGGATCCAGGAACTGAACTCGAGCCACGCCAACGAAAGAATAAAATATTCTCTGTGCCTGGCAGACGTGAGCACTTTTGATGCCCTTTTCCCAACTCTGTGAAATACTTTCACCCCAGGCAYCGTCCTGCATGAAAGCAGAATGCAGAGAGGAGTATGAATGCTTCCTGAGGTGTCTGCTAAAGCATTAATAATGTTTAAGGCTTTCTATTCTACCAGCAGGTCTGAGATGCATTAACTACCCAAAGGACAGCCTTTCTTGGCTCAGCATTAGAGACTGACACCACCTGAAAATGTCTGACTCCCCTACACTTAGTGCAGATGAAAAATACCACAAAATCCTTGGATAAAATTGCGCCTTGGCATGGAGCTGTGGAAGTGTTTGGGTTTTTKTTTTTTTTTTTTTTTTTCACACAGGCAGACAGTGATACGAAAAGGGGAAATGGGTTTAAACTAAGAGAGGAGAAATTTAAATAAGATGTTAAGAAAAAATTCTTTACTATGAGGGTGAGGAGGCACTGAAACAGGTTGCCCACGGAAGGTGTGGATGTTGCATCCCTGGAAGTGTTAAAGGCCAGGCTAGATGGGGTTTGGAGCACCCTAGGATAGTGAAAGGTGTCCCTCCCATGACAGGGGGTGGGATGGGATGGGATTTAAGGTCCTTCCCACCCCAAACCATTCCATGAAGTGCACTCAGCCCTGGGAGGGGCTCTGCACGGTGCTGTTGGGCACCTCTCCTTCTCCCAACATTTCTAAAGTTTCCATGATACAGGAACGCTCCACACTCAGAGCACACAGGAGCCAGGAGGGCACTGAGACCCCGATCATGGTAGAGACTAGAGGCTGGAAGGATTTTTCATGGGTCCTTAAGCCTTTGAGATGCTCCCATGAAGAGCATTATCAATACAACCCTGCTGTTGGTACGTGCAGGGAGAAGCTTACGAGTTGACGCCTCCCTGCAGCAAGAGAAGACAGCCACCACCATCAGGAAGGGTTCTTGGAGGGAAGGACACACCCAGGTGAGCTGGGGAGAGCCCCTGGCACGGAGCAGATCAGCTGGCTGTCACCTACTTTCCTTTCCTGGCTCACAGGTAGCAGGGCTGAGCTGCCTTCCCAGGTAGCAGCAAGGCAGCCAAGCAGCTGCATTTCAACCTGGGCAGATAAGAAGAGATCAGGATGGCAAGAGGTCAACCTCGGGGACATCCCTGATCTCTGCCCSGGCCACGAGGTCATCCTGATCCTGCTGCTTCTCTCACACCGTCTCCTGCCCTTACTTGACATGCAGTAGGAGCAGGAAACACTACGGGCAAACACCACAGGCATTCCAACAGCTCTCCAGCAGGGAAACGTCCCATGCTGTGGCCTGTGGCTCCTTCCACATCCCACCCAGCCCCAGCCCAACCCCAACATTCCCTGCTGGTTAAATGGGAATGAGCTTTTCTCCGGAAGCATCGAGAGTGAAGCGCTCTGCTTAGTCAATTTTGAAAATAACCCATGTCCTGGGCATGCTCTATTTTCCTAGAGCACGTGAGAGCACCGTGTGATGGCAGAAAGTTTGTGGGTGACAGCCCAGTCCTCGGTGCCCTGGGAGCCGCGGGCTGGMCCCGTGCGAGACGCACGACACAGACACACAGTGAGACAGGATGTCTTCCCGCAGAAAGACCAAGTAAATAGTGCATAATGACAGGATTTCTATTATTGATGCTTCAGCAAATCATCTTGGATCCTCGGAGGATCAATTAATCATCGGGATTGTCAACACCCAACTCCAAGTTCTAAGTTTTCTGCCATCCAGCTCTCCCATCCTCCCGTACACACAAATGATGCCGGGGGCACGGTGCCAAGCGAAGCGGAAAAAGAAAGAAGGGGAAAGAAAGCGCCGAACAGAGAGGCTGTTGTCAGGGCCGGACCCTGGCGTTGGCGAGGAAGATCAAATGCAGCTGCCCCCATGGCTGCATGTGGTTAAGCCCGCCGTGCCTGAGGGCAGGCGGGATGGGGAGCAGCCAGGCAGCCTACGACGGGCACAGATAATTAAATCATCCGATTGCCGGGCAGGCCACATTAAGAAGCTCATCGGTTTGCATGTGGCCCCTTGCTGTGGCCACCCGTGAGCTAAGTCTTGCCTAGATGCTAGTAGACAATTAAGACAAATTGTATGGCTKAAGATCAGACTAGAGCACTGCCAATGCCATTGCCTGGAAGCTCCGCTGAAGAATGAGGGCACATGTGTGTGGGAACCAAGGCTCGGAAGAGAGCTTTTAATGAACAACGTGCCAGCACTTGTTGCCAGAACACACTCTTCATTTCAGCTCTTGGAGAAAACAAAACCCTTAAAACCAGAGTTTACTACATTTCACTGATCTTCAATATGGCTGGAACTTCAGGATGCTTCTCCTCAAGCTAAGTTTGTATCAGTGAAAATATGCTTCTTGTTAAAGAAACTATTTAAAATGTGGAATCTAAAATCAAGCAAAAATAGCAGACAGTATGTTCAGCTTCAAAATTGGCTTGCACTCAACCAAGTATACCATAAACAGAAGGCAGAACTGACTATTTTTATCTTAACAGCCCTTGGGTGATTAAAATTTGGGGCCAGAATAAACAATTTTTTTCCCCATTCCTTGCAAGAGAATATGTGACATGGGCTTGGAGTCCTTTCTAATTTTTTAACTCCCTTCCTAGCTATTAGTTGTTTGCATTAGAAATGTTCCCATGTACCCGACAGCGCGAAGGCTGCATTGCAGCAGGCACAGTATGAATTATAGGAACACACAGACCACTGTGCCCTGCAGAGATTACGGCGCAAGATAAGCCAAAGACAACAACAAAGTGCTAAGAGGGAGCAGGTGAAAAGTTAACGGGGAGAGGAATGCACAGACACACAGAATGTGGGATTTTTGTGCACGAGGTGTGGTGTCACGGACAGACCCTGCGACCCAAAAATGCGTGGGAGATGAGGGTCCTGAGGATGCACCCAGGATGGAAAGGACCAGAGAGGTCAGGGAAGGTGGTGAGTGAGGAAGGCACAGAGGGAATCTGAATCGAGGGGCAGGGCAGGCTGGAGGAGAGAGAGGGGACAGGGGGCAGGGCARAGGACATTGGTGAACAGACGAGTGAGCACTCAGGGAGAATGGGGCTGGGAGATGCTTTGAGGGACAGCAGAGCCACGGTCAAAGGCCAGGGATGAAACCAGCTCCAGTGTGAAACAGCACAGACTGAGAAAATCCAGGCCATGGAACTCACAGCCTGGCAGCAGCCAGGCCTAGCGAAAAATGAGCAATCGTGTGTTGAGGGATGGGCAAGGTGAGAGACAGGGATGTGCAGACTGTCTGCATGTTTGCAGAACAGAAAGTCAAAGATGCAGCCCTGGCCACCCATTGGCTGTGATTCCAGAGACTGATGGAAGGAGAAGAAGCGGTGAGGGAAAGAGAAGGGAACAAGAAAGTAATTTTTGATGGCTAAATAATGCTGATGGTTTAACTGCTCCAGCAGAAACAGCTGTGGAAAGGGGCAGAGCCGTGGAACTGAGCAGGGGGAAGCACAGCAGGATGGGAGCAATGGACTGAGCATCAAGGAGCTGAAAACAGGGGAGCAGAAGGAAATTATTTGGAAGGTGTAGAGGAGGAAGCCTAAATGAGGATTTTAGGATACCCCCAACACAAGAGGACAAGAGGTTCTGACATTCACTGAGCTGTCTGTGGCAGATATTGGGGTCTTTCTGCAGCAGCAGCCCACAGATTTGTTGGGACACAATCCACCATCAACCCCCAAAACTTCCTCAGACCTTCATGAATGTGCCTTCCTCATTTTTTTCATTACAAACTACTTGTTCTAATAATTAACACGTGAACACTACAATTCATGTTTAACAGTGTAGGAATTGCTAAGCCCTGCTGTGAGGACCACCCCAGCAATATTTATTTATAAACAAGTAAAACGAAAGGTTTTCTGACAAGATCTCTTAAAAACTGCGCACAGATGTCCAAAATKATGTCAAACATTGGTATACAGAAGGCCTAAAGAGTTCTCAATCAATCCACCTGAGAGGGTTGACACCTGTGTTTCTGAATAACTTTATGTTCTCATATAATAATAGTAATTGGGGGCAGGGGGGGGGGGGGGAATTATTTAATGAAGTCTTTTTTCCTCGTCTTTGTCTTCCTTTCTCCACACTGATCATCTTTACTCAAACCCATTCAAATCTGCCTTATTATTTTTGCTTCTTTTAAGTACAATCATTGTTCCTAACTTCCACCTCCAGCTCAGGGCTGTTCCTCCTGCAGTTCAGCATGTTCCCATTCGCACGGTGTCAGCAGAAAGGGCTTCTTACTCCAGAAAAGCCATTGCATATGCAATAAACAAATAGCCTTTGACATCCTGGTTAATTATATCAGTTAGCGACAATCTCACATGCATGAATGCTGTGCTAATGAAAACACTTTGGCATGCAAAGCAGGGCCGATCAAGACATTGAAGGGTCCAAACCTGCAAACTATGAACAGCACAGCCCATGGAATCCAGAGGGACTGTGCAGGAGGAGCACGAATGGATGGCAGCACGGTCAGCTTCAAGGCACAGCACGAGCCTTAGGTGCTGTACAGCTTGATTTCATGGAAGGGAAGCCATAAATTAAGAATTTAATCCTGCACCACTGGTGAGAAGGGTGATGAAAGCAGTGCTGAAGGCATCCTATCAATACAGCATCTCTGTATCTTCTATGAAGCACTGGTTTGAGCACCCAACCATGCCCCTCAAACTCCAAGCCAAATGCTCTCCTGAATTTCATCATCCATTCTCCTGCTCTCCAACTGAGCTGGGCACAAAGCAGGACCWCCATCCTGGGCACTTCTTCTGCTGCCCACTTACCTCCTCATCACAAGGGTCCCCACAGCCATGCAGAGGAGCCTCAAGCCTTTCCCACCACTAATCCAGGATCGCTCCAAGCCACATCTTCTCGTGACAACCACATTTCAACCTGCTCCAGAGGAGCAGCTGGGTGGCCAGGCTGCACGTCCCAGCCCAGGAGCCATGCGGTGCCTCAGCCCCGGTGCACATGTGCTGCGCAGATGGACACGGAGCGTGCTCCCCGCGTGCTCGCTGCGCAGCCAATTTGTATGTTTACCACAGCCATTTGTCCAAGACTTCTGAATGTCTGCAGCCAAAGACATGGAGAAATGACAAAAATGGAGGTGAAAAACCTCAGCAAGCATGTGCTAGGAAGGCAGCAGAAATGCAGTGATCACCACCACCTTCCACATCCATGTGGTCATGAGCCCCTTTGCAGCTGGATGAGGACTCATCCTCTGCACAGGGGACAATGCTGACTTCCCTCAACGTCTCCATCTCTTAGGCCACACCAAACCCTTTTTCATTTTCAACTTGTCCTCTTTCAGCTACCTGGGCTCATCCCTCTCACCAAGCCCTAACATGGTCCATGTCAATCCAAAGAGAAAAACCACAGTCCTCGTCATCCCGGTCTCCTTCCATGCAGCAACACTCTGCAGAGCTAACCACAACTGTAATAAACTGACAGTTAACTGCTTTTATCTCTTTTCTTTTCCACAAAGTTCTCACACAATAATCCCCTGTCCTACTTTTTACCAATAAAATATATGAATAGCTAATCTGGTGGCTAACTTCAGTGATATGAGATCTCCCCTTAAACAGACTTCAACAGTGAAATAACAAAATCCCTATCAAAGACAATCTTTTTATGGCTGTTAGGAAGACGGTCTCTACCCAGATGCTTGCCAACAGTTTTGTTTTGCCTCCCTTGTCCCCTCATATGACAGAGAAAATGGACTAACCCTWAATTTAGAATACACACACGATTACCAAGCATTTGACAACAGAAAACTTCCCCTACATTGTTTAGCCTAGAGACATCCAASTGCCAGAGCCAAGGAMTGTTCTTCCCCACCTCCTTTTAGCYGTGGAAAAACCCCACGCACAGCAAAAGAGAAGTTTTTAATCAAAACTGGCACTTCTGAGCTTGCAGTTGGTGGCAGATCCCTTCTCTAATCAGTGAAGTCAYGCTGGACTGTGGCAGCAAGGGAGTGCCATGGAGGCTATGAGCAAAACTGTTGTGTTTTGGCACTGGCTTAGCAATCCTAAAAAGCAGTTTGGTGTTTACAAACCAAGGCTGAGCTGTGCCCAGCTCTGGTGTGCTGGGCAGAGAGYGGGAGTGAGGATGCTCCGGGCCATGAGCTGGAGAGCAAGCACAGGCAGCGATCCCTGACACCAACAGCACTGCCAGCACCCCGGCTGCAGGGTTTGAAAACCATTTAAAAAAGGCCCAGAGTTGTAAAAGGGTTTCCAAAGTGCCAAACCCCTTGCTTGGTGTCTGTAAGTTTCTCATGCACCAGACACTTCAGCCCCACTCCTCTGCCCCTTGGCTCCTTCACCTTTCTCATTCCCTGACATGTCCCAGAAAGCTGCGCACAAAAGATTGCAGCCCAAAAAAATCCACAGCCATGGGTAGCCCTAATGCTGCTGGAGGATTTTCCAAGGATGGAGAGGGCTGTGGAGCTGGGCAGGAGGACACGGGGTGGATGCCAAGGCCAGCACACCAAGGGGTCCCACACAAAGCAAACCACAAGGGAGCTGCAGAGCTGAGAGGGACTGAAGAGGTCTTGGAGAGCTGAGCAAGGAAATCTTCCACTTCACAGAAAGAAACTTCTGTGCAAACTGTGTCTTAAAAAGCCCTGTACAAACTCCACCCTTGCCAGTGGGCCAGGGGAGATGAAGGCTGGCAATGAGGACCCAGGGCAAGGCCAGCAGCTCGAGGAGAGGTCACCTGCAYAGTGAGGTGCCCAGCAGGCATTTCTACTGGTCATAAATAGCCAGGAGCACGRGGAGCTGTGCAGCCCYARCCCAGGTGCTGTTCTCCCACACAGAAAGTGTTTTTGTGGGTTTGCCAATATTGCAAAACCACGGCGTGCGCCGGGTGAGAACTGAACCCGTCCGTGGTCAGCRCGCGGCGCTGGCGGAGCTGAAGGAGCCTCTTGTGCCCTTCCCCGCCTCGGGCCACATCTTCCCAAACCCCTTTCACATCACACAGATCCTTCTGCTCATGGTTTCGTGGGCAACACAAGAACCTAAAGCACTCGGGAGGATGGTGGCTCATTACAGCAGGAAGTTGGGTTCTCCAGAGGTAATTTAGTGCAGGGAAGGACTTCCCGGCCGTGGCCAGACCAGGAGGACTTTTAAATTATTTTATGTCCCCAGCTCTGGGGCTGGACCAGTCATGCATCACTGCAACAGCTCTTCCGAGTCCCAGATCGCCAGGTCACCGGGCCAGGTGGCTGGGAATGCCATGCYGCTATCTCAACAGGGGAACACTTCAGGAAAGTTCATCCTAATTAATTAAAACTGTGAATTTAAAGTGGATTAATTAAACTGCATTAAATCCCTGTGTAAACTCCTCGCTCAGACTTTAAAGTGTCTTTATTAAATTGCTAAAGCAAAATTCAACCAAACCAAATTAAGGCTGTTTCATTTCTAAATGACAGTGTCTACACGAGGCTGTAATGCAGTTTAGATAATCCACTTTAAAAGTTATTTCACATCCATTTCAATTGTCCCCGTGTAGACAAGCCCGAGGAATCCTGTCGCTCACAAGCCTGTGTACAAATATGGGTAACAACAGGACCTTTTTGAGATTGCCTTTTTAGGAGATTATTTCCAAATACCCTCATGGACAAGAAAGCAAAGAATTGATTGAGCAAAGAGGGGCTTTTYACAGGGCATGGAGTGGCAGGACAAGGGGGAATGGCTGTRACTGAAGGAGGGAAGGTTTGGATTAGATTATTTGGGAAAAATTCCTCCCTCTGAGGATGGTGAGGCCTCAGCAGAGGTTGCCTAGAGAAKCTGTAGCTKYTCCATCCCTGGAAGTGTCCAAGGCCAGRYTGGATGGGGCTTGGAGCAACCTGGGAGAGTGTGARGTKTCCCTGCCATGGCAGGGGTGGGTTTTGAGTTCCCTTCCAACCCAAACCAGTCTGYGATTCTGTGATTTTCAGTGGGAATGGKGCAGGGAAGCACTCATCCACAGGTTCACAGAGCACAGTGGGACAAATACCCCCAGGAGATGGGAAGCTGTGGACGAAAGAAAGGGGCGTGCACAGTCAGGACAGCATTTTGCAAATGCAATCGTGCACCCCAAAGTAGCTCTGACTGTATTATAGCGAGATGTTTCTGTTCCCAAGAGGGAAAAGTGGAGTTTAAGGATGAAATAGTGGAGATGAGGAAAATGGCTGGTGCAGGGCATGATGTGTGCAGCAGGAGCAGAGAGATGGCAGGGTCACAGGGCACAGTGATGTTGGCACTGGGGGATGCAGAGACATTTCCTGATCCCACTGAAGCTGCTGAGTGGGATGGGGAGCAGCCTTGGACCCCTCTTCCAAGCAAGGCTGTACCCACAGCCTCCMGGCAACGAGGAGAGGGCTCTGGCTGCGTTTGGCAAAGCTGATGGGTTAGGGGCAGCCACGGAGCCCACTGGGATCAGCRCATGGGAGCCAGTGGAACAGCAGCACTGAGAGTCTCCTCTCAGCCAGCACATCCCCAACCCCTCAGCTCGGCAGGGAACAGCCATTAACGTGCAAAAATACATTTTGAGGAAGCTGAGAGAAATCCCCAGTGGCTCAGGTTTTGGAAGAGTCCTTTGTCCACATGCTCTGGGCAGCTGCAGAAGGCAAAGGGTTAAGGAAGCCCTGTGGTTTTAGTTTAGTAGCAGCCGCAGCACAGACCTTCGCAGGGAGAGGCTGGGGAGGCTGGAATAACTGCTGGCTGGAGCTGCAGCACGTCCAGAGGCAACGGCAATAAAAACAGAGTGGATTACATCCCTTTA
>NW_026623357.1:1115905-1121054 GCF_030028575.1 Malurus melanocephalus
AAAAAAAAAAAAAAAAAAAAAAAAAAAAAAAAAAAAAGGAACGCCAGAAAGCACAAACCACAGATTCTGTCTGTTGGCTGCTTTTTGATAAGCTCTGCTCCAAACACAATGCTAATGAGCGTAAGGGACATCCTCTGCGTGGGGCGGCTGCTTGACCGCATTTTGTCTGCATGTGGCTGATTTCCTCACCCACTGCCAAGCCCCGTGGCATCGCTCCCCRCCGGGGCTTTTCCTTGGGCTCCTCGCCTCGCCGCCCGGCCTCGCTCGCTCCCCAACCTGCGTGAGTCAGCAGTAACCGAAGGAAAGGGCTGGATAAAGGGGGGATAAAAACCCCCTTTAGCGCCTGGAAACCCTCCCTCCCCAGCACGGCAGGGTCACTGCCCGCTCCGTACGGAACAGGGACGGAGCTCCTGAGCTCTTTTTGTATTAACACCGTACGATTATTTTGTTTTCCTGGTTGATCCCAAAGTCCACCCAGCTCCCGGTGTTAATCTGCCCTTTGCCAAAGCCGGAGATGCCCGCTTTTATACTGCCGGGCTCTTTACAAACCCACTGGTGATTGCTTTCCCAAGGCATCGACTGSGTTGCGTATAATTCCTCTAATTAAATGTAAAGGAGAGATGGTTTGGTGGAGCACCATTCCATCATTTCCCTCACGCTGTGGACTTTAATGAGGACCTAAAACACCATCTTGACTTGGCTTTAGTTTCAGGCCAGATGAGCTTTGCTTGTTAAGACAGTCTTTGCTTGTCAGGAAAAATAGCTTTATTAAGGTCATGTAACGCGGAGGGTTTGATTAAAGCTAATCAAGGAAGAGAACCAGACCGGAGCCGTGTGAATCAAACTTACTGCGACATGTTTAACATAACTTCACCTCGCCTATCTGTTGAAAGCAGACAGAAGTAAGATCGGGTTACCCGGGAGAATTCCCGAGCCGGGGGAGTGCGTAGGGCGCCTTACAACATTGAGTAGTGCTGTGCAACATTCTGTAGCACCCTAAAACATCCTATAGCACCCTAAAACATCCTATACCACCCTAAAACATCCTATAGTGCCCTACAATGGTGTGTAACACTGCAGGTAGTGTAGCAACATACTTTGTACAGCACTGCACGACATCCTATAATGCCCTCCAACATCCCACAGTGCCCTATAACATTGTGTAGCACTAGGTAGTGTAGCAATACACACTGAACAGCACTGTACCACGTTGTGCAGCACTGTACAACATTGAGTAGCACCCTGCAACATCCTATAGTGCCCTACAACATCCTACGGTGCCCTACAACGTTGTGTAACTCTGTAGGTAGTGTAGCACCACACATGATACAACACTGTACCATGTCCTGTAACAGTGTACAACACCCTGTAGCACCCTACAATATCCCACAGCACCCTACAACGTTGTGTAGCACTGTAGGAAGTGTAGCAGCACACATTGTACAGCCCCACACAGCACTGTAGGGCACCCTACAATACTGCCCAGTGCCATACAGCTGTGCATGTGCCACACAGCATCACACAGCCCCACAGCCATGCACAGCACCTCAGAGCAGCCCCACAGAGCACTGCACAGCCTCGTGTAGCACCACACAGCTCTGCACAGTGCCGTGCACAGCAGCTTAACCCATGCAGGGCTTTCTGGGAGCGACCCCGCCAACTCCAGCCCCGAAACTCCACTCCCAAGCCTCGTTAGGTTCTACACCTAAACACTGACGTTCCTCTGGGCAGTGTTACCAAGTTCACAGAAAATGCAGGGGTGTTTTTCAAACCCAAAGGGCTGTCCCGTCACTGAAACTCATTATGGAGGCGCCTCCGTTTTGGATTTACTGGGTGTATTTTTCCATATTTTCCTCCAGGGAGCCCACAGCTGGGAGCTCGCCCTGCTTCCTCCGTGCACACCAACCACCGGGCTCCTYGCTTTTACTTTTACTTTGCTTTTACTATGTGGTGTCAACAAATGCACTTGGAACAGCCCGAGAAAATCATTTGGGAGAGAGAGGGAAAAAACAAACTAGGTGCTGATATTTAATTTTGGAAATTTCCTGATTTCCAGAGCTCCAGTCAGCAGCCAAACACCATCAGCCAGGCCTCTGAGCTCCTTCAACTTCAAAATATCCACGTTTTGGGAAACAGGGATGAGCTCAAGCCCCCTGCACACGCAGAGACCGAGGGACATTGTCCCTCCTGGTGGGGTCTGGGTCCTGCTGAACCGTGCCCCAGCTGCCAAAAGTAAARCTGCCAATCCATCACCTCCACTTTTTGGTTTTCTCCAGAACCCCTGGGTGGAAGGAAAACGCTGACGGATGTTTGAGACGCGGGCGGATTAAGCTGCAAGGTACAAGCTCTCACAAGCAAAAGCAATTAAACCTGGGCTTTTTGTTGTTGGGGCTTATTTTATTTTTTTTTTTTTTTTTTCAAGAGAGAAGTTAGAAACTCGGCACTGTGGAAGGGGCTTTTTAAGGATAATTTTCTCCAGAGGAGTTCAGGAACTCCAAACATACACAGGGATATCCTGCTTAGGACAAGGCTCAGCATTAAAAAACACAGTCTAAACAAAAACGTGGGACTACTCCCCTGCTCCAGCCCCGCCGCTCGGCGAAGGGTGGACAGGAAATTACCAGCAGTGGCATGGGGGCTGCTGCCAAGAGGCAGCGCGGAAACAAAAGACCCTCTATTGTGCAGGAAAACCTGACATCCATCCCCTCTGCTACACTCTGAACTCCCATAAACCTTTCCTGCGAGATATGATTTGTGGGAGCTTTCCACATTTCCAGTGCCCTGCGCTGTGCCCCCTCTGGCACATGCAAGTGGGATCTGCATCAACGCCGAGTTTCACACCGCTGCCAGCCTTCGAAAGCCTGGATTTTCCCCCAATTTTTTCTCCTCCTCCTCCTCCTCCTCCTGCAGCCACCCCACAAACTGCTATTAAAAAAGTAAATGAGATATTTGCCCTGTCGCGAGGCAGCAGCAGCCCCGTACTGCACAAAGGGCTCGATTTGTTCCATTATTCTGTCCCACTTCAGCACAAAATAAGGAGGTTTTTTTTGGTAAAACAGTAATATTTTTTATTTCCCCATTTCTTTTCGACGCCGTATGCTGTAATTGACTAACGGGTCACTCTCAATTAATTATATTTAACAAGTAGAAGCTGCAGAGCAATGCTCCCTCCCCCAAATTATGTCCTTTGGTTATTTAAATAGGTGCAAGTAGAGGGATGGGAGAAGGAACAAGTCGGTAAACTATCAGCTGTGGAAGTTTGTTGGGAACTTTCCAAAACCCTACATCTGCTTGGCAACAGCTCAGAAAGGGATATGGTTACTCTTTTAACAGTAACACAGCTTTCCCAGGCTACAATATATGAAAAACAGCTTACCCCGGAGCAGGGAAGGGCCAAGGGAGAGCTGCAAAAAACCCCCTGGCCCCACCGTGGGACCCCATCGCCTCCTCAGAGCCAGTCAGGGAGCAGGAAAAATGCTGTCCATGGATGTGGGAGCCCCCCAAATTCCTCCCCAGCACCCTGGGGTGGGCAGGGCAGCCAGGAACAACTCTGGCTGGAGAGGGGGCTCCCGCTCCAACTTTTTGGGGGGAGAATCGCAGCACGGCTCTTGTCAGCGTAAGCCTTCGCTCACCACAAACAACACATCTAAAGGCACTGTTTATAATTATAGCATTAATTGATCTCTCATTTATTTTTTTTCCAGCTGCTAATTAGAGAGATAATATCTYGGGTGCTTTACGAGCGTTAGAAGACTTCAGCTCGCATGGAGATACTTCTGCCGAGGAAAGCAGAGGTGGATGGAGCAGGGAGCAATCGCTCCGCAAAGAGAAATGATTTACCACAGTTGGGTGCATTTTTTATATTTTAATTAATCTCGCTTTAACCCAGGAAAAAAAAAAAAGAAAAAAAAAGAAATAACAACTTCCCGCAGCCTGCTCTGCGATACGAGGGCAGGGAGGCATTAGGAAGATTTAGTGCCTCTGCCGGGTCAGGAAAACACGGGGAAAATTCAGAAGTAAAAACAACGGCGTGGGAGAAAGCAGGAGAGTGCTTGGCATGGGATAAGACACCTCTCGGTGGCACGGGGAGCGGGACAGGGCCATCCCAGCCCTACGCTCCAGGAGGGGTCTGCAGGGAGCATCCCGGCGCCCCGACACCCATCCAGAGGCCACGGAGCTCGGCATGCTGCCGCGGCTCCTCCCGAGGCTGGGATCTTTGCCGGAGCCGAGGGAACACGCGTCGAGATGTGGTTTTACAACTAGGTGAAAGTTCCCGCAGCGGCAGGACGCGCGGCTGGCACTGCCTGGTGTGACCCATTTCTCAAATAATTACAGCCTGAGTCACAAACCTGTTAAGACCCAA
The DNA here is from genome assembly GCF_030028575.1 of Malurus melanocephalus. Lineage (NCBI taxonomy): Eukaryota > Metazoa > Chordata > Aves > Passeriformes > Maluridae > Malurus > Malurus melanocephalus. Next base: position 1,120,269 of record NW_026623357.1, read on the forward strand.
TTAACAAAAATGTTATGCATCAGTGATGCGTGTTTTGTCCAGAACTTTTAATTCCACAGTTTTTCCAAATAAATTCTCTCTCTTTATTTTCTAGTCATTAAATCCCCTCCCCTGGGTGCGAGCGGTTGCCTTCCCATTGTGTTGCGAAAGGGTTAGCGGGCCAAGAAGTCAGAAGGAAAAGGGTGTCATTACTTCTCGCCACTTTGTGGTGGGGAAAAAAAAAAATCGGAAAAAAAAAAAATTAGAAATCAACTCCCGCTGCTCCCAAAGTCGGCACGAAGCCCTGGAGATGCCCCAGGGAGGGTGAGGGGTCAGGCTGTGCTCAGCCGGGGGGCGATGGTGGGGAAGCGCCTGGCTCTGTCCTGGCCTGTGCAGACGAGGGGAGGCAGTGGAGAGGATTTTATTTGGCAGATGGGTGCAGCTATTGAGCTTATGCAGTAGTGGGTTTTTGGCTGCCCGAGTGGGTAGCCTGTTGTTTACTGTTTATGGATTTGTCAGTTTTAATTATTGTGAAGTGCCCAGATGCTCTGGCGGCCAGTGCCATAAGCATTTAGGGAGCAAATATATAACGAAACGCACTTGAAAACATCTCTGCTTCCTCCCTATGCCCGTCCTGCCCRACTCCCGGGACACCCCACGGCACCAAACGCTGGCTCTTGTGGATGCACCACAGCCATGCAGGACGGCAGGACACGCAGCTCTCCTGCTGCTCCAGGGCTGTCCTGCCTTCTTCCACCTTGGAGCTGCAGCTCCATCAGCACCATCCCCACAGCAAACACGGGCTGC
>NW_026623357.1:1121203-1151229 GCF_030028575.1 Malurus melanocephalus
TTTTTTTTTTTTTTTCCCCTTCTTTTACCGTCCATCTTTTTAAGGTTATTGGACTCTGTTTTCTATAACGAGGTTACGTGCATGGCAAATAGCATAAATGCATCCCAGACGGGGCCGGTGAGGAATGCTCCCCCCGGTTACACATGTACTTTTCATCTGCGGTCGCGGGGCTGCGAGTGGCCGTCTCCAAGAGCGCCGTAGCCCGCTCCTTCCTGACTCCATTGTAATCCATATTCCTCCTCCCTGCGCGAAATGCTGCGCTAGATAAATTCCACTGTGTTTCAGAAAGTTTTCCACAGCTCCCCTAAGTGTTTCCATATGACACTGGGCTCTACAGGTAACTTGAGTTAAAGCCATTCCTTAAGCAAAACTCCCTGTAAAATTTTCCACTATCTCAGCAGTACTCTATGTGCTGTCATTAAAGCAGAGCACATATATTTCRGGGCAGGATTTGCCGCGATGTCGGATTGCTCGGTGAGCCCCAATTAAGGTTGTTTTTTGGTTTTTTATATTTTTTTTTAAGAAAACCTCCTCGCTCAGGTCTTTTGCCTGTTCATTCACTGAGTCCCTTTTTAAGGGGGAGAAGATGCAGCTTTCTGAGCCACGCAGGGCGCAGGCTCGGGCTGGGAGCAGCGTGGATAATGCCAGCCTTGTTCCCGCTGCCTTTTCACTCTGTTCCCAACCCTCCTTTTTTCCACCCATTTCCCCAGGAACGGCAGCGAACCCTAAATTGCAACCACCTGCTCCATACATCATCCTCAGGCCTGGCAAGCCCGAAACAGCGACGATGCTCAGCATTCCCGCAGGGAATTGCTCCCCAAAACGCTCAGCCCCGGTCCCCAAGGACGGCAGCAAAACCTCTGCACGCATAAAAGAGTTTAATTTACAAATAGGCTTATGCYGAAAGAGTGGCCCTTGTTCTCCAGGAAGCTCTCAGCAGTGATGGAGAATCTCCAAAGCAAAGGCAAAACGCAGAATTTCGGAGCAAAGGTCCCTAAGGATGGTGGAAAAACCCCGAGCTGTGCAAATAGGATCGCAGCGCCCTGCGCACGCAGTGACTGCAAAACATCTGGCTGGATTCTGGCGAGAGAGAGAATCCAAGATGGCAGGAAAGATTAATGATTTTGTAACTTCTTCTGGTTTCAATGAACTTTTCTCTGGTTACAATCAAGGTTTTCAATGGCAGATTGGCTGCATGCTGGGCAGTGGTGAGCTGAGGTGGGGTGCTCCGTCTTTGGGAATGACAGAAGCACTCAGCCAGAAACCCGACTTGTAACCATCCCGCGGAGCCTGTTATGCTCAAATGGCTGTTTTGCCACTGGTTTAATTAATAAGCCATATTATCGGTTAATTTTATACCRTCCTGAACTTTTGTCAAGGAAAAATTGGTTAATTTTACAGTGAGTGGACTTGATGCAGCAGAAATAATGAATAAACAACTTTTTTAAAGGTACGGACTTGCAGCTTTGCTTTGTTTTGAGTAAACCCCCTGGTTTTATCACACAAATAATGTCTATYATTGATAGACTCCTTTACAGACAAAGCATCTCCCCCCGTCTTCAAACTTTTTAAAAATCTGTTCAMCACCCTCCTCCCATCCCAGGGTTTTACACATGCAAATACACCCCTAAACAGTTTTAATTCTCTTTTTTTCCCCTCATCTATCTCCCTGCTTTCCAGATGGACCACCAGCTTCCCACCATTGCCARCAACAGCTTGTGTATTGTTTGTTTAAAACAAAGATGACGCATTAAATATCATATACGACGTGAGGAGAGGGGCTGAGGATGCCACTCTGGGACCAAAAGCCAGTCCAGCACGGCGTTCCAAAGGTTGGCATGTGCAAATATCCAGGATCTGGCGACCCTCTGCCTTYGGGGAAGGCGCTTCCCTTCCCTCCTCGAGGATCCGCTGCCTCTGGAGAGAGTTAAACTTGTGCGAACGCTCTCCAAATTATACAGGCTAACCAACAATTATGTCATTTCATTCAAACATTCATTCACCCGTCATGTGCCCAGATTAAACAGTAACACTTTGTTTGAAACATTCTGCTGAAATTAGCAGACCAGAGTTGCCTTCACCTATATTTAAGCACTCGGCYCCGCGCCGAACGTAGCCTCGCCTGAACTCGGACGGGTTTAGGCAAGTTTAGCACTTTTATGTGAATCAAAGCTGTGCTTTTGTACGTGGTTATTAGATTGGTTGCAGTAGTTCTGCACAGATTTGATCACAGGGATATGGAGCTGTGAAGATTTACAGGAAAAATTACAGGAATTTGAAAAGAATGTAAAAACCTGGAAAAAAAATTATGGAGTTAAGAAGAGGTTTATGTTCACTTACAGCACTCAAAAAGGTAGTTTCAAGCGGTGATAAGAGGAAACAATGCAAAAAAAAGCTGCAGTTGTGATAGACCAGAAAAAGCAAAATCTGAGTGTAGGGCTCCAAGTTTTGCGCTGTTTCCTTCTTTAAGGACAATGATCTGAGACACAATATGGATTTTAATCACTGTGTTTTGCTTGAAAGCAGAACTGCAACCACAGCAGCAGCTCTGTCCCACAGGCTCGTCCATGATCCCCCAGCCGTGGGACACCGGCACCCCTCACCGCCGGCACGTGTCACACCAGGCTACGGAGCTCCAGGATGCCCAAGGCTGGCATTAATGCTAAAATCTGCAGCGCTACCAACATCTCCAAGATGCCAGTTTGCTGCCATCAGCTTTGTGTGACAGGAGAGAATAGCAGGCAGATTGCGTATCTAATGAGCCACACATACTGAAAATCCACAGCAATCTCTGGAATACATGTGGATTTGTCTAAAACTTTAAAATACGGCCTGGATGGTGTCCTGACTGCCAAAACCACAATGAATTCACTGTTACTGTCACTAATCTCCATGTATGTTACATATGGTTGACATTTTTCTTTAGCTCTCATATTTTTTGCATGTGTGCGTATATAAATAGGGTAGGAGGGAGGCGAGGAGCAGGCAGACAAACAAACAAGCGGCTGGGATGCACGACGTTCCCATTAGGCATCGGAAAATTAGTCCAAAGTGTGTTACACAAATCTGCAGAGCCCCAAACAGCACGTTTTTGAGCGTAGGTGAAGTCTAGGTCCACCCTGGGAAGGCAGATGTGCCTTCCTGGCCTCATGTTAAAGCGTTCATCCCAAAGTTGGAAGGGATACTCCAAGCCCTGCTGAATCCAGGGGGAATCTCGAGGCCTTTCAACACTATATGGGAAAATTCATCCCCTTTGTGTGTTTCTTCAGGTTATTAGTTTAGAATATTTATAGAATCACAGAAAGATTTGGGTTGGAAGGGATCTTAAAGATCATCCGGTTCCAACCCCGTGCTACAGGCAGGGACACCATCCATTGTCCCAGGCTGCTCCAAGCCCTGCCCAGCCTGGCCTGGACACTCCCAGGGATGGGGAAGCTTCTCTGGGTACCCTGTGCCCAGCCCTCATCACCCTCACAGCCAAGAATTCCTTCCCAAWATCCCATCCATCCCTGCCCTSTKGCAGTGTGACCCCATTCCCCGTGTCYTGWMCCTCCATCCCTTGTCCCCAGTCCCTCTCCAGCTCTWCTGGAGCCCCTTTAGACCMTGGAAGGAGCTCTARGATCTCYTCAGGACCTTGTCTTCTGCAGGTGAACAACCCCAGCTGTCCCAGCCTGGCTCCAGGCACTCGACACACTCTTCATCTTAAAGGATTTGATATTCATATTATATACATTGCCTTGTCCACCCGATCAGAATATGAAGCCTTGCAGAAACAGGAATAAATCCCCTTTTCTTAGCAATGCAATATTACATGGAGTGCTGGCAGAAGAGCTCTATGTGAACTAAGAAATAATATTTCATGCATTCCTTTTACTTTCTAGGCAAATTTATGCCAGATTTTATTCCACTACAGTGTTACGAGCCACGCTGCTTATCTCTGTTTCCGTGCACTTCTACCAAACAGTAGGTCAGCTGAAAACTTTGTTTACTGCCTGAGGAGAAGCAAATAGTAGTCATGCAYGGTTGGCAGGGGCTCACGGTGTGATATATTCACTGCTGTTATATGGCTCATCATATAATTTAAGTCTACTGTAAACAGTCTATTTATGATACACATCCCGTTTGGACATGCAAATTCCTTGGCTTGTAAGAACAGCACTACAGCGATGGGTATGTTCCTTCCACCACGTGGGGCTTGCTGTTGGTGAGTTTAATAATGAAGTGAATGTGGTTCTAGAAGAGGAGAAGACCTCYCTTAATTCTTACTTGAAATAAATGCAGCAAAATCTCATGTTAGGTATTTCTTTGGTGGCTGTTTCCCACCTACTTGCTCCCCTCACCTTTTTTTCCAAGCCTGTTCCTAACAGGCTTCTCTCTTTGGACATCCTAACGGAATTTTCTTCTTTGTTCAAGCTATAACCTCTCAGATGATGCTTCAGGGATGGTACCCACGGCAAAATGAGGCTATCAGCAGCTCTACTCAAACACAGAGAACAGCACAAGCAAGGGCTCTAGGGATGGGTCAAAAATTTTCTAGTCAAAAAAAACAGGCCGTCCCACCCCCCTGAGGTCCCTGGAGCTGTCACACCTGGGACCCTCCCTGCTGAGTTTCCCTCATTCATGATATCACATCCATGATAGCTCACACCCCTTTTTTGGAGAGAGCAAACCCTGGGCATTGTTACCTTGATGAACCCCAATGCTGTGTATGAACCCTCTCTTCCTAGTCTGCCTGACAACCCCAAATTTTTGGGTTTTATCTGCCTCTTTTCCATTTACCATTCAGATTTTACAGAAAACACTCCAGCAGCAGCACGGAACAGACGCAGGGACAACCCCCATTCATGCGCTGCACTGGATTTTGGACAAAGAGTCTCCAAATACATGTGTCAAAGCCAAACATAATGGCTTTTATCATTGATTTTTAAAACAATTTTTCAAGACCTCTGGGTTGTCTAAAGCCAATATTTCGCATAGAAGTCATATGGTGACGTTTTACCCATGTGCCGGGAGAGGAAATTTCAAAGTATTTCTAAAACCCTACAAGGCTGGACCCTACCACTCAGTCCTCAAAATTATCCTTCTTCCMCGACTTTAAACAGACTTTTTGAAGGGAAATATCAGCAGCAAAAGGCATTGGGAATCTCTGGGCTTTCTGCAGGTGCGTGTGGAGGCGCGGGAGGAACGGCCCCGGCCCCGGCCCCGTCCGTCAGAGAAAGCGCTGCCGTGTTCCTGAGAACAAGGACGGCATTATCCCGGGCACAGCGTCCGTCCCAGCAGATGGGCAGCGGGGGAGAGAGTGTCATCCACTCTCATTTTTGAATATACCAGGCAGTTTTGTGGATGGCTACATTTAAGTAAGTTCCTACATCGCTGTTGCGTGCTCTGATCTCCACCGGTAAAYGCCTTCTGCAAGCCAAGAAAAACGGTAACGGTGCCTGGGCCGGGCACAGCAGCAACACACACGGTGCCTGTGCTCTGGAAACTTTAATATCTTCAGCAGACAAATAGAAAGAAGAAAAGAAACAGMGGCGCTCCCACTCGTGCTCCTGACAAACTGTGCTGCTGCAGAACCAGTTAAATAGCTTGCCCAAGGCCACAAAGAAAGGCTGTGGTGGAGCTGGGAGGGCACCCAACCTCTRCACATTTCCAGCCACGTGCACCAGTCCAGTGCTTTCTCCCAGCAGAGATTAACATATTCAATACTTCTCTGAGTACTTTTGAATAATTGTAACCACCACTTGCTTTCATCTGAGTGGCTGTGAAAAGCTACATCATCCTTTGGTTTAATTTCTTTCCCCAAGAAGAATTGCATTTGAAAAGAGCACGAGCAAGTCTGGACCTGCTAATTATACCACAGTACCAGGACAGGAAAAAAATCATAAAAAGGTATTCCTGATGTTATATATGCTCATGTCAGTCAGGGCCTCTAAAGAATCAGAAAAAATTGACTGCAACTTGTTTAAAGTAGGCCTTACAAAAACACAGCTGGTCTTTKACTTGTTACAGGTATTTTGTGGCCTTTTCATGACTACCATAGTGGTTAAAATCTGTCACAGCGGAGGTGCAAGAAGAACTGGTTTGTTTYTTACAGGATTGGGCTCATCTTTGGAAAAAAAAAAAAAAGTGATGAGAAAAACATGAGGGAGGGATGGCTGTGAGAGTCTTGATGGTAAAAACTCACTSAAAACTTGCCCCTTCTCCCCATCCGTGCTGGAGCCCACGTGAAAACGGATTTTGTCAGCCAGGAAATAGGGCTGTGTTCAGCCTTCACCAGCCCGTATGTTCCAACACTCAAAGACAACCCACAGTATTCATTAAATATCAGCAAAAAAAAAAATTTATGGCAGGTATATGCGTAATTTAAATCATTTAATGCATGCAATTTATGCCAAATAACAAAGAAAAATACTGCATGATGCCAGTTCTGATTAATGTGATCAAACTTCACGTTTCTTTGGAGCTTCTCCTAATGAAGGGCAGGCAGAAATTTCCCCTCACTAACAACTTCCCAGCTCCAGCTTTACTTTCTAGTGCTATTCCTTGTAGCATACATCATTCATTTTGCTGAGCAACTACATTCACTCCTATTAGGCAGCTATTAATTACTGGGCCCTAATGGCAAGGTGACAGTGCACTGCATCGCCGTCAAGAAGTGCAGACCACAAAGTTCACCAAGAACCAGGTTTGGAATAAAAATGAGGTTTTTTATCCTCATCTTCTCCTTGAGTGAATTGTGCACGGGATGGATGCCCATGCCCAAATGGCCAGAGCAGGGCTGGGGGTGGAGAAGTGGCCCCTGGCTGTTGGGGATGGCTGAAGGAATTGCTCTGTGCAGTGCCTGACCTGCACAGCTGGATTAGGATTGCTGTTGACAGGCGTCCCAGGGAGGAGGGGAATAAGAAACAAAGAGGCAGGGAAACCCGAAGGTCCTCTGGAAAGGAGGGAAGGCAGCGGACTACCCTCTTCTTGTTGCATTTGGAAACAGATGTTCTCAATATCCCCAGCTCCGAAGGGTAGGAAGTGGTGAGCATAACTTGGGGAGTGCGGGTACTCTTGGCAAACAGCGCCAATTTRGTTTTTTTAACTTTTCTGGAGGACTGAAATGAATAGTGGTTTTAGTGGCATTTGAATCTGTCCATGGCATCTTCCTATCTGCTTTTGAGATCTGCTTCCTCCCRGAGCCCTGGAGGAAGAGCCCAGCTGAGGGAGCAGCGAGCTGGTTTCACGAGGCATGAAACTCAAGAAGGGTATCCGAAAAGCCGCACCTCAAATTGAGCCCTTCCACATTTCCAGAGCAGATGTTACAGGGACCAACAGACTCGTGTGCCTCTATTCATCCCCTACAAGCACTTTCCTCTTTAAAGGCATCTGGGGTCTGCCCTGCCATGCAGGGATTTATGTACGTGGCTCCCATTAGTGTTAATGGTAGTTAGACACATATACAGCCATTCCTCTCACACTTCAGGAAGAGAACAGAGCCTTATGGGTGAAAAGTTTGCTATTAAGGATTCTTAATACAATGGAAACATTCTGTCTCTTTTAATTGTAATTTACGTCTAAGTGTAACCGCTCTGGGTTGGGAAAACCAGGATTCAGTCCAATTCAATTATGCAATTCTTGCCACCTGGTAAGCCTTGTTATTTTATAAAGAGTACTGTAGTAGAACTGGCAGATTCATTCATGTTCAGAGCGTAAGCGCCCTACACTGTGTAATCACCGGCTCATAAAGGAGAGCGCCGCACGAAAGTCAACCGCTCAATTATAACGCAATCTTTAAAAAGGAATATGCAAAACCACGAGGCGAGATTCCTCTTTGGTTCAGCTGGTTTACAATTACAAGTTCACCRGGGTCTTTGCTTCGCAAAGCTTTCCAGCACAGGTTCAGCCTCKAGTTAAACCTGAGCTCAACGCTGGGCTCCGGCGCAGCTCAATCGATCGGCACCTCCTTGCAGACGCCGGCGGATAATCTCCATCCAGAGGGCATTGCTGGGAGGGGATGCTAAATCACAGGCCTGCAGGAAGGGTTTTATTGGGCTAATGCACATTCACTCTGACTTAGCTAATGAAGCTGCAACAAGATAATACAGGGAAGAAAAATATGGCCCCGGCGACTGGGAACGCTTTCAATAGCACCGGCACACGGGCACCTGACAGCCCATCAAAACCCCGTGCCACCCTCCATCCCCAYGGACTAACGAGCTTCCCCACATCCCACACTGCTCAAACCCCGCAGCATCACAGCTCTGACTGCCCTGTCAATGACACAGGCACAGAAAGTGTGATTTTTTGTAGGAGACATTAAAAAGGTATAGAAAAGGCCGGCGGAACAGTTTCAACTACACAGGGTAGTAACCATCCAAGGGAAAAACTCCCATTGTCTTCATCAGCCTTGGCCAAGCCTCATCTGTCCTCTTTGCCTGCTGCAGGCACTGACCACAAGTCAGATGCTCAAAGGACATGGATCAAGGAGCTGAAGTTTCTCTAAACCAACACCCCGAAACCATAACTGGAAGAGTAGTTGTATTTTTACCAAATACATAGGATCTAAACTTTACTCTGCAGTTCTCTCTCTGCCTTTCTGTATTCCCAGCTAAGGGCCAAATCTGCAGTGGCCTCAGAAAGTTTGGAAACACTGGGGAGGACCCAAATGGACTGGCCAGCCCTGACACGGCAGGGACAGAGGGTCTCTGCTCCTCATTGCTATTGTCACTGCTGTCATTTGGCCTCTTCACACCATTCCAGGAGTCAGGATGAGAACTTTCAGCCCATACTGGATGTGTTCTTCTCCCCAGTCCCTATCCCAAGCGCAGCAGACTAAGCCAAGGTTTGTTCCCATGTGCAAAGGAGAGGGATGAGGGTGATAGAGCTGGGGTTCACTAATTCCAGAAATAATCCAGGARCTCCCTACCTGACAGCTCTGCACCTCTGACAGCAACAGTGGGRTGTTTTGAAATCTCACACCTTGTAAACAGGAGAAGCACAGCCCGATCATAGAAACGTAAAGTATTAATTAATAGTATAACTTCAGTTTGTATTCCAGCTCCGACATAATGAACCTGCCAATTTTGATTGCAAAGTGAAAACTCATCTCTTTATTTTGGACAAATAGGGTTAAGCTTCTTAAGCAATTCTTTGTTGTTTTGACTTCAACAATTTATGCAAATGAGATGTTAATTAGGGTAATTGTAACTTAAATTATGCTTGTGTAAACCTCTCCATTGGTAGGAAAGTGTGGGAATCCAGACAACTGGTATTTAAAGCAGCTGTACTAACTCACTTCTGAAAGCAAAGCATACCAAGATCACTTTCATGTCTTTACAATTTGTTTTTATGAGGTGATAACATTTTTACAAATACCATCATTTTTGCTTTTTTATATTGTAAGTGACAGTCTGACATTTTACAACTGGCTTATTGAAAACAAGAATTGAGCACTCTCGCTGTAACGGACATTAACTGCTCAATAGAGATTCACATGCTAATGAGGTGAGAGGGGCTCCAGAAAGTTTTGATAAATGCGACACACACTCTAACTAGCAGTGAATGTGAGTTGACAAAGAACATCTACACCAGGGTTCAATAAAATGTAACCCTTTAAATTAATCATACTGGCAGTATTTAATAGAATGCACAACAATCTCTTTTCTGATGGCTATAAAGCAGAAGAAATGCAAAGTCTCGACAAATGAAAGTTCCCACATTTCCCTCTTCACACTGCTACTTCCATTCGAACTCCGACAATTGGTAAAAAAAGGTAGTTACTGTAAATAACAAAGTAGGAGGTTTAATTGTTTCCTTCTTTTAAAGCAGGATGCTTTTCTTCACATTTATTTGTCTGAATTCTATTGAGCAAATACCCCGACCCGAAAGATTGATCATAAAAAGCATCACCGGTTGCGCTCGGAAGGAAGTTTAAGGATACCGTCGGAAGGAAGTTTAAGGACACCRTACAGCAAAGAGAGGCTTAAATGACCAGCTTTCTGCCGGGCCTTTTTTCAGCCCAACTTGGCAATTTTTTTTTTCCTTTCACTAAATATAGCTCGAAGGAAAATACGCCACAGCRGTTAATCAGAAGCAGAAAGCAAAGTTCAGAGGCTTCGTTCACACCAAACTCCCCAGACTTTGCCGAGATTCRCTCCAGYGAGAGGCAAAGCTGGAACTTGAGCRCCAGCATCAAAGCAGGCGAGGTGGAAAATTTTTCATCCCAGTTGTCTTACAAGTTTATTTTTTATTTCTCTGTCCTGCCAGTCCTGACCCAACAACACCAACCATTACATGTGAGCTGGCGAGATCTCAGGAAATAAAACTATTGGAAGGCCGATTGCCTCTACACATTACACTGAGGCATTATTTCTTCCTAAAGTGACAATCCTTAATACCCTTTTTGGGTTTAGCCCGTTTTAATCTTGGCAGGAAGTGTAAATCTGTGCGCTCAGCAGCATCGCAGCCTTGCTGGCTGTCAAAATTTTGCCTCCGCCAATGCTTGAGAGGTATTCTTGTCATTTCACTGGGGTAGGAGACTTCTCTGTCTGACATACAAGATCTCCCCAAGTAGTACGACTTGCCAAAACGCCAGCACATGTACCCTGCTCACTGCCTTTCGTTTTGGTAACTCAGACTTGCTCTCTCAGCAGCTGCTGGAGGACTCTGTGCAACACAAGGAGGCAGAGAAAAGGAAAATATCCGCGAATGAACCCAGGAAAAAACTCCTCCACCCATCTCCGCGTCGCCTTTGGACTTTATGAGCTCACTCCAGCACATGTTTCCTTGCTCGGCAGCGAGCGCTCGGGCCCTGAGCCTGCGTATCCCAACACGTGGCCGTGCTCCCCGAGAGGCATCGGGGGCTGCCCGGCTTCGCTCCGCGCAGAAATGGTGAGCCTGGAAACGCGAGCAAGCGGAGGAAGGCGTGCTGCAGCTCCGAAATGGCCATTTAGCCAAATTGCATACCTGTGCTGTGTCAGCTATATGGTAGATTCATCTCATTCCATTGGTCTAATGGATAGCAATTGAATTTAATTAGCAAAACTACTTTGACTTAGTCTCATACTGTGCTGAATGTAATGAAATCTTTCTCCTCTCTCTCTCTCTCTCCCCCCCCCCTTTTTTTTCCCTCAAATAAAGAATGTCCTTAACTGCATTCCACYGTTAGAATATTAAAAGCTATATATGTTACTCCTCAGGACAGAGTACAGCCATCCCCTTTCACAGGCTTTAGATTTAGTTATTGTATTACATAACATAAAATAATTAAAAAGATACTTCGATAGTTACACACAGTATAAATTCAATTACCGCGATGTCTCCATTAAAAGCACTTTTATAGTATGAATAAAATGCAAATCCTCTTTAGAGATCGATACCAGAAACATAATTCTATGCTTCATCCTGAGAAGGAAGTTAGCCTTAATAAATCATCCTCTTAGATTAAAAAAAAAAAAAGAAAAGCATTTCAAAGATATGTATTTGAAGGCAATTCTCTAAAGCAGACATCCTGGTCTTATTTCTGCTAGACTACTCATTTTTTTAGCAGTGAGGTTCACGGGCTGCACCTCTTACTTCCATACAGACCCTGCCAAGGAGAAGGATGCTGAGGAGGAGAAAAGCCCCGTCCATGAACGCCGGCGCCGCGGCTCTGCCGGGATTTATTGAAACGTCCCGATCCGGCTGCAAGAACTTTACAGCAACTTGTCCCCCCCAAAATAAAGTGTAAAGAAATTCCTCCGGATGAGTTTGGAGGGAATGTTCCTACCAAGCCTAACTTTTGCCTGGCTGGGCACAGCGAGACAAGTTCCTATGATTGATTATCGTGGTATCTCTGGATCTCTGACTTTGAACCATAACCTTTTTTGCGCACAATGACAGTTGGGACCTACCATTTGCCATCTGTAGAGATGGTGGGGGAGAAAAGGACTTCGCTTACATTAATCAACCAATTAAGAACAGACTTAAACAAAACACTAAAGCATAATAAAAACCTGACTGCTTAATAGCTTTCTACYCCTAATAGTTGCCTTCCTGTAGTCTGCTGATGGGAGTAGCAGCGCTCTGCCCCATCCCTRTCGGGGACAGGGTTCTGGCTCTGGGGCTGGGGCCCAACTCATCTCAAATGGAGCTGAGGGTCCTCTGCTCGGGGCAACAACAAGACCCCTACAGCAAAAAAAAAAAAAATGTAAAGAAGTTTGGAAACCCAAGTTGTAAATCACAGCCATACAATGTAGCCAGGCTCTCCCGTCAACTGCGACCATTAGAGAATTATTTTAGTGAGTGCAAAATTAGTAACTAATCAAAGACACAAATCACTGCTTCAGGAAGAATTAACCTTTTCTTTCAAAGCTTGGGGCAGTATCCAGGGTCCCCAGATATTTTGTCACTGCCCTCCCTTGTGGCTGGCAGTACATCCTGAAGGAGAGACCGAAATAGCCGCCGAATAACAGGAGGTGGACTCTGCACCCGGTTGCTCCGATGAGGCTCTGGACAAAGGAGATCCAGAACCCAGCCCCAGCAGCTCAGAGCCTAATTCTGCTCTCAGAGATAGTGGGTTAAACCACTTTTGTGCAAGATGGCAGATAAATCTGGCTTTCAATCGGTGGATTAAGCAGGTACCTTGTGCAATACACGCTCTGCACTGCAGAAAAGCGAGATACCTCCACTTTCCTTGTTTGCATCTGCAGCTGATGAGATTGCCAAAGCCAAGACTAATAGACCCGTACCAGTATCACCAAGAGGCACCACAGCAKCATCTTGAACAGCTGCTTGCTTCTGTTGCCTCTGGGTACCCACCAGTGCAGCTCTTAGGAGACCTCTTGGATTGTCTACTTAGTGAAGCTCTAGGAGAGCACGCGTTCACACTGCTAAAAAATTACACATTTATTGAAAGGAATCATTTCTAAATCCAGGCATTTCATATAGGCCTGGATATTTCTAAATCATCCCTCCACTGCGTCCTGCAAATGTAGCAGAGTGTGTTCTTGGTAAGAGATGAAGTGTATTTACGTCAAGGTGTACAAAAAACCCTTAAATGACTCAAGATCTGAGCAGCCAAGAAAAGGTACAGTGTTACTGCAATGAACATGTTTTTGTGATATTTAATAACTGAAATTTGGAACAAATTTGCAGAGGTTGGCCAAGATGGTCTCTCCATCCTTGCGCTTTACGTCTCTTTGTCTATTGTTCTTTTTAATATATTGCATCTGTAAAAAAAAAATTGCAACCTACTTTATACAATTACTACACTGAAGTCCCAAGCAATCTATCAAGTTGTCATACATTTTCTTCACATTAAACCTTTTAAAAATCTTTCTTTTTTGTTATGTTTCAAGAAAATACAGAAGAATTGGCTTGGCCCAAAACAAGGCACAGTGAAATATGTCGTTCATCAAGTCTGGTAACAAGAGGAGTTTGTGATACTGTGTCAGGAGAAGAAATAATCCCCAAAGTGGCAGGTTGAAGTTTTGGAAGGTTTGTAAATCAAGAAAATTCAGACCATCAATAAACCTGCAACCAATGAAAAAATYTGGAAAAATTCCCTCTGAGCTGGTTCTGCTTACGGAGGCTTGGCAAACTCCCTTTCAGCGGCAYTTCAAGCCACCCGAGGCAGGGATCTGAAGTTGCCGGTGATCTGTGTCCCCTGAGGGAGGGACAATGACATGGCCGGGGCTCATGGGGCGGCCGGACACCCGTCTGGGTCATGGAAAAGCGCGGCGCTACCAAAGACTATTTATTATTAAGGAAAATGCTTTCATCTGTTGATGGCACCCAGAAACAATGAGCAGGAACACGAAGCAACGGGTGGGTGAGAGGGAAGGCGAAGGGAAACMGGGAATTATTTCAGCTGGAAACTGGATGAAATGCTGGAAGGTGGGGGATTATTTTGCCCACTAGTTTTAAAACTCCCCACGCCGAGGTTTGCAGCAYTTGAGTGATGACCTCTACAGCAGTGTACAGAAATACACAGATATTGCCTTAATGTCCATCAGCCCCTGATAAATGAGTTCCATGATAAGGGATGTGATAAAGCTCTGCTAAGGATGACAAGATGATGATCCCTGTCCTATGAACTACAGTGAAAACTTTTATCTCCAACTCTTCCTCTATCCCTCTTCCTTTTATTGCTTCCTCCAAAAGAGGAGCTCCTGGGAGCCCCAGCAACTCCCAGGTACCACAGCTGGGCACCCATCACTGGGTGCCATCATCTTTGGGGATGTAAGATAATATAAAATAAAGGAAAAACGTCGAGTGCTTCACCTTCCATGGTTTCAAAATGCTGAAACCTCCTTCCCCGAACTCGGCTCRCGGTGCCGGGCCCACTTCATGCAAAACAAAGAAATCTGTTTAGGCTCCAGGAAATCCCACGTGTTACCGTAACTAATTTGAGCCCAACTGCATTTGTGGTATTTTCAGGTCTTTAGGACAATCCCATKCCCATTCCCAATGTAGGAAAAACCCGTGTGCTTAATTATCTTCTTTAATAATTCCATGGTATGTGATTTATTAAACAGGCTCCTTATTTGTAAACAAAATCAGAGGCACAAATGTGCGGCGATAGTCGCACTTCCTGGCGAAATAAGAGGCAGACAAAGAGCCCTAATGATGCACCAAAAATGCTCACCAAAAGTGTACTCTTTAAAAAGATCACCAATTTAATGCTTTTTGTATTTCATTTATCAGCCATGTAGTCATCATTCCCCTCCCTACCACCATCTGTACACACTTTCCCAATAGACCATCACAGCTGTCCCGTTTCTCACACAAACAGTACCTTTTATATGCTTCCCAACTGTTTTTAATAACTGTTCTGTGCACAGCACTGTACTTCCTTTGTTTTCTTTTTTTCCCCCCGTTTTTTAAAAAAATATGAAAAAGAGATATAAGCCAAACAAACAGGTCATCGTCGCAATCAGTGCAGGAAGGCAATTAAAATGTTAAAAGCYTCCATGGCCACTGACCCGTCCTCGAGCCACGCCAGCGGCCTCAGCACGGAGCTGGAAAGTTCCCTGGAGAAGTTGCTAAGGTGGACGAAGCTTGTTCAAAAAAACTATGTASATGAGCAAAACTGTCTGAGAAACCCT
The DNA here is from genome assembly GCF_030028575.1 of Malurus melanocephalus. Lineage (NCBI taxonomy): Eukaryota > Metazoa > Chordata > Aves > Passeriformes > Maluridae > Malurus > Malurus melanocephalus. The sequence goes on from NW_026623357.1 coordinate 1,136,275, forward strand.
TCATCCTTTTTAATGAGGAAATATTAATATTAAATACGGCTCCTGCAAACTGAGGAAGTTTTTTGAGGCTTTCAAAGTCCATTTATCAGCTCCAAGGCATCGCTGCCCCGTATTTTGGAACTGTGCTGACAGAAACTTCCCGTTTTCTTTTCAAACTCAGACTCATTTCAGTCTTTCCAAATGCCGTGTGTATATCCTGATTTTGCATCGTGCGTGCTCCTGCCGTCCCTTTGGCCACCCCTGGAACTGCTGGAGCCCCAAGCCAGGATGAACTGCCCAAAATCATGAAGAAAGCACCGCGCAGCCAAGGTAACTCAGCCCCAAGCCCTGGGCAAACAAAGCCGCTCGCAAAGGGCAAAACTGGGAAGAGATCCAGCCAGGAAYGGGGAGAAAAGCAACAATTCCTTAGCGATCCATCTCATGGAAACCCACCCTACCAACAGGACGCTCAGGAATGAAAACCCTATATTTGCTTTTGTCCCGGGCCATGGCCATGGCATCCTTCAGCAGGCTGCAGGGAGGTACAAGCACATGAATAATCCTTCCCTCTGCACTGTACGGGACCACAGAAGGTAACCCCGCTCTGGGACGGGACAGGGACCCTGCTCGCACTATCCTCACACCACAGACAGACAGCTTCACACCCTGGGGCTGCTCTCTGCAAGACACACCTCACTCTTTTAGGGGAGAGTTTATTACTGAAGACCACGCACATGGAAAACGACTGGTCCGCTCAGTTCTCACCATGATTTTGCCCTCCGGCTTTTGACTGAAAAAGAAACAATGTCCATGTTTAAAAGTGGGTGTTGAATACATTATTTTTCCTGTAAATCATGCTCATATACCTAGGAAGAAAGAACAGACACCTTCAAGATGCACTTCTGAGACACAATGTGCAACCCCAAACAGCACTGAGCTCTGTGTCCGGGTGGTTGTAACTGCATCTGCCTGGGAAGAACCTAAATCAGAGCTCTTGAAGCCGATGTCCTTCTCTCAAAAAAAAAAAAAAAAATGTATCTTGAACCACAAAAACCTACTCTTAACTGATTGCCATGTTTTTTTCCCAACTTTTCCAGCAATACTCAACCTCTGCCCGTAAGGGTTCGGCTGCTCCCRAGGCTGGTGCTGCCCCAACCAAGCAAACTGCTTGTGAAACTTTCAAATAAAATTATGAAGGATTTACTTTTTAGATAAGCAACAACTACTTTTCCCTTTTACACACAAAACCCAAACGTAAATAGGTTGGTTGGGTATTTTTAATGAAGTCCTTGTGGCGTCAGGAAAAGTCCTCATCACCACACAATAAAAGCATTGCAGTGGCTATCCTCCCTAAAAGCATCCCAACAATAGCTGGGCTTGAGAAAAGCATCCCGATACAAAGAATCCATTCTTCTGATTTACTTSAAACTACTTGGCCTTGAAAGAAAAAAACAAAAACAACCAAACCTGAATTAAATTTAAATTTTACCCTATGTTTCCAGCACCACTTGGGGATTTGGCCATTTCCTTCTGTATCAAATTAAAACCTTATTAGGTAAAAAGATCAGACAAATTTCAAGTGAATACCGTTAGGATGAAATCTGATCGACAATGCATTTTTGCTTTAAAATCCTCAAAGTGAGTGTTTATCATGACAATAAATGTAGCAACTGTCTAACTTGTCTTTTGATACCCTTATAGGGGCGCATCCCCACTCATTCAGTGCATTACAAGGCATTTTGAACACAAAAATGGTGATTTAACCAGACACAATGTTTGTTACAAAGCTCAGGCAGCTCATTATCTGTCCCTCACGCACAAGATTAAAGTGGTAGATGCAGAAAAACACAACGTGAATGAGGCTATCCCAACACTTTGCATTTAGTTCTTCACCCCTTGTTTTCTCCTGAAGCCTCCGGCAGACTGCGCACAGAGCCCGGATCAGCCCCGAAAACTTTCCCCTTGCCAGGGGCTTTCCAGAGTTTAGCTAAGGAGATGCCTCCCTAAGAAATATTCCTCATRAGTTTGTAAATGCATTTGGCACCTAACAATGATCCTGCACGGTGAATTTCCTGCGCCGAAGAGCACTCCTGCTACTTGTGAAATGATGAAAACATTCGGGTTGGAAAAAATCTTTCAGAACACCGAGTCCAACCTTACTGAAAGCAGGGTGGCAGTGGCTGGGATGAGAAGAGAGATGTACAGAGSACAGCGCAAAGCAGGTTTAGACTTAGTTTAGATACTGGTACTATGGGCATGTTATGGACGTGACAAATGGATTAAACCAAGGAGCACCTTGGGCCTCCCACTCCCCCTGAGGGTGTCCTGCTGGAGGACACCTCAGTGACACGACCTTCTGTGATGCTTTTTAACCACCTTTCCACATCATCAAAACATCCAGAGCACAGGCAAGTTTCCTCTCATTGTCCAAACAACCACCAGGTACCGTATTCACACAACCCTCTCCTGCACAGCCTGTTCACCTGGCCAAATAACCCCACGCTGGACACCCACCAACCCCATGATAATTTTGTGCTTCACTACGGATATATCTCACCCCAAAACATGAACATGCTGAAACATCCAATCATGTTCTGGCACGCATGCCAAAAAAAAAAGCCCATGGCAACAAAGACGACAGCTTGCCAATGGCAGCTGCTGCACGCACACACAAAATTAAACTATATTCTTCTGAAAAGGGATATTATTATGGCATTTGTTTCCCCTCACCCTCACCCATTCCCTCCCAAAATAAAAGGGGAAATATCAACACATCTCAAACATTAGGAGAGATGGATTTAAAAAAAAAAGAAAAAAAAAAAACAAAACCAAAAATGGATGGGATAGAGAATGCAGGGTTTAATAGTAGATCCAACTGGGATCGGGGCTGGAGCCACGGAGCTGCCCTGAAATATTGGCTCACCTGGGGAAGTTGTATGGCATGAGCAACTAAGACATATTCAGGGAGGCCTCAGGATGCTGAATTGCCTCAAGTTTGCTCAAGCCATCCCTCAGTTACAAGACAAAGGTGCAAACACGCTTCTGTGCATTAAAGAGTATCTGATGACACCCATCCCTGCTTCCTTTCCCTGGTGTGGACCTGCCGGGTGCCTCCCGAGCTGCGATGCAATGCACAAGAGAGCCGTCTCCTCGCTGTGAAGATAAATGTCATATTGGACCTCTGACATCATGTATTCTCCAAGTAATTATTTTTGATATCATAAGAGTTGTACAGGGTGCACAATAAAATTAAAAAGTAGAAAGCAAGGTTAATAAGATTATCGTGTTGGTATAATAGGTAATGCATTTTGCAGTATATCCTTAAATCTGCCCTCTCCGAGCATAATTAAATAACTGTGATTTATATTTTAAAGGAACGCAGACATGCCGTGTATCCTCCTACCCACATATGCTAATTGCTTTCAGCCCCTAAAAATCACACAGTTGTTTGCAGCTTTTTAATCCTCATGTGTAAATAACCCGACTCGGGTCCAAGTTATGAACAATAAAGTCCAGGAAACTTTGAGAAGAGCATGTCATTAAACCCGTCTTGATTTTATCTCGCTGATCTAACGGCGCCGAAACCCATGGGGAGGAGAAGCGACTTCTTGGGGCTTTGCACCGTGACACCGGGCCTGCGCTCRGACTGGGAGGGTGGGTATTAATGGAGAAGAGACCGAGAGCCCTTAGGAGGAGCTGATGGATGTACAGGCTCAGGATACCCGTCCTGGGTCTCACTGTGGGTCCGGGTGTGTGGCGGTGGAACCGAAAACGCCGAAGCCAACGGCGCCGCTCTCCATTTTGGCTYRCACGTGAGGGYCTGGCACACAAAATGGAGGCCCTCRTGTGTCRTGCAGGCCACAGCGATTAATCCAGCCCAAATCCAGCCTGAATCCAGCCCGAATCCAGCCCAAACCCACCCACTCTGCACACCACATCCTGCTCCTGCATCCTGAACCCCGACAGCGCYGCACCGGRGCCGAGCTCAGGCGCCCATATCCAYYCYTAGCYTGGGGATACGTTTTGTTYCTAGCAAAAACCTASCTAGAAACATTTAAGAAATATAAATACTCTGTTTTTTCTTTAACATTAATTGCACTGTGAGGAGGGGACGATCCAGGCGCTGTCCTTGCATTTGGGGATAAAAYGCTGCAAGCCCCAAAAGAACTCACTGGAATAAAACTGCCCCACCACACATCCGAGGCACCGTGACCCCGGTGCTGATCTCAGGTTTTTGGTGGCTCCCATAATGCAGGCGACAATTAACATCAACCAGGGATGTGGTCGCACCACATCAGTGGGAAAACCAAAGAGATAAAAATGGATTTTAGCCCACCGACAAGGCTTATCTACCACAAGCCCTCAMTGGCGTAAGGAAACGTCCGAGTCGGCTGCTGTTAGGAGGCTAAAATAATTTCCCCTGAATTTACAGCCTGTAATTTAATCATCAGCTCCAGCCCTTGTCTGTGAGGAAAGGAGCAGGGGCAGAGCCAGAGCCATGGCTCCCAGTGAGGATGCCCCAAAGCCATTCCACTGGGGACAGTTGCCGAGGCCCGGAGGGCCCCATGYGTGCAGCTAAATGCAGGATTTTGGGGAGAGATTGAGGGGTTTGAGAGCAGCATGATGGGGTTTGCTTGCTGGTTGCAAAAACCTTGCCGGTGCCTGAACCCAAAGCATCAGGGAGAGGAGAGGAGGAGCTGTGAAGAAGCTCAAGGCACGGAAAGCGAGGAATACCCTTCCCTTTACATCCGAATGGGGAGAAAATATATAATTGCAATAATAAATAGCGGGTTTTATGAACAATTAGGATTCCACTGTCTCTTTGAAGGGTTTGAAAAGCTGACACGATGTTTTGGGTTCTCCAGATTCAGCTTTGAGGCCTCAACCAAGAGAAACATTCAGCCCCGCTGTGTACAGCAGTGACCACAACAAAGATTGTGGTTTCTCCCACACTCGCCTTAAATAGATCTAAATTAATGCTATTCATCATTGGGTGGAAAAGAAGGGAAATATAAAAGTGCAGTCGCTTGTAGAAAAGCCAGAAGCATTGGGCAACTTTCTTACCACTCACAGGCTTCTCCCGCTTCTGCACCTCGAAGCAAGGAGGCATRGAAATAACACACGCTCGCACAGCCCAAACCCATCACCTGGAAAACATCCTGGGCATACGAAATACGCCTTTATCCCGTGTTTATTTGTTGTTGCTGCTGCTGGAGAAGGGGAAAAGCTAAACCACATGACTGAACTCCTGCCAGGGGTTYGTGATAGAGCAGGCGGTCCCGAGTGCCGCACCAGTTAGTATCCGAATTATCACGGATACTCACCGGCTCAGTTACACCCGCACAGGGAGAGCAGTTGTCCCACCTAAATCCTGSTTCTGTCAGCTCCCACCCCACCCGTGGCTGCAGAGAGCAGCCAGTCCCGCTCCCCAAAGAGAGCGCCCAAAGATGGGGATATCTCTCTGTGCCACACAGGGTGTGTAGGTCACCGCATCTCATGTGTGCCCACAAGAAATTTTGGGTGTTGAGGAGCTGTAGCTGTCCTCTCCTCACCTCTCCCAAGACAGAGACACAGGCTCCCACCACTGGCTTTTTATGGGTACTTTTTGTAAGGCTAAAGCAACACAAAATCTGCCTTCTCCTTTTATTCCTCGAGGGCAGAAATACTGTGAGATGTCTTAGTGTCACTTTTTTTCTTTAAAGCTACAGATGTCTCACTTTGGCAAAAAAAAWAATGAAGTAGAAAAACAACTCTATCAGCCCACAAACATTAAAATCTCTGCTGAATGTTGATCTGCTCAGGTTCTCCTGGGCACGCACTGGGAGCCCTGTGCAGGGAACACATGTGAGATACCTGCTGCGAAGCTGCCTGAAGTGGTTTTTTAGTAAGAGTAAATGCAATCTGTCCACAGGAAAAAAACTTTAAGGACTGTTTCAGATATACACTGGAACAGCCATGAGCTACAAGTACATTTTTCAAAGACTTATAGGTGGAAGGAATGTCATGGATGCTTTAAAAGTCTTCTGATACGCGTAAAAACAACATATACATCACGCATTACCTCCACAGAACAAATACCATTTGAAATGTGCCCCTTTTTAACTACCATAATGATCTGTCTAAAGAGCATTTTGGTTGAAACTTGGGAGGAAAGGAGAAGAAAAAAAAAAAAAAGCCCACTGATCTTACACCTGCTCTTTAGCAGTGGGAAGTAGGTTCTCAATCTGTTAACATGACCATCTGGCCAATCTGCATATCACGGCTATCTGGATTACCGTACGATGGAATGACAATAACGTAGCCAAAACAAAAGTAAAACGCATCAAAAAACTAACGGGAGCGCGAGCCCTTTTGATTTCAAATTAAATAATAAATGTGGTATCAGAGCAGAGCGAGAAAGTCAGCTAAATAATTAAAAATGAGCCTTCGCTCCGGCATAATTAAGTAAACAATATGGTGTGTGTTTCTGTATGAGCCAGCAATAGTTTCCACCGTCGAACGCTCCACTTTTGCAGAGCAGCGATCGCGAGTTCAAGGCGCTGCGACAGCTCTTTCGGTGACGTACGGTAYTGTCAGGACACCTCTGCCACCCCTGCGACACCCGGCCCGGCTGCRGCTATTAACAGGATTAATGCAGCAACAATCAATACCAATTGTACTAAAAGATTACGGCGCAGAGCCTCGGACACCTCCCGGACCCCCCGAAACCTCCGCGGGTACGGGGGCTCCTGCGTTAACCCATCTTTGGGTTATTCCCGTCGATGCCTCTTTGTGGTGGGCCAAAAAGAGTATTTTAAATCTGGAAAATGGGTCTAGCCTAAAGTTCAAGGTCATGTGCTGTATACCACTGCCCAGCAATTAACCACRGAGCACATCTAGAGGTTAAGTAAATTTTCAGTCACAGAAATAAGGCTAAGTTCTGGCATCTTCGCTGCCTTCGAGTCTAAACGCGAAAAGAAAAGCGAGCTCGTGTAAATAAAACCCTAGCCCTGGACTTTTTCTTAAATTAGGGATTTTTTAAATGTCCTTCTGAAAGATTAAAAGATTTTCTCTGCCACAAATACCTCGCGAGCTTAATTCTCGCCCGAAGCGCATAAAAYGATGGCCGGCCAAAAAAATAAACCGGGCACTGCAGCATCGCCTCCTGGCCCGCCATCCCGCTTCGGCCACTGGAGAAGTCTCTAAAAACTGTGACCTCTCAGAAAATTTAACTACTTCTATAGCGAATCTATTCTCCCATCTGATCACATTAGCAGGAGGAACTCCAAAGCAGTAAAAAACTCCAGAAAGTTCTCGGTTGAGTGCCTACTAATGAACAAAGGTTAACTTTATCTAAAAGGTCAAATGCCTGGTGGCTAAGGTTGTGACCTTAACAACTTAAATTGTGACCTTGCCACGTGCCTAGTATATTGTAGATTCTGATACAGATCATCTGGTAAAGGACCGGTCATAAATTAGCTTTACTGTTCGACTCCCACAAAGAAAACRGTTTGCCACAATGGTTTCCAACTTGTCATTTGATACAAGAGCAGAATAAGTGAAAACTAAAAAGCAAACCCAAGTTCAGGGTATGAAAATGCCGCCTGCTTTTAGTTAAGCAGATTAGAAACTGCAAACTGAGAGCAATACTCTAGATTTCAATACATTTTTTGGTCAACCTCTAATTCACAAACCACCGATCTTCCTTTCCTTTTTTTTTTTTTTTCAATTTCTTTTTTTTTAATCTTTTAAAGAAAATGACATGTAGTTTGCCTATTTGCATATTTTTGTTTTCTCTTTCTAGCCAGTTCTTAAAGAGAATAATTGATTTCAGTAGCTTTGTAAGAAGCACTATTTAAATCTGTGCACATGTGTTCCCTTACAGATGATAGTGCCTACTGAAGGAAAAGCGTGGATTCAAAGCAATAATTATCCTACATGTTTAGCAGGAAAGGGACATCTTGCTGCCGAAGTCATCTCGAATAAGGGGCATCTTGGAAAAGAATACTCCCCCCCAAGAAAAGAAGACAAAAAGTGGGGGGGAAAAAAATCCCACAAGAAAAAGAGAAGCGAGCACTATGGGTGAAAAGGTCACAATGGTTTTGGCACGTATCTTCAAGCACGTTTCGGAGTCTGTGCCTCCTGCCAATACTGGCAACTTCTCAAAACTTTTAAGGAGGTAAAAACATTGTTTAGTGTTTACAAATCTTCTGTACTATAGCAGATGCTTGTCAAATCCGCTATATGTAAGTTGACCAGCCTACCTAATATTTGCGCTGGCGACTTCCTCCTTATAAATAGGTGGTCCGTACATTTGGGGAGCGAGGTCTGATGGAGTTGGAGACAAAGGACCCTTAATATTTTTTTCTTTTGTAATTTTCCTGTTGCGCACCCGGCACAAGCTGCCATTACTGCGGGTCTGCGGGAACCAATGGCTGTCAACTTGGCCAATGTTCAGGTGTAACAAAGACTGCTGGGATACATCGGAGGGAGGAAAAAAACGGGAAAAACGGGGGGAAGAAAAAGAGGTAGCTCCACGCAAGGCTTTCGGCACACCTCCGTGAAGCCATATAGACAGCGACYACGCTGTGCCACCTCCCAAAAATCATCTTGTCGCCCTCCCCGCTGAGGTTTAGCAGGAGTACGCCAGCACACGCTACTGCATTGAGAGCACAATGCGATGCGTGCAATCAGCAAACAACGGCCGAAAACACGGCGCGGTGCGCTCTGCACAGGCGCGTGGCTGCTCACACAAATCCCCAAATCCAACCCCAAAAAACCTCGTGCCGAGTTTCGGCGGCAAATACCGAGCCCGAAGGACGATCAGTGCAATTGCTGCCTGTTGATGATGAAGGCAGGAATAAATAACAGTTTGCTATCAAAGCTACTGTTTGCCACCGGCGTGCTGATAAAATGGTATATCCCTAATCACAATATTGAACTTTTATAACGCTTATTGCCYGACTGTTATAACTGGGAGAAGATCCCTTGAAGCTCCCCGAAACACTTCCAGCACGGCTTTGGTCCTTTTCTCCCAATCCTACATTTCTGTGACCTTATAGGCAAGCTAAGCCAAGAATGTTGGCTTCTATCATCAACTTGTGCGCTCTGCGGAGGGCCTGGGAAATACAGTGTAGACCAGTATTTACCAGCACCACGCCATGTATATATCTAAATGATAAAAACCTGCGTGCTGTAGATCAGTAAACAGAAGTTTATAGCTTCTATTTGGACATCAAAGCATTTTAAGTGTATCACACCGCTCCAACACGTGGAGCAGGAAACTGAGGCAGACAAAAGGGATGTGAGTCCATGGTCCCCTCGGGYCGGCGATGGAATGGGAGGTGACCTGAAATGCCCCAGCCCCAAGCTCCCTTCAGTTAGTCATTTATCCATAATCCTTCCTTCACTGTGGCCATAATAAAGTGCAGAGTAAATAAATAATTTTCCCTGATATTTGCCTACTTCCCCTTCACCATAAACGAGCAGTATGATTTACCACCTCGCACCGAAGTGCAAAGTAAATGTTGCAGCTTATCTGTAGGAAATACCATGAGGATACTCGAAAGTTATTTCCGAACAGGGATCATATCTGYAAAATCCCAGCGGCAACACTGCCTAGCACAACAACCACGGCAGGGACTCGGCGCAGAAAAACTTCRGGGAAGCCAAAACTTTCTGCAAGACCTCTGAAAGAAGTTGGCATGGGAAATGCAGGCTCCCTGGACTGTAATTTGCTTAGTTTTCTTACCGATAAATATTTATACAGAAGTGGTTTMTACTAATATGATTCCTCTCCCCGCTGCTCCCCTGTTTTTCCAGCCTGTCCATCCCCTCACCTCACAAGTCAGGATATGCTGGAGGACCCACACATCCCATACGTGCAACTCGGGGCCTCGCACTTCATGCACGCACATTTTTCTGCACTGCAATCACTCAGGAGGACTACAATAGCATATTATTTTATCCAGTCAACACGCTACACATGCTCTGAGCACATCGAGTCAYGCCGCAGGCGGAGTGTAACTTCGTGTTGGAGTCTGGGATCCCAAGATTTTCATCACACGTTAAAAACATCTCAGCCCCTCCTCGTAAGCACGGTATTGTCAAATCAGGAATTTTTTGCAAAACCTGCTTAGCTTCTAGGTGTATAAATTGTGATATTTCAGGAGGTTTTAATGGGTTCTTTTCCCTCTATTATTACCCTGAGGTTTGTTACATGCCCACTTAGACCTGATGACTAGGTTTGCTATCAAGGATCGGTCTTCTCCTTTCCCTCCAAGCCCACTCCTGTAAGATTCATGTTCCCCATCTCATCTCTGTAGGGTGAGGATACCTGGTACTCCTGACCCTCAGGCCTGAGGCATCTCTAGCCCTCCTGGACTACTTTGTTCATAACATATACAAACTTTATTTTAAAAAAGAAAAATTAAATTAAAATCTATCTGCCTTTCCCCCCAAAATCAGGATAAAGGAAGCCGCATCCGGCTGCGAGCCCTCCTAGGACAACATTTAGGATAACACCTGTGAAGGATGCCCGAAATGCTGTTAACCGCGGGAAAACATGAGCCACTTTTACGTGGCTTCACCTTAAAAACCCCATTAAAAAAAAAATAAAAAAAAAAAAATAAAAGGAAGGGGGAGAGTTTTGGCACCCTCCTCGCCGCCCCGGGAGAACCATAACCGGCATCCCCAGCTCCCTCCCCGACTCATGCAGCCGCTGCCGGGGCACGGCACCCGGCACGGAGATAACCGAAAAGTTGGAGAAGGTGGTAGAGAAAAGCACTTACCTGCTGCGTGCACAAAGTATGCCAAATATAAATCGAGTTCCTTAACAGAAACTCCTATATGGTGGGGCTGTACGCACAGCCCGGGGTTAGAGCACTGTGGGGACTTTACAAGGCGCTCGCCATCAGTACTTTCGAGCGGAATACCTTTAAATAAAATCACCATAACAAGGTCCAACCTCCAGACCTTATCTGCCTGGCGAAGGCAGTCAATTCTTCTCATCTTGCCCTTCTGGTCTGGATTGGAAAGAACGCAACACGGAGGCTTTTTTCCTGTGACTGTGAGAACAAAATCCTCCCGAAATTCAGGCCTGATATCTTTCCGGAGCTTTGCCAGAAGTCTGGATGCCCATTTTTGCTTTACCTCGGGTTTTTCACTTAGCAGTTCGTCCTTCACGGCTCTCTCTTCCTCTTTTGACATACGTTTTTCATGTTTTTTGAAGTATTTTCTTTTTCGGGCTTGCAGGTTGAACCACGTGTATGCAAACGCTCGGACGTGAGGCAGAAGTGCTTCGATGAAGGGATGAAATTCATCCTGAAAAAAGTTACAAAGAAGGGTCGATGTCACTGAAACCATCAACAAAGAGCYTCCAAAAACAGGGCTTTCGTGGGATGGTGAGAATTGGAAGGGTGATGATAAATTTTAAGGGCTGTGGGACCCCAAAACCACCACCGCCGCGTCCCCGCTTCCCCTCGCGCCGACCCAAAAACCTCCGCTCCCGCCCCCCAAAAACCGGTTCCAACTTCAGTCAAGCGCCCAGATGGAGATAGTGCAATGCTGGGCCCCTTTCCCCAGTCCTTAAACCTTAAAAAAAAAAAAAAAAAAAAAAAGAGGCAGAATGAGTTAAAAGCTAAAAACTCCTCTGCAAGTCCACTAGCAGAGCGCGTATCTCCCTTTGCTCTCTCCCTGACCCCGCTGCTTGCGGTGTAGCCAGCGTTTGCCCGCCAATTTGGCAAATCCTAAACATTTGGATGCCAATCAATGTTTGTATGGGGAAGTCTAAAGTATAGTAAAACTTTCCCTAAGATATATTTGGAAATAGCAGCCGGCAGAATAGTAAAATGCCACTATAGCTGTATATACAATTACAAYGAAGGGTGGTTTTCACTCTGGTTCCTAAACAGTGAAGGGAGCGAGAAGTACCGCGGTCGATTTATCCTGCGAGCGCAACAATAACTAACAGTAAAATCCTAGAAAAAGCAAGCCTTGCAATTTATCTATTAAAAAAAAAAAAAGTTTTTTTTTTATATTTAGTCGAAAAGAAAAAAAAAAACTTGATATCTGGGCATATTAGCGAAAGTTAAACTTTGAGCGTCCCTATAAAATTTAAAAAAACAAAACAAAACAAAAAACTAGGAAAAATTGAAATACACAGTAACAGAAAACCGTAGCACAACTCATACAAATACGTAAAGAATTATTAATTGTGTCAGATTTTCAGATAAAAAGATTAAAAAGAAATGCCCTACTCGGAAAGTTAGTTTAGCCATCCAGAGACACTGCTTGCTTTGTGTAACGAGAAGTTAAAGATCACCCTTCTCCCTTGGCACAAAAATAATTGCAATTAAAATTATGCTGATGATAAAAAAAAGGCGAGAAAGACCCCTTGATTTTTTTCTTTTTTTAATTGTGCATATATATATAGATATATTTATATTTTCCTTAGAAAATATTATATAAATCAGCCAAAGAAATCAAAACACATTATATTATACTGGGGCCATGCTTCTTGTTTTTTCCCTGAATAAATGAATGACCGAACTCCAGGCTGCACATAAAACATATCCAGCCTGTGGGGCCTGATCCAGCGCTGCGASTTGGGGATGTCCCTGCTTCCAGTACCTTCTTTTTGTAGGATTGGGCCCTCCAAGAGGGAAAAATAAAATCATTTGTGCAACATTTTCCCCAGCATGGGAAAAGCCACCCGCTGCCTACCCTTGTGCAATTAAACATTGGGGATTTTTCAGATTAACAAACTAACTTTTTTTTTTTTTTTTTTAAATAATCCCATGGAGTATATTTCCTACCCAAATCATTGTGGGTTGCCCAAATGTGGTTATTAAAACAGACAACTTACTTGCTCTCAACACTTTATTTTAATTTGCATTGTTCTTTTCAGAAATTATGAAAAATTGAGAAATCAATAGTAGAAATACCTATCAGCAAAATCCTGTCGTAATTCAAGACCTTCTGCTGACTTCCAAAAAGCTTTCATTGCACTTATTCTGAGTGACCCCAGAATTGTAGGTACTTAAATCTATAGGTAGCACCATTGCATTTATTTTCATTTTAAACACAGATTGTTAAAAACTTCCCTAACAACAAACATATTTCATTAGAGCAGAGCCGCAGCAAACAAAGTACTATGAACAATTCTTAAAATAAAAGCAGGTAAAATAAAATAAATCAGTCCAATGATTGGCACATTCCTCTTTTTTCACACCCCCCCCCTCCTCTATGGGAAAAGATGATAGTTTCAAATTTCAATAAAGTTTAAAAAAAAAAAAATTGCTGCCAGTTTGCAGTCGGCAGATTCAAAAAGTGAGAGGAGGCACAATCCCAGCACATCGAGCTGCTCTCACCCACCAGAAAAAGCTCTCACGGGGGGGGGGGGGGGGGGAGAAGAAAAATATAAAAACTACAGGTCTCTACAAGCTATTAAAAATAATAAACCCTTCCTCCTGATCCCTCCTGTCCTTCCCTTTCCCCACTCAGGGAGAGTCAAGGAAAAAAAAAGGCCTTTTGTCAAGTGGAAGTTTATCTGCGAAGGTACACAGAGYAGAGAGGCTCGACAGCCCCACAGCGAGCCAGGGCAGCGCTTCCAGCCTTCCCACTTTCCAAACACGTCTTGGTACATCCTGAAATATTTTAACTTTTCTGCTTTAAGCAGTGCTTTGTCCTGCCTGATCTCATGTGCTCGGGACTTTTTTGGCTCGGCGCTGGATACCATCCAAGAGAGAGTTGCTTTAACCTGCGCTAAAGCTGATTTCTACAATGTGGACCTGAAAGGGGAGGTAAAAACAACAACCCCCCGCAAAAAAAAAAATATTTAAAGAAAACACTAAACCWCTTTAAAAGGAGGGGGAAAAAAAACAAGATGCTTTTTGGTGCAAAGTCAGGGTCTGTGGCTTAAGTAAATGAGAAGCACCGCTGCTCGGGTGCGAGGTGTGCACRTCCCTATTACACCCTAATGTGTCTTTTCAAAATGGTGTATGAGGAGAAAAGGTTAACGACTCATAAACAGACCAACTTTCAAAGTGTCTTGGTAAACACGCTGCTCCGGAAAATCGCACCGCYTCAATCTCGGCGCTGAGGTATTAGCAAAGTCCAAGTGGAAATAAAAGCAGCCAGGACTGATCAAACAGAATTGGGCTGCAAGCGGGGACGGAGGGGGGGAGCAGCTTCTGCACAATACAATTTTTTGTTTCAGTGGTGTTACAGTCCCCCCAAAAAACCCAGAAAGTTTTGGAAATGTGTCAGTGCAAGCGTGCTAACAGATATGCAACTTGTCTGCAGCCTCGCTGCAGAACAGCAGGATTTTAAGAAACTAGTAGAAAAGGCGATGATCTTTCCCTTSCCACAAGTTAGCTTGAAGGGAAACTTTGAAAGTATTTGATAAAGCCGTTTGCTTTCCCCCCTCAGTGTTGGATGGGTTACCCAAAAATAAAGGACGCCAGAAAGCTGGGAAAGCGATAATAAAAAGTTGGGGGTTTCTTTACTGCACTCCTCTCCAAAGTTTGAGGATACAGCTCTTCCGAGAGCTGCCTGTTTCTAAGCAGCACCTAAAATTTGGGCCGCACGATTCTGTACTGCTTATCCCAAAATTCTCCTCTGCTCTTCAAAAAAGTGTTAAAAGAAAAAACAACAACAAAAACCAAAAACCCTACGACAAAAGAACCCCAACCCAAAGGCGCCCGCGATAATGTAATCCTGCAAAAGGAGGCTTTGAAACAATGTATTTCTGCAGACCTTTTTGAAATTAAGCCAGCTACAGCGACCCTTGCTAATATTTTTACAATCCAYTTGCTTGTAAATCTATGAGGAGATGTACATATGTTCCCCAACTATTTCCTAGCTCCTCAGCARATATGTAAATCGAACGATGTTTGGATTTTTTCTGACAGATGACACAAAATGCTTGTGCCATTTCAGTTCCAGGGCTTAGATAAATATGCTCAGAACCAGGATTTCTGTTTGTTTTCCTTTTCT
>NW_026623357.1:1151653-1153586 GCF_030028575.1 Malurus melanocephalus
AAAAAAAAAAAAAAAAAAAAAAAAAAAAAAAAGGTGGAGGGGGGTGACATGACACACAGGACACGACTGGGCCAAGGAGCAACCAGCCCATGGATTTATTTTCTCTCCTTAACGTGTGACTGGGCCTACTGAGCCCCAGGAGCCCCACGTGGAGATGCCAAGAGCGTCGGCGCTGCGGGCCCTGCACGGAGCGTCCGGGGGTCCCTCCTGCAGCCGCAGCGCTGACAAAAACCAGGTATAAYTTCAGAGTTGAATTAAAGGCACAAACTTTGCCCAGGCACAGCCCGGAGTTGCATCCTATCCTCTGCAAACTCCCGCTGCTCACATTTTTTTCTCCTGCCTCTGAGCAAGTGTACGGTTTGGAGTTTCGTGCCCCCGCCGGCCTGGTGTTTTCTCGCCAGCACCCCGAAATTTGGGGGAGGCTGGGGAAGGAGAGGGGACCGCGACGGGAGAAGGGGATGAAACTTTTGCAGCTCTTCGGGCTGCMTGGGAAGCTGCCGCCCCTCTCCCTGCAATTCCTTGCCTTTTCTCGACGGAAAGAGCCCGGAGAGGCTTTCTCACCGGGAGAAAAAAAATATTCCAATTAAATTAATAAGAATAATGTAGTCAAAATCTCCTGCAGGAGGAAATAATCTGGGGTTTGAGTCCGCCACAAAGCATTTCCTCGTTAAACCATTATATCCTGCTAATTGAAGGGGTGTAATTCAGCGTCCTGCAGCAGCGCGCGGGGAAAAGGGGGGGGGCGGAGGCTCCGCAGCCGCGCAACTGGGGGGCACCGCGGAGCGACCCTCCCCACCACCACTCCCCGCGCAGCCCCGTCCCGCCGCGAGCGGGGGGCGCAAAAGTTGCGCCGAGTGCCGCGGGGGCCCGATCCGCGGGCGGGAGGGTGGCGGGGGGGACACGCGACACACGCGGGACAAGTTTGCGGGTGTCCGTGTGGGGGGACAACGCGCACGGTCCCCCAGCCGGAGCGGCCTCCGCGGGTGCGCAGGGCGCTCTGCGCGGGGGCGGCTGCACCGCGCCGCGCCGCACCGCGGGAGCGAGCCCAGGTGCGGGGGACGGTCCCTCTGTCCGCGCCCGGGGCGCTGGTGGGGGGGGCGGAGCCGGCGGGGCCGCTCCCGCGGAGCCCCGAGCGTGGTGCCGGGGGGTGCGGGCCGCGCCGTGCCCGGGGCGGGGAGCGGCGCAGCGGCTCCGGCGCTGCCCCGGGGCCGCGGTGCGGGGCGGTGCGGGGCGCTCCGGCGCGGGCGGCGGCATCGGCGGCATCGATCGCGGATGACCAAGCACGGCGGGGCCGTGCGGGTCGTCCCGCAGCACCGCGCCCGCGCGGCCCCCCCCGTTAATTAAAGCATTAATAAGTAGGCGCCATTAGCCATGTGCCGACACAAATGGCCGTGCGGGAAGGGGGTGGAGGGGGGGGCGATGCGAGCGAAAGGCAACAAAGTTAGTTTCGGCGAGCGGCGGTGGTGCCCCTTCCCCGGCGCGCACGGCCGCGCACCCCCGCAGCGCCGGCCCCACCGCGCCCCGGCGGCCGCTTACCTGGGTGAGACAGAGCGGAGAATACATGACTGCTGCGGGGGGCTGCGGTTTGGAGGTGTGCGTGTGCGGGGAGAGAGGGAGAGAGAGAGGGGGAGAGAGAGAGAGGGAGAGGGAGAGAGAGGAGGGGAAAAAAGAGAGAGAGAGAGGAGAGGAGGGGGAGCCCCGAGCCTGCTTCTTGCTTTCACATTTCCAACTCTGCCAAACTGCAGCCAGCGCGGAGMCGCTCCATGAGCTGAACTTTAACCCCGCCTCGACTTTCCCGCACTACGCGCTCGGCATGCCTGCCCCGCGCGCCGTTAAAGGCATAGCGCTCGCTGCGCGCCCCTCCGCCGCCCCCGCTCCGCGCCCCTCCGCTCCGCTCCGCGCCCCTCCGCTCTGCGCCGCGCACCGCCCGCCC
>NW_026623357.1:1154933-1161966 GCF_030028575.1 Malurus melanocephalus
AAAAAAAAAAAGAAAAAAAAGAAAAAAAAGGCGCGCCCCTCCCC
This sequence comes from Malurus melanocephalus, assembly GCF_030028575.1. NCBI lineage: Eukaryota > Metazoa > Chordata > Aves > Passeriformes > Maluridae > Malurus > Malurus melanocephalus. The sequence goes on from NW_026623357.1 coordinate 1,154,978, forward strand.
CCCGGGGGAGTTCAAAAAAAAAAGAAAAAAAAGGCGCGCCCCTCCCCCCCGGGGGAGTTCAAACGTCGCAACACCCACCCCCRCCGCTGATTGGGCAGCGCTGGGTGACGTCACAATGCCCAGCCCCGCCCATTGGTCCCCGCCGCGGTCCGTCACATCCCGCGCCCGGGCGCGTTTCTTTGTGCGCGGCCGCGGGCGCTCCAGACAGCGCGCACGGAGCCGGCGCGCACGTACGGGCGGGGAGGGGGGGAAAGGGGGGAATCTGTCAAGCTCAGCGGTTTTCTCAAATCCCTGACAAAAAAAAAAAAAAAAAAAAAAACGGGAAAAAAAAAAAAAAAAAAGCAGCTGCGGCGCAGCCCTGCGCGCCCGCGCTTCCTCCGCGCCCAGACCCCGCGCAGACAATAGCGAAAGCGTGGGAATCGGGTTAAAAATACAAAAAACAGCGTTTGAGCGGCGCCGCGTCCCACGGGCAGGGATAAGAGGGATAACACGGATAACAGTGCAAGAAAAACTTTGCGGGCTCTGGCGGTTGGCGGCACTTTTTTTTTTTCGCAATTTTTAATATTTTTCATGGCTAAAATCGACTCGCGGCYGTTGGGAACCGGAAGGGAAAACCCGCTGCAGCCAACTGCCGCCGGCTCTTAGGAGGGATGTGTTGGGATTTTTTCTTCCCCTKGGTTTTKGGGGTGATTTGGGGGTTTTGGTGGCTGCGGCGCGGGGCGAGGTGGGGGTGCCCGAGCGCTGCCGCTGCCTCTCATCGCTCTGCCGGGTGGGCTCCAGTGCCCGGGACTTTGCAGAAGTTACGACCGATTCGGCAGCCGCCCGCCCACCTCCCTCCTCCTCTTCTCCTCCACCTCCTCCTCCTCCTCCTCCTCCTCCTCCTGCCCCCCGCCCCCGCGTATTTCCGCAATCGCCGCGATTCGCACAGGAGACCCGCACCGGTGGGCGGCGGGGCTCACGGACATCCCCGCACACCCCCGCACCCCCGGCCGGGCGGACAGCCCCGCTGCGGGCCCGCAGTGTCCCGCCCCCGCCGAGCCCCCTCCCATCCGCGGGGATCCTGCGGGGTAACCCCCCGATCCTGCATGGATAACCAGCCCTCCCGCACGGGTAAAACCTCCTTCTGAACGGGGAACCCCCTCTTTTCCCCCGCACGGTGAACCCCCGCCTCCGCACGGGTACCCCACCATGCGCACCCCCAGCACKGGCAGCTTTCCCCGGCGCGGGGAACCCCCGTCCCATGCACCAGCAAAGCTGCTCTGCCGCACGGGCAAAGTTACCTGGCACTGGCAAACCCCCAAATCCTCCTTTGCACGCCCACCTTTGCACCCCCCGAGCTTTGCAAGCCCCCTCCGCTTCCCCCCTCCCCGGTGCGGTGAAGGTGCGGGGCCCCCCCCGGCCGGGCGAGCCCCCGGCGGGGGAAGGACCGATCGTCCCCGCAGCTCAGCCGTGCCTGGCAGCGATGCAGCAGCCGAGCTGCAAAGTCTCCAACTTACACGGCACCCCTAAAATAGTCCTGATTTCATCCCTGAAAGGATTTCCTGCCTTTGTGTGTCTTAACTAGCCTTGGCCATTTTTGTAGAATAACCCCATTATTCACAGCTCCGAGGGTACAATCTGCTAAAGTCACTTAATAAAAAAAAAAAACAAAAACCAAAAAACCAAAAAAAAACCCACCACACAGAGGAGAAAGAGAAACCTTCAAAGGGCGTGAGAAATAAAGGCAAACAAACAATTGTCTGTGGCTCTCAGCTCCCCTTGATCGTGGATACCCGCTTCATTAACAGGAGAAGCATTATATGCTTAAAACTGGAAGCCTCAAGATGCGTGATAATACTGCAAAATTAATTTGGGGGGGGGAGAGCAAATGGATCTGAAGGTTAATTGCTATTTTTTGACAACAAAGTAAGACTTCAACTCACACAACTCATAAGGAGTGGTGTGGTTACCCCTCCGAATTTACTGCTTATAATCGACTCGAGCAGGTATTTAAAGACACAGAGGTTGCAGCTGCGGCGCATTGAGTACAGATATGAAAAAAAAAAAAAAAAAAAAGAGTAAGAAAGTAAAAATCCCTGAGATAGTGATTTTCAGTTTGCAGTTTGGGAGCCCCCAGACCGCGCGCCGGTGATGGCGCAGCTCCGTCTGCGGCGACGCGTTTGAACCTCCCGGCAGCGGCTCTGCTTTCCTGGTCACCTCCTGGTGACCCCTTGGAAGGAGAGCGCCAGTTCCCAGCGGTCTGCAGACCACAGGTTGGAAACCACTGGTTTTGCATAAACTTGCGTTATTCGGCGCAGGCTTAGGTCGCGAGGGCTCCTCTTAGCAAATTGTCGAAGGATGATGTGTACTGCATAAATTAAAACATCATGTCCCCTTGCCATGTGAAAGCATTATTAAAAGAAGCATAATAAGGGATTTCCACCATGTTATCAAGCGTACAAAGAGAACTCCGAATGGGAGGGATGGCTGTCATCGGGGTAGAACAAGCTGGGATTTTGGAGAGGCTTGAGAAGCGCTTTGAATAGCCCGTCAGTTGGACAAGGATCAGCGCTGACAATAGCCGGGCTATATGTGGTATGGCCTGTTAACATACAGCAGCGATCATTAAAGGCCTGAGACAGACAACGGGGCTCTCCTGGGCYCTGAGTGATGTTGGTGGCTTTGGGAGAGCCACCGTGGCTGCCCTGGGAGCAGCTTCACCCTGCTGAGAGCCAGAAGCCCCCGGAAATCACCAGGGTTGGTCCTGATTCTCTTGCCATCAAGATCTTAGAGCCACACGCTGCTGACTCACATCTCCAATAKCCTCAAGTGCCAATATGGTTGATGCAAATCAATCCCCAGATGTTTCTCTGTTGTCCCATKACCCACKATGGAATTATCCACAAATCCCTGTRGAAATATCATGRAGGAGCAGTKGGTCAGTGCTGTTCCTAACCTGGTCCCACCATCTGCCATGTAGTCAACAAAATTCTGAAGCCACCAAAAATGAGAGTGTTCTGTAAAGATCTCTCCATGGAGAGATTGCTTTTTTATTCCATRTGAGAAATGGGCATAAYGGGGTTTTCCTTCTTAGTTTAAAGGATCCAGATCCTAAAATAAAGTTCCCCATAGAAGGAGTATTGGAACTAGATGATACCTCATGTTTCTTATAAGACACTCCATGGTTCTGTGATAAATCAACACCATGAACACTGTGTCATCCTGAAACAGGAGGGTAGAACTTTCAACCCCCAGACTCCAAATTTCAGGGAGTAAATTAAAAAAGCAGGGTAGTACATTTGATGGAAATCCTCACCTTATTCCACTAAATATGTGAATAATAATGTTTWTCCATGCAATATTTTCCGTCCATCGCCACGGAGAGCAGGGAGGAAGAAGAAATGCTGCAGTCCCTATCTGGCAGATGAAGACGGCTGCACCATTTGGGGTCCGGGCCATGGGAGCATCGCCAAACCCACATTCATGTGGGGAATTAAAGCAGTTGTGCTAACGGCGAGTGGGAATAAGCACACTAAAAATTGGTCAGTCTTTGTGTGAGAAGTCCTGCTTTAACCGTGAGCTCGTGGCGGCATCGCTGCCTGGCACGGGCGGACGTGGGGCGCTGGCTCCGGAGCCGAGCGCATCGCAGAAATGCTTGCAGAGTTGTAATGCATTTCCACAGGGTCTCGAGCCTATTGCGAAATGCATTGCGGAGGAAATAACTTCCCAGCAAAAGTGTGCAGACTGCAGAAAGGAAGCAACAGAACGGAGAGAGGCGGGAGAGGCAGCGTTTCCCCTTTTGTTTTGCCGTAGATYTTCTTATGGGGAGCAAAATAAATGGTAATGCTATTTCAAAGTAAAAATCACTTTGCAAGCAGTTTTTTTTTTTTAAAAAAAAAACCAAAATATACCTTAAAGTGAAAGTTCCCCGTGAAGGTGAATGCAGTTTAATAAGCTTGCTGTGGTGGGCTTGAGCAGTGCCCATTGGCCCAGGCCATGTCGTGGGCCAGCAGGAACCTAAAACTCCCTTCCCACCATGTCGATGCCACCATCCAGCTGGATAAATCCCCTGTTCACAGCCAGGAAAGACACAAATAGATACAGTCGTCCTCAGCTATATTTTATTTGTACACAGTCCCACGGTGTTATCGCTGCTGGAAGCTGAGGGACAYCTCTCACAATGGTACAAAATCATTCTCCGGCGATACGGAGTGATTACAGCGTACAGAACTGATAGTGCCGTTGTCCTAAATCCAATGTTTTATCAGGCAGTTTGGCATAAACACTTTGGWCCTAATCTCACACACCTCAATGAAAATTTTGCTTGATAAAGTTTGTGCAAGGGTGGTATAAACATGGTGTGGCAGATATTGTTTAYATGCTGATCCACACCCATCCACACACTATTTATTTTAGTATATTATATATCTATGCATTGTCATATTTATTTATGCAATCTATTTTTCAAAAGGAAAGTAAGTCTTTTGTCCCTGCTTTTACATTAGAACATTTTACATTCAGAGTTTGCTCAGAATATAAAAGCTGAGATTCGATACAGRGTGTGAAAAATGAACCTGAAGAATTGCTGACTGGACTTTGCAAACTTTCAGACGGCACGAACAGTTATGTGACAAAGAAAAGTTATGTCTAAGAGAAAACAGGAATATTAATACTAATATTAAACATCACCTACGCTGCTCAGAAGCAGCGGTGGTCTCTCAGCCCTCATTAACATGCATTCCCTGCTGCCCTTCGCTGCAGGCTTTTCTCTGGAGTCTGTAACTTTCACAATGAGATGGGCATTATTTTCCCAAATAAATAAATAAATAAAGTTCAAACCGGCAATCTGCTTCACGACTAAGTTTTGTTTTTTTTTTTTTTTTGTTGTTGTTTGTTTGTTTTTTCACATTTCTTACTTATGGTAAAGTTTTGGGAAGAAGGAATAATAATAATAATAATATGAGTGGCCTATTCAGACAACTTTGTGCCTAGGTTAGAGACGGGCTGGTTAGGAGGGCACGGTAACAGGTGCAGGTTTATTACTGCTTTTCTGGCACAAAATTTATCTGAAAATTTCTTCTGCAACTATTTTTTATAAAACAGTTCTAGCCTTGCTGACCCAGACAGCACATGAGGTCTGATCACTTTCTTTGTGGGTACAGAGCAGGAAAATTTTCTATCACAAGTTTTCCTAACTGCTATTAAAAATACCTCTTTCAGCCYTAAATTATGTATTCTTTAAAATATGATCAGTTCTATGTTCTTCATAGATAGGACAGGCACTAACATAGCTAGTTTAGAAACCCCCACTTCTAGCCCATAAACTCTGAACTAAATGAAATTTTAGGGAATCAAAAGTAATACTCTTCCTCCGAGATCAGTAACTTTTTACTTCTCTACCTCCTCTAATTTTTACACAACTTCATAACGTGCAAGGATTGAGTCATAAAAGCTGTGCTGTAGCTCACGTGCAAAAGTTGGTTGTAACAACTCAAAAACCTGCACCAAAACCAACGCTTCTGCCTAAAAGATTTTGTGAAAAACCACCGAGTGAAGTGCACCCAGTCCCTTCTCCTTGCTCTGCCTTTTCCCAGTGCCCGTAGCTCCTTTGGAACAGCGAAAGAAATGTGTTAGTCTCAGCACCTGAATTTTTTTTTTTTTTTGAAGTGTTTATTACTGTAATTCACTGACCTGCCGCATTGTAAGCCCTGGCAATATAGATCCCTGCACTGGGCACCCTGCGCTGGTACTGGATCTCTCTGGAGAGGCTGCTTTGTTGTTTTTTTCTCTTTTTTTTTTATTTTTTTTATTTTTTTTTTTCAGAAAAGGAGCTTCTCTTTAAAAAAAAAAAAAAAAAAAAAAAAAAAAAAAAAAAAAAAAAAAAAAAAAAAAAAAAAAAAAAAAAAAAAGGAAAAAAAAAAAGGAAGTGCAATCCGTGTGGGCTGCCTGTCACAATCACTGCTTTCCTCTCCTAACAGCAGGGAGAAGGTGAGACCATCCTCTGCTCACCCGACTGTTGTGTTAACTTCTATACTGGGCTGGGAAGATTTCCATAGGGTAACCCCCGGAACAACCAGGCGCGATGCACAGGTGGCCCTTACAAAGGGATACGCTCAGCTACGGTTTTATTTGGATTCCTGGAAAAGCACATAAATCACGACACCGCCCCACGTACGTATGCCCGACCCCTTCCTTAACTTCTTGCATGAAAAGATTATTTCCGAGCCTATGGAGCAGGTGTACGCACGGTGGTGAAACTCGTGGGCAAAGGCACACTGACTGCATTATTTCTCCCTCAGAAAACTGAAAACGCAAGCCAGGAGATCCCCCAGCCCACACCCCCCCTCCCCCCAGGAGGAAATAAGCATTTCCTTAAAAATATTCTATTTTTTTATCCTCTTCAGATTCAGATTGTCACTAAATATAGAAACTCTTGTAGCCACACAAACCGTGCATCGCCCCACAGCTGCTCATTTGCAATTTGTTCCTGCACTTAAAAATCTCTTAATGCTACAAATAAACTTTGGGAAAGTTACATCCCAATAAACAATGAGGTGTTGTTTAAAATTACATGTGCTACTGTATTATTAGGTCTCTACCGACACTACAATTATCTTTTGAAGCTGGCAATAACGCATTAGCTGTTCAGTCAGACGCAGAAATAGACTGGTGGATAAGCCCTCTGCCATTTTTATGAATGGAAAATATTTTAAAAGATTGTTTCCACTTTCTTCTTTGTCCTCTCCCCCGAAAGGAGCCCCCGCGCCGGGACTCTTCCCCSCACGTCACTTTAATATTCATATATTTTATCCATACATTGCGATACATGATTAACTGCCTCCCCCCTACCACACACACATCGCCCCAAACAATACAGATACTTATTGGATTAACTACTCAGTCCTCGCTGGAAGGAAAGCGGTATCCGTGAGCTCTCGCTTTTATTTGCACGTACAGTTGTAGATCTGTGGCATGACAACAAAAATAAATAATAATGAAAAAAAAAAAAA
>NW_026623357.1:1162916-1165207 GCF_030028575.1 Malurus melanocephalus
GGAGAAATCCAGGGGAGAGTCGGCGCCCCCCGACCCCCGCCGCAAAAGAAAGTCCCGATAAAAGTGGCGGGGGCGGCGCGGAGGGCGGGAGGGATGCAGGGATGGAGGGATGGAGGGAGGGGGGCACCTGGCACCGCCGCGCCCCCCCGCGCCCGCCCCCGCCGCTCCCCACGGCGCCTCCCGGGCCCGGCTCCGCTGCGGGGGGATGCGGGGGGACCCCCGAGCTCTCCCGCCCAGCGTGGTCCTGCCCGCCAGCGCTGCAGCCCATGTGCGTATCCACATATATCCCTATCCCATATGGATGTGGCTGTGGGAGGGTTACACGCTCCGCTGCTGGAGCTGCAGCATCCTCCCCGGCGGCGGTGGGATGCGGACCCCCGGGCAGCTCTCCGGCTCCCCCCGATCTCCAGGCAGCCTCCGGCTCTCCCAGCCCTGCAGCAGAGGGGCTCTGTGCCAGCCGGGTGCAGTGACTGCAGTACCCCGGTGTCCCAGYGCTGCTCCCACCGCCTGAGAATCAAATCTGTAAAGTCAAGGATGCCCTGGTCCTGAGAAATTAGGGTATGGTGGCTTGGGACTGCAGCGGGGCCTCCCCCCATCATCCCTGTTAGGCCCTGCARTGGCTTTGCCTGTTATTTCCCATCCCAGCCTTTAACAGTAGAGAAAAAAGGAAAACCAGCATGAAAAGTGCTGGTGGTMTCACTACAGTTCAGGGGTTGACACAACCCCTGGGGATTTCACCCCAATGCGTGCTCTGCTGGGTTCCCTTGGCTGCACCCAGGGTCAGGGCAGGCTTGCAGGGGAGAAGTTTCAGGGAATGGCTGAATCCCACCAGCTGCATTGGCAAGACACTGAGACTTGCACTGCTGAGCGAGGGAGGAGTCACTCCTGAGAGCAGGACGGTCGCATGCTGCCGGAGATGCTTACACGGCTAATAAAATCCGGGATAAGCCCCCCAGCAATAATGCAGCACACAGGGCAGGAGGCTGAAACTGTTTTCTGCCTCTGCACTGCAGCATCAGACTCAGATTTCCATGCATCCCCCTCCTTGTAAAGTAAAAGAAATATCTCCAGAGATGCAGTATCGTTGAGCTCCAAACTTTGGAGCAAGTGACTTCTGCCCTGCTTGGCAAAGGGAACCTGTGGGCCGGCCTTCTGCATGTGCAACACGGAGAGAACACTGAATCTCCATGGAAAATCCTTCCCTGTGGTTTAGAAAATCGGTTAACAGAGGAGAAATGTATAGAGCAGAGGAGGAYACTGGACACCCGAGTGGAGGGAGAGAGTGACCATGGCCAACTGCATTCCATGTCCAGGGGAGACTCCCTGGACAAAGCTGCTTTTCCCTTCCTGCAGCAGTGCTGCTCTTCCCAAAGCTTTTGGGACACCAGGAAGGTCTACAGGGAAAGGAGCAGTGTTGGTGCTCTCAATGCTCTCTGCCCAGGGGACTGCAAAGGAGGCAGCATCCATACACCCCCTCTCGCAGGGGGAACTCTCTGTTCCTGTGGGACCCCTGTTCTTCAAACCATCCCTTTGGATGGTTTTATGCCATCTTGGGGAAGGCAGGGTGGGGAGGGGGTCGGGTACCCCTGGGTCCCAGCACACAGGAACCCCAGAGCACAGGTACTGCTGGCACACAGGAACCTGAACACTCAGACATTATGGGGCACAGGGGATCGCAGTACAGCACTGTACCTTCACACGGATATCCCAGCACCCTGCTACACTTGCCCACAGATACCCTGCTGCACAAGGTAGCCCAGAACTCAGACACCCCATAAACCACTAGGTATGCACACTGGAACCCARCAGAGATACCCCAAAGCATCCCCTGGCACTCAGGTACCCTGCACTCAGGTACCCCATCACCCCCAACCATGCCCTGTGTGGCACGGGGATGGGCTCACYGGGGTTTTTGCTGTTCCCTGGAGCAGGTGAGGTTGCTACAATTTGCCTTTAATCCCGAACTTCAGGAGCCTTACTCTAAAGGCAATGCYAAAGGCTTTTATAAATTCCTAGTTAACTTGATTTAGAAAGTGTGACTGTAAGAAATAACGAAGGTTGCTTCCCCCTGTTGCCACAAATTTGCATTCAGCCCACGGACGACGGCAGCGGGGCTGCGGCGTCGCTGGATTTCTTCGGAAAAGTTACCAGAGGCCTGCGAGACAGCTGGAATTCATATTAGAATATTTTTAACGTGCTCTTACAAATACTTTGGCATACGCCTATTTCACTCCTTTTAATGATGTTGACTTCATTTCCTTTAACACGGGGCGAAAAAAAAAAAAAAAAAA